>NW_006921731.1:484686-498264 GCF_000298275.1 Orycteropus afer afer
AAAAAAAAAAAAATGATGGGAGTACATGACAACATTTTATTTGTTATTAAGTGCATGCTTAATTATTGGTGGTGGTGTTTACTAGTGTGGATATATATTTTAGAATGCCTGAGGCACTCTTTAGCTAAGCCTATCTTATATGCTAAAGTGGGGTGGAAATATAAGTTGCTAATATTCTCTTAATATGCAAGGAAAACCATGATACATATTGTACTGCACACATGGGTTACCTCACATGTGGTCCTAAAATCTCAAACAGCCACAAGACTGCTAGAACAAATAACAGTAGCAGTAACCCTTCCTTGGGTGCTATATCCATCTGGTCTGACTGAGCCACACACACAAGACATACACAGTGCTGGCAATAATGAAAGTCATTTCATTATTTACTTAAAGAAAATAGCTTACTTTCATTTACAGAGAATGTTAGCTAACCAAAAAAAAAAAAACCAAACTCACTGCCATCAAGTTGGATTCGACTTATAGTGACCCCTCCTTGGGTTTCTGAGGCGATATCACTGCAGAATTAGATTGCCCAATCGTCCTTCCAAGGAGTGGCTAGTGGATTTGAACCGCCGGCCTTCTGGGTAGCAGTCAAATGCCTTAGGCACTACATCACCAGAGCTCCCAAAGCGACCAACAAAAATCAAAGACCAAAGTAACATTCTAGAGCCCTTCACCCATTTATCCTTTCTTCTCCAAAACCCCATACCTCCCTGAGTTAGGAATGTTGCATTGGACCCCACTGCTACTGATACCAGTTTGTAGAATCAAACCAGTCCAGAACTCTCAGCTTCTCTTCCCTGTCAGACCAGACTCCAGTTGCCTAACACAGCCTTTTTTCTTACCCGGGACTAGGTCAATGGGTGCTTGTTGCAAGCTAGGGAGTCCATACGACTCCCCTCACTTCAGCCCAGTTGGCTTCACTAATCCTTTAGGTCCAATGATTGGTTGCAGTGACTCCCCAGCTCCTGGCAAAAGATTATCTTTAATTCAGCAAAGAAAGGATACAAACACAAAAAGGGTGAAGTCCAGGATAAGGCTCCATATGGGGCTTTATGTCCCCAGGGGTGTGTAGTCCTCCCACGAGCGTCATCAATCCTGAAGCTCCAGGGTCTAGAGTCTTTATAATAGTCATGATTGTGCCTCATTGCATATGTATGATTGATTGAATCAATGAGTATACATGTTTTACTACATCCTGTCCCCCTCCCTTCCTGGAATTATTTGCCAAGTGTGGTGTTTGGGGTAAGTGTTGCCTGAGTATTTTACATAATATAGACACTTCCATTGCTGGCATATTTCAAAGGTTTGTTTGTTTTTGTTTTTGTTTTTTAGGAAACCAGAGACAAGGGCTAAACCAAGCTCTTTTCCTTATACACAGTTGGATTACCACACCCAGTGTAGACAGAAGTTGAGAGCCTTTTATGAGGGGAAGACAGTCTTGCTACCTTTCTAGAAATCACTTCATTTAACCACATAGAATGCTCAGGCCAAGAGCTTCCTGGAAGTGGAAGCCAGTAAAAATTGTGCATACATCTAAAACCAGATGAATTCTGTGCAAGGTGTGTAGTAGCCAGATCAGGATCAGAAACTGAGTGAAGCCTAGGCTAGCCAGGGCCATGAGCCCTGAAGAGCCAGTCACTTCCAAACTTAGGGCACTCTAGCCCTGTCCAGGCAGGTGAGTGATCATTCCTGATCCTCCCATCTTAGAAAGCAGGGCTTCTCCCAGGTTCCCAGGGTTACATGGTAAATCATCTCCGGCTGGAGTGAGACAGATGCTAAGGCATTAATTTTTGCCCACTTAGTTGTCTTGTATGGTGGCCTGTTAGTGACATCTAATCTGTTGCTCACAGCCCTCTCTATCCTCCTTGGCCTCTTCTCTCCACATTTTATGCGCTCTTCATCCTTCGGCCTTTTCTCTTTGTATTTTTCTTCTCATCATTCCTGCCTTCTCTTCCCTCCTCTATCCTTTCCTCTGCTCCACCTTTCCCTCCTTCATACCCCTGTTTCCACTCCACCTTTAAGAAACACTTCTGTCACTCCACCCTCCCTATTGCCTTTCTTGTCAGAGAATAAAAACCTTGGAGGTGGTTGCCAGGATACTACACTAAAACAGAAATGCAAGCCAGGAGTCCTTTGAGCAAGAATGAGAATGAAACAAAGATCCAGATCGATAGATGTCAAGCCAGAGATCTTCCAGATACAGACAGCCTTTCCGAGCTGGGAAGAGAGCAGTGATGGATGAAGCCTTTAAAAGGACTTACACCAATGTACAGCATCTCTGGGTGGAGCAAATGTTTAATTGCTTGGTTGCTGAAAGGTAGGCAGTTCACCCAGAAGTACCTTGGAAGAAAGGCCTGGTAATCTATTTTTGAAAAGGACTACATTGAAAACTCTATGTAGCATAGTTCTACATGGAGCTGGAGCTGATTTGACAGCAACAGTTTGGTTGGTTGGTTGGTTGGTTTTTTATACACTAACAGACACCCATGTTCATTGCAACACTATTTACAATAGCCAAAAGATGTAAACAACCTAGGTGTACATCAACTGAAGAACAGATAACCAAACTATGGTACATACACACAATGGAATACTAAGCAATCCTAAATAATAATGTAGAATCCACAAAACACCACATAACGTGGATGAACTTGGAGGTCATTATGCTGAGTGAAGTAAGGCAATCACAGGAGGAAAAATACTGTATTAGTCTGTTATTGTAAAAAGTCAAGGAAAGGTTTATATATAGAAGGAAATTTTCTTTCTTTACCGGGGGGGGGGGGACACTGTTAGATAGGTAGAGACAAGTATTGAGTTAGGTGAAGAGAAGGGCTTGTACCAAGTGTGAGCGATCGACAAGGTGGCATTGAGGAAGGGAAGACATAGGTGCATGGGAGGTACAGACAACAAAAATGAACCCTTTTGCACATACAGTACTGCATTGTCAGTGAATGCAAGCATTGGTCTATGAGTGGATAGATGGGTGAACAGGCTGAACTATTAGGTATGTCTATGCAGAGGGAAGTGTGCCCAAGACCATGTATAGGCCTGGCAGACATTGTTTCTACAAGTGTATTGCTATGCTCTGTAAGAATTCCCAGGTATATAGTAGAGATGACAAGGGACAAGGTTGTAGTCACTTCTTGGGCACAACCAGCTACCCAGAGGGAGCAAGTAGTTGGACCTGTGGGCTTGGGTCCATAGTCGCAGGGGACATCAAGCTCAACTGGCATAACATACTAAACTACATAAGTCATTGTTCCACATCCTACTTTGGTGAGTAGTGACTGGGATCTTAACAGCTTGCAAGTGGCCATCTAGATGCAACGATGGATCTCTCCTTGTCCAGAGTAAAGAAGAATGAAGAAAACCAAAGATTCATGGAAACAATTAGTCCAAGCAACTGGTACACCATACAATCCTCAGCCTATACAACTATGAGACCAGAAGAACTAGATGGTGCCTGGCTACCACTGTCAACCACTTGGAGGGGGAATCTGTGTAGGAGATCCTAGATAGAGTGGAAGAACAGTGTAAAACAAAACTCAAAATCATTAACAAAAAAAAGGGACCAGGTTTGCTGATCTGATAGAGCCTGATGAAACCACTGAAACTATGGCCCCCACCTGCCCTTCGAGTCTGGAGTTGGATCCACTCCTGTGACTTCCAGCCAAACGAAAGACAGGCATATGAGGTGAACATTTACATTAGGTAGATACACTCCTTGGAGAGAACAATCATGGGAGAATAGAAGGGCTGTGTATGCTCAGGGGGCAGGAGTACATGGAAGGGAAGGATACAGGGAAGAGGTAGCTATGGGGAGGAGGTGGGAGAGGAGCTGTTGCATTGTGGTAAATTGCGGTCAATGTCATGAGATAAAGTGTATGTGAGTTGCTGTGTGGAAAGTGAATTTGCTCTGTAAACTTTCACCCAAATCACAATTTTTTTAAAAGAGCTAACAAATGTGACTTTCCCTTTGGGACAGAGAAGGGGCATGTAGCATGTGGCTGTGCTGTGCAACAAAAAATCAGAAAAGCAGTTCCTGCTGTCTTGGAACTAAAAAAATAAAAAAGCAAATGTCTTTCTAGATCCAGAAACTTCATTTCAAAACAGAAGTCCTAGGCATATCATAAAGATACCACAGGCCCATTCATTTGAATCCTCAGAGCATTTGGTATCCTTGCCCTTTTGGCAATGGCACCCTGGAACAAACAAGGAACGAGATATTATGGTAAAACCCAACTCAGTGATAATAAATGATCCTAGGTGCCTTTGCTAAGGGGGCACACAGTACCACAGGCTTGCAATTATGGAAATGATCACTAGGAGAAGCAGTTATTAGTAAAGATTTGGAGCAAATGATCCAGTGTATGTAACTAGATAGATAGCGGTGTTATTTGTTTGTTTCTTTGTTTTAGGAAGATCTAACTTTTTATCGAAACAATAGCAAATACTATGTGTTGTTGTTAGTAGTAGTTTCAAGTCAGCTCCCACTAATGTGACCCTGTGTGCAGCAGAATGAAGCATTGCCCAGGCCTGCACCATCTCTATCATCATTGGTGTTCTCAGATCTATTGTTGCACCCACTGGGTATTTTGAGTGCCTTTCAACCTAGGGGCTCATCTTCCAGCATATTAGACAATATTCTGTTGTGATCTGTAGGGATTGCATTGGCTGATTTTCAAAAGTAGATCACCAGGCCTTTCTTCTAGTCTATCATTGACTGGAAGCTCTGCTGAAACCTGCCCATCATGGGTAACCTGCTAGTATTTGAAATACCATTGGCATAACTTCCAACATTATAGCAACGTGCAAGCCACCACAGTATGACAGATGTTGTTGCTGTTGTTAGGTGCCGTCGAGTCGTTTCCAACTCATAGCGACCCCATACACAGCAGAACAAAACACTACCCAATCCCACACCAGCTCCATGATCCTTGCTGTACTTGAGCCCATTGTCATAGCCACCTTGTCAATCCATCTTGTTGAAGGCCTTCCCCTCTTTCGTTGACCCTCCACCTTACCAAGCATGACATCCTTCTCCAGGGAATGGTCCCTTCTGACAACATGCCCAAAGCAGGTGAGACAGAGTCTGGCCATTCTTGCTTCCAAGGAGCATTTCAGCTGCACTTCCTCCAGGACAGACCTGTTAGTTCTTTTAGCAGTCCATGGTACTTTCAGCATTCTTTGCCAGCACCACAACTCAAAAGCATCAACTCTTCTTCGGTCTTCCTTATTCATTGTCCAGCTCTCACATGCATACAAGGTGATTGGAAATATCATGGCTTGTGTCAGGCACACCTTAGCCCTCAAGGAGACATCCTTGCTCCTCAGCACTTGAAACAGTTCCTTCGCAGCCAACCTGCCCAGTGCTACACGTCATCTAATGCCCTGACTGCTGCTTCCATTGGCATCGATTGTAGAACCAAGCAACATGAATTCTTTGACGTCAATCTTTTCTCCATTTATCATGATGCTGCTTATTATAGGTCCAGTTGTGAGGATTTTTGTTTACTTTATGTTGAGATGTAATCCATACTGCAGACTATATTCTTCAATCTTCATCAGTAAGTGCCTCAAGTCATCTTCACTTTCAGCAACCAAAGTTGTATCATCAGCATATCTCAGGTTGTTAATGATTCTCCCTCCAATCCTGATGCCACATTTTTCTTCATATAGTCCAGCTTCTTGGATTATTTGCTCAACATATAGATTGAATAAATATGGGGAAAGGATACAACCCTGATGCACTCCCTTCTTGATTTTGAACCATGCAGTGCCCCCTTGTTCTGTTCAAATGACAGACTCCTGGTAAATGTACAGGCTCCTCATGAGTGCAATCAAGTGTTTTGGAATTCCCATTCTTCTCAATGTTATCCATAATTTGTCATGATCCACACAATCAAATGCCTTTGTGTTTTCCATCGCCTTTTGTCACAGATATAGTCAATCTGATTCCTGAGTGTTCCATCTGGTGAAGTCCATGTGTACAGCTGTCGTTTGTGTTGTTGAAAAAAGGTGTTTGCAATGAATAAGTCGTTGGTCTTGCAAAATTCTACCATGTGAGTTCCAGCATTATTTCTGTCACCAAGACCAAATTTTCCAACTACTGGTGATTCTTCTTTGTTTCCAACTCTTGCATTCCAGTCACCAGTGATAATTAACACATCCTGATTGCATGTTCAGTCAAATTCAGACTGTAGAAGTTGATAAAAATCTTCAGTTTCCTCATCCTTGGTTTTGGTAGTTGGTGCATAAGTTTGAAAAATAGTCGTATTGATGGGTCTTCCTTGTAGACATATGGATATTATCCTATCACTGACAGCATTGTACTTCAGGACAGATCTTGAAACATCCTTTGTGATGATAAATGCCACACCATTCCTCTTTAAACTATCATTCCCAGCATAGTAGATCATATGGTTGTCTGATTCAAAATGGCCAAAGCCAGTCCATTTCAGCTCACTAATGCCTAGGATATCAATCTTAATGCGTTCCATTTCATTTTTGACAACTTCCAATTTTCCTAGATTCATACTTCATACATTCCATATTCCAATTATTAATGGATGTTTGCTGCTGTTTCTCCTCAATTTGACTGGTGCCACATCAGCAGATGGAGATCTCAAAAGCTTTACCTTATCCATATGAGTAAGGCTGGTTTTACTCTGATAATGCAGCTCTTGCCCAGTCATATTTTGAGAGCTTTCTAACCTAAGTGACTCATCTTCTTCCTCTGTATTGGACAATGTTTCCGGACTATTCATAAAGTTTCACCGTAATGTATTAGACAGTGTTTCTCTACTATTTATAAGGTTTTCCCTGGCCAATTCTTTGAAAAGTGAATGGCCTCTTCCTTCTTCCTAATCTGTCTCAGTCTGCAAGCTGTGCTGATACCTGTGCACCATGTGCACCCCACTGGGTTTGAAACACCTGTGGCACAGCCTTAGGGCTCACAGCAACACGTCACCACAGTAGGACAAACCAACAGACAAGTTTGTCTCCCTTAGCTGTTGGAAACCTCTCCAACCACCCTTACCTGGATCCCTGCAGCTGACTCCTTGCTTTGTCCCAGTCTCCTTGGCCTTTTCTGTCCTTTCCCAGCTTTCCCACCTTGCTGCTTGGGGCGTGGCCTGGGTTCCCTCTCCTCACCTGGATCCCTGCAGCTGACTCCTCCCACACACTTATAGAAGCTGGCAAGTCCAAAGTTCTTGGATCAAACATCAAGCTGGAGGCTTTTCCCAACTCTCACAGCTGCAGGGGCTGAGGAACTCAAGGTTGGCAGGCAGTATACTGGCTGTTGATGCCAACGAATGACAAATCCAAGATCTCCAGGCCGAATGGTGGATTGTTCGCTCACAGACAGTTGTAGGCAGCACAACAGAATCCTGATCCCCAAAAGAAATCAGATGACAGATGGGTGATAGAAATATTATGTAACTACATAAAATGTTAAGATCTTAATATCACATTTAGAATAAGATGGGGAAGTTTCAAATATCTAAATCCAAGTTGAATCCTTTCCCAGATTAAACTTCAACTGGTTCTTCACATTGCATCATTTGAGATTGGTCCTTGATGTGACATTAGGAGGAAACAGTGGCTTTCTGGGACTCTTGGGTCCCCAGCTCAGTTTTTTGCATCTCTGTGTAGGGACTTCAAATTGCTTATGTTAAAGGCCTTTAAACATTCACTTACTCTTGTCAGATAGAACGTGATAATTGCCCTCTTCAAAGTGTTTCAATTTGAGAGCTTCCTATGCCAACTACCTATCCTGTTTGATCTCTCCCTCTCCACCCCACCCTCACTCAAATATAAGAAATTCTCTTTCCATTTAAGGGCAAAGCTGAACTCTTGTATGCCATAATCCAAGAAAGATTTCTTAAAACATGGAGTTACATATGCAATTTCCTCACACCACATATTTTCATGAGTCTCTACTTAAATAATCAGGAGAGAGGTCCCAGGTAACTAAATCCTTACCTTCCTCCTTCTTCTCCCTTTTAAAGTTCAGAGTCACTATCACTGTTACATCGCATAGAATGCAACAGCAAATTACTTGTTAAAACTCTATTATTAAGACTCTAATGTTCGTGTCCTTGTTGCCTTTTGAAAAAATTATTTCCACAATCTGTTTCAGGCCAAAAATTTTGCATTTTTTCTTCCTTTGAATATTTAAAAAACACATTTAAAAAAACATTTGAATACATGAAGAGTTTTCAACCAAAGTTTGAACAAATAGGCCTTCTTACATGATTATGTATCTTGGGAACAGAATTACTTCAAAGCCAATGGGCTCCTCTTCCAAGCCAGCTCATTTATTTTCTGGGGACAGTGAATGCTCTAATCACAACATATTTGGTTTCCTTTGTAATACTGGAATTCCTTAAGTGTTCTTGGACAGCTTCCAGCCCCCTAAATGTTAGTCATGCTGCTTAATGCTCAAACAAATCCTGAAGACGACACTCTCAAACACATCCACTCTTATTTGCATAGAAATTGGATTTTTAAGGAAATCAAAATGAAAACAAGTTTCATAGCCCATGTCCACAAACTGCCTCTTCATCGGTAAGTGGACTGTAAACTTTGCTTCCAAACAGTGGCTTTCAATTCCATTAGTTCATGATGCTTGAGAAACTAAGCAGAAACTGCAATCTGGCATGCTCCCTTGTCGTTGGAGGAACTGTTCCCTTGGTGCCAGCTTCATTGTCTTTGGTATTGCTTAGTTCTGAATTGAAACACCTTTGAGTCTTTTACCTTGGGGCTTATTATTATTATTACAGTTTTGGTGATATTTTAAATAGCACATTAGTTTTCCATGCAACAATTTATATGCATTTTGTTTCATGACATTAATTGCACTCCCCTCAATATAATGACATTCTTCCCATTTCTGCCCTGGGTTCCCCTTTTCTGTTCATCCTTCTTTCCTGTCTTTCTGCCTTCTGAACTTTGTTTTTGAGCAAATGCTGCCCTTTTGGTCTTGTATGATTGATTGTACTGTGAAGTATGTTCCTTTCTGGTGTTAATATTCATTATTGTTTGGCTGAAAGTTGATCCCCCGGGGTGGGTTCAGTTCCAGGCTTGAAGGGTGTCTAAGGGCCACAATTTTAAGGGATCTACTAGTCTCTATCAGACCAGTAAGTCTGATCTTTTTTATGATTTTGAATTTTTTCTACATTTTTTTTCTCCCCCTCTGTCTAGGATCTTTTATTGTGATCTTGATCAGAATGGTTGGTAGTGTAGCTGGACACCATCTAGTTCTTCTAATCTCAGCAAAGTGGGTCTCATGGCCCATTAATCGTTTGGGCTAATTGTTTCCTTGAATCTTTTATTTTCTTTGTTCTTTGTTCTGAACAGGAGCTCTGGTGGTGTAGTGCCTAAGGCATTTGACTGCTAACCAGAAGCTAACCACCAGCCACTCCTTGGAAGGAAGGTTTGGCAATCTACTTCTGTAGTGATGCCACCTCAGAAACCCAAGGAGAGGTCGCTATGAGTTGGATCTGACTTGACATCAGTGAGTTTCTTTTTTTTGTTTTTTGTTTTTTGTTCTGGACAAGGAGAGACCAATAGTTGCATCTTAGATGGCCATTCGCAAGCTTTTAAGACTCCAGTTACTACTCACCAAAGTAGGATGTAGAACATTGTATTTGTGGACTATGCTATTCCAGTTGACCTAGGTGTCCCTGTTGGGGCTTTTATTATGCATAAAAGAAAATTAAACCAGCTTGGCATTTCAATTCTGTAAGATGTCACATTGAATTTCAAAAATCAGAAGGGAAAAGCCCTAATTGTCTTTGTCAATGGATAGGAAAAAGTTCCATTGCCTCCACTGTGGGCATTAGGAATGATCATATCTGGCAGTTCTACCCTGTAAAGTTTTACTTATTACTCCATGTTTTAAGGAGCTCTGGTGGCATAGTGCCTAAGGCATTTACTGCTAACAAGAAGATGGGTGCTTCAGACCCACCAGCCACTCCATGGAAAGAATACTGGCTAATCTACTTCTGTAAAGATTTACCACCTTGGAAATCCTATGAGTCAGAATCGACTTGATGGCAGTAAGTTTGGTTTTGGTTTTACTCCATGTTTTATTGAGCACCTAGTATGGTCCAGATACTGGAGATATAGAGAACAGTATGATTGTGCTCATACTGAGGAGAGAGAGATACGAAGAGGAATTTTAATGGAATGCACTGCATGATCTAATAAAGGCAAAGAATAAACCAGTCTGTAGGGGCAGAGTGACTGCCTTTCCAGGGGAGTGAGGGGGGAAGCTTCCCAGAAGAGGTGGTGTTTGAGATGGGCCTTGGATGAGGGCAGTGTTCTAACAGGAACTCAGGCATAGGGTGTGGGAAAAGGAGGTTTAGGTTGTGTTATGGATTGAATTATTTTCCCCAAAATATATGTTGAAGTATTAACCCTCTATCAGGGAGTATGACCTTCCTTTGGGAAATAGGATTTTCTTTGCAAATGTTAGTTAAATTAACAAAGTCAAACCAGAGTAGGGTGGGTCCTAATCCTAATCCTTTCTGAGTAGTGTCTTATAAAAGAGAAGGGCAGGAAAACAGAATCACATACAGGGGGAAGTTGCCATGTGACAGCAGAGGCAAATGCAAAGGAACATCAAGGATTGTTGGCAGCCACCAGAAACTAGGAGAGAGGCATGGAACAGTTCCCTTCTCGAATCCTGCAGAAGAAATTTACATAATTGACACTTGATTTGGACTTCCAGCATTCAGAACCATGAGAAAATATATTTATGTTCTTAAAGCTACCCATATTGTGATATTTTGTGGCAGAAGCCCTAGGAGACTAAGACAGGTCAGCATACCTGAAGGACTCCACACACCAGAACAAGAAATCTGGCCTCCATCCCAAAGTTAATTTGGAAACATTTATTTATTAGTTTATTCAGTCAATTAAGTGATCACTAGAGTCTCTAGGCAGTGCAACACTTAATGCATTTGACTACTAACTGAAAGATGAGAAGTTTGAGTCCACCAAGAGGCAGCTCAGAAGGCCTGGTAGTCTACCTCCAAAAAATCAGCCACTGAAAACCCTATGGAGCACCATTCTACTCTGACACACACAGGGTCACCATGAGTTGTAATTGACTCAATGGCAACTGGTGGTAGTAAGTGGTCACTGTGTGCCAGGAAATGAGCCCTGGTAGGGCAATGGTTAAGCACTAAGCTGTCAGTGTTCAAACCCAACCAGTGGGTCTGTGGGTGAAAAGACCTAGAGCTCTGCTCCTGTAAAGATTTCAGCCTAGGAAACCCTATGGGGCAATTCTACTCTATCCTGTAGGGTCACTCTAAGTCAGAATCAATTTGGTGGCACACAACAACAACAACATGAGTCAGTACAGTGCTATGCCAAGATCTTCCATTTACTCTGTCAGATCTACTAGCCACCCTTCTTGGCAGTGCTCTGGCCCTGGGAGGCTGTCCTAGACAGATGTATCAGTGGGTCTCTGTGCCTTCTAGCTGCTGGTTAAAGGTGGCAAATTGAAGGCACTAGAAAGAGACCAGGAGTCCCTGGGTGCCAGAAATGGTTCAGTATTTGACTACTAACCCAAAGGTTGGCAGTTCACACACATCCACGGGTGCCTCAGAAGACGTGCCTGGCAGTCTGCTTCTAAAAGCTCTCAGCCTTGAAAATCCTATGGAGTAGTTCTACTCTGACACACATGGGGTTGCCAGAATTCAGAATCAACTGGATGACAGCTAACAACTAGCAACGAGAGAACTACTACCAGGTGAAGGGAGAGGGCAGGAGACCAGGGTGTGTATTGTTCCAGTGTCCTGCCCATGGGGTCACAATGTGCTAGCACTACCCAGTCCACAGGTTCCAGTCCTCTCTAGATTTCTCCCACCCAGTGCAGGAAACTGCTTCCTTTCCTTGATCTTCCAGACATAAGTGGGTGTATGAATTTCCTGTGGCTGAACAAAATAGCACAAACTGGAGGCTTAAATGTATTCTCTTTGTTAAAGAGGCCAGGAATCTGAAAGCAAGATGTTGGGAATGTTGTTTCCCTCTGGAAGCTCTGAAGGAGAATCTATTCCCTGCCTCTCTCCTGGGTTCTGTTGGTTGCCAGCAATCCTTGGCATCTCTTGACTTGTAGCTGTATCACTTCGGTTTCTGCATCCATCATCACATGACCTTCTTCTCTGTGTGTCTCCTCTATATCCCCCAATCTCCCTCTTTATAAGGATAGCAGCCATACTAAATTAAGGCCCATCCTGATCCAGTATGACCTCATCTTAATTTGATTGCATCAGCAAAAAACCCTATTTCAAAATAAGGTCACATTTACAGGTACAGAAGTTAGGACTTCAACATATTTGAAGCAGTGGCTCCCCCAACATGGGATGATCTAATTCTTGGGTGCTGAGCATCTTTATTGATCTCTTTCAATTCTGTGCATATTCATATGCAGTATGAATAGAAGAGCCAATTGGTAAATGGAGTGGGTTTGGTAGAACACAGAGAGTGAGAAGGAATAGCTCAGGGTGGCATGCAAGTTTGGCTTGTGTGCATGGGTGGATGGTCCTTTCCTGAGAAGGAAATCCTGGTAGAAGTGGCAGATTGAGGCAAGATGGCAGACTAGGCAGAAAGACTGCACAGACCCTGTCCAACAAAGAAAAGGGAAACCAATTAACACAGACACAGAAGATAATCTTGGACTCCTGAGCCTTGAAAGGAAGTATATAGAAGTGGACTAAACCCCAACTAGCAGAACAATTTGCATGAAAATACCAAAAAAGGAGATATATGGAGCTGCAATCTGACAGCGATCCTGAGTGATCCTGACAGCACAGACAGTTGGAGATTCCCGAGTGGTGGTAGGACCTAAGAATTAACCTAAAAAACACCCTGCTAGCCAGGGACTGCATGGAGAACTGTGCATGGTGGCTGGGGAACAAACGGAGAAGGTGAAGAGAAAGGTGGGCTAAACTGTGGATTTTTGCCAGACCGGAGGGCGCCGCCAATTTGAAGGTTTAAAAAGCGACTTGACTATTTTGGATATTTAAAGAGACAGCACTCTTGCAGATTCCTGGGGCTTAAGAACACGTTCTGCTTTCCAGCAACCCCAAGGACACTCGGAACCTGCAAGACTGAAAAGTTTTCTGATGGTTATTCAATTGTAATTTGTGTCTAACTGAGTGGGAGACAACAACAGTCTCTATAAGACACAACTACACCCAAACCTCCTGCAACTTCACTTACTGAGCAAGAGCACTACCTCCTTCTCCACCCATAGGCCAAAGATAAAAAACCACCAAGAAGAGCCTAAATCACCCTTGGCTGCTATTCACAAACAGTTAACAGAGATCTAAATACAACAACAGCATGATGCCTCAGAAACAACAGATCATCACAGCCCACACAAAGAAGCAGGATAAAGTGGTAGAAACAAGGGAGCAGGATACAGACCCAGAACATATCCCTGAGGAAGAAGCAGCATTGGAACTCTCTGACAAGGAATTCAAAAGAATTGTCTTTAGGTATCTTCAAAGGATTGAGAGACAGACAAAGAAAACACAGAAAAAACCTTAGAAGTATTTT
>NW_006921731.1:505119-509912 GCF_000298275.1 Orycteropus afer afer
GTAAACTGTGGTCAATGTCATGAGACAAAGTGTATGTGAACTGCTGTATGGAAAGTGAATTTGCTCTGTAAATCTTCACCCAAATCACAATTTAAAAAAAGAAAAGTAGCAGATTGATGAGGAGATGATATGCCCACTTTGATTCTGATCATATCACATGCGCATTGCCCTGGGGAACATCTAGGTGGAGGTGTCCAGCCAGCTCTTGGGCATATGGGCTTGACTTTGGAGGAGTGGCAAGCTGGAAAATACAGGGCTGGGTGTCACTGGAGGTAAGGGGTGGGGGTGAGGCTGAGCGTGTGGACAGGGTCACCCAGAGCGAGGGTGGTGAGTGGTCGCAGAGGAGGCCCGGCAAGAGAGCCTCTATGTAAGGACAGCTCAGCAGCAGCAGAGGGCCTCTGCTCCCTTATTTCAGCTGCACGGTAGCAGCTGGGGCCTTCTGCTACCCACATGTTTAGGGAATGCCATGGAATTTTTCTTTGCTGATAATGGTTTGCCAAATGACCCAAGGTCTTCATTCTGCTGAATGTAAAGAGTGTAAAGGAAGAGAGAGAACCTTGATGTGAGTCTGAATTAACCCCAGACATACACTGGAGATTGGACTTTATTATATAAAAATATAATAAGAATCTGTGATATCTTTTGGTAATGTGGCCAAGACCACCCATTTGGTAAGTCATGGAACTCTTGTTTGTATTGAGGTCAGCTCCCAAAGTCCATGACCCTGTGTAGGCTGCCTCCACTGGACCAGGGGAGAGAGACTGGCAGGAACATGTAAGACAGGAAAAGGGGAAAGGGCATTCCAGGCCAAGGTGACTGCTGGAGCCAAAGCAAACAGAGGAGGACTGGGCCCAAGGGTGCAGGGGTTCATGTTAAAAGGCTGCATCAGGGAGTGAGGCAATCCCATCTGTGAAGTAGGAAGACTCACTCATGTGCTGAGCACCTCTCTTTGGGATGAGGAATGGAGGTCAGGTGAGGAGTGGTCCTTCACACCCAAATACTACAGTCTTCTGGCTCCATAGCAACCTACAGTCACCATTCTGAAGATGTGAGGGTACAGGCACACCACCAGTAAGTTCCCTAAAGTAGCAGAGCTGGAGTCCAGTGCAGGCCTTATGACTCTGAACCCTGTGCTCCCCATGCGTTCCCACATCAGCTGGTGCTCATAGGAAAGGAAAGAGTACTTTAGGATCCACAAGAAATTATCCACCCCAGATATGAGGAGTGTAGGCAGAGGCTACTATTGCTTCCTTCCACTCCCAAGATCTAAGGCCTAGAGCAGGTCCTCCAGTTAGAGCAGACCAGGGCTGTAAGCCATGGAAAGCTTCATTGTTGTTGTTGTTGTTATGTGCTGTTGAATCAGACCTTACTCATAAGGACACCTCCTTGGGTTTCCAAGGCAGTATCACTACAGAAGTAGATTGCCCGACCTCCTTCCCAGGAGTGAACCCACCAGCCTTCTGGTTAGTAGTCAAGTGCTTTAGGCACTGCACTACCAAAGCTTCATACACAAGCCTTTCCCTTACTCTTCCCTTTCATTTTGGTGAGATGGTGTTTATTGTTCTTTGGGAAGTCCATTGGATTTGGACGTCAGAGGACCCATATTGTAGCCATGGGGAGAGCAAGCAGAGCCTATTCTGAGTTTTGTGGGAGGCAATCTTGGCTGCCCAGCAGGAGCTGCAGGGCAGGGCAGGGGCAGATGCTGTGGCCCAGGCTAAGATGGTAACCATAGCTGGTGCTTGTAGGCTATCATTAATCTCAAGGAACTGAATATGACAGTGTACAGAAGAGCATGAAACACCACACAGTGGTGTAGTTAGCAGGATTGGAAGGTGAGGCAACAAGACAGACTATTAAGTTATTGTTGTTTTGCAGCCTTTGAGCCACTCCCCAACTCATGGTGACCTCATGTACAACGGAATGAAACACTTCTCAGTACTGTACAATCCCCATGATCAGTTGCAGATCAGACTATTGTGATCCATAGAATTTTAACCAGCTGATTTTTGGAAGTAGATCACCAGGACTTTCTTCCTAGTCTGTCTTGGTCTGGAGCTTCCACTGAAACCTGTTCGGCATCATAGCAACAAGCAAGCCTCCACTGGCAGGTGGTGGCTGCACATGATGAGTATTGACTTGGAATCAAACCTGGGTCTCCTGGATGGAAGGTGAAAATTCTACCCCTGAATCACCACTGTCTCTAGTAAATGATGGATCTCTTAATCAAGCTGCTGCACCTACTCCTGCCACTCTTATGTCCTGCTTCATGAATCTGCTTTTCCCTCCAAAAAATAAAAAGCTGCTTAAAGGATGAGGACCTTTCTAATACCTTTGCACCCTGACATTTCAAAATAAACAAATAATTCAGTTTTAGAAAGCAATCAGCAAACATACACTGATTGGTAAGGAAGAAGAATGGACAATAAACAGTAACTATGCACCAGGTCCTATACCCAGTGCTTTGTAGATAAGCTCATTTAAAACTCATACCAACCCTTTACAGTGGATGTTGTTAGTACGGAGAAGTCAGGTAACTTGTCCAAAGTCACAGCAAAGCTGGAGGTCAAACTCAAGCCCAGCCAACCCTAGGGTTACTGTGATTTTCCACACTCCTCCATACTTAGCTCCTGGGGAGATTCAAAATAAGACAGGGGACACAGAAAGTATTCAAAATGCATTCAATCATTTCTCAACTCAAGCCTCCCCTCATCTGGCAAAGTGTGCTAGGAAGCTTTGATTCCATTTGCTGTTGAGTGCTTTTACAAGTCAGGGTTCTGTCACCAAACAAAACAAAGCAGAATTCAAAGTAATTGGATTCAAACACGGCGCAAATATCGCTATATCAAAACCACTCAAATTTCTCCTAGTTCTTTAAGGAAAACCTCAGCAGCCTTCACTTTAATAGAAAGTTGGTGATTAGGTAAACTGAAGTTCATGTTGTGCTTTACTTGGAAAATTTTATTTCCTTTTTTCATGAAGTTAGTATAAAGAGCAAAAGAGGATTAGGCTTACACAGAATGTTTCTTGTGTTTTTCTATTTTTAAATAAAATCATTTTCTAATGCCATGAAATAAACTCCATCTACAGTTTTGTGCATTAAAAAAAAAAAAGAAAGTGGATCCTGTACCCCCACCCCAGCTTTACAGTCTAGTTCACAAGACAAGGTGTACACAGATGGAAGAGTGATGAACTATCCAAGGTGGTGTGAGATTGACACGTGAATGGAACTGCTGGGTTCTGCTCTCAAAAATAACTGTGTGCCTTCCCTGGTATAACTGGGTTTTATAGAGTGGTCTCCCATGGTGAGGACTCTGGCCTTGAGGAATTGGCTTTCAGCATCCTCCTTAAGACCTGCGGTCTCTTGGTATAAACACCTATCCCAGGATTGCCTTGTGTTGTTGTTGGGTGCCATTGAGTCGTCTCTGACTCATAGTGACCTTATGTACAAGAGAACAAAACATTGTCAGGTCCTGTGCCAACTTCACAATCCTTGATATACATAGGCCCATCTTTGCAGCCACTGTGTCAATCCACCTTGTTGAGGGTCTTCCCCTTTCTTTTTGACCCTCCACTTACCAAGCATGGTATCCTTTTCCAGAGATGGTCCCTTCTGACAACATGACCAAAGTAGGTGAGACAAAGTCTGGCCATCTTGCTTCCAATGAGCATTCTGGCTACACTTCTTCCAGGACAGATTTGTTAGTTCTTTTAGCAGTCCATAGTACTTTCAGTATTCTTCACCAACACCACAACTCAAAAGTATCAACTCTTCTTCAGTCTTCCTTATTCATTGCCCACTTCTCACATGCATATGAGGTGATTAAAAATACCATGGCTTGGGTTGGTGCACCTTAGTCTTCAAGGAGACATCTTTGCCCTCAGCACTTGAAAGAGGTCTTTTGCAACAGATTTGCCAAATACAATACGTCATCTGATGTCTTGACTTCTGCTTCCATTGGTGTTGATTGTAGAACCAACTAACATGAAGTCTTTGATAACTTCCATCTTTTCTCCATTTATAATGATACTGCTTATAGGTCCAGTTGCAAGGATTTTTATTTTCTTTATATTGAGACGTAATCCATGCTATAGACTGTAGTCTTCAATCTTCATCAGTAACTGCTTCCAGCCATCCTCACTTTCAGCAAGCAAAATTGTGTCATCTACCTATCGCAGGTTGTTAATGAATCTTCCTCCAATCCTGATGCCATGTTCTTCTTCATATAGTCCAGCTCCTCGGATTATTTGCTCAGCATACAGATTGAGTAAGTATGGGGAAAGGATACAACCCTGACACACTCCCTTCCTGATTTTAAACCATGCAGTATCCCCTTGTTCTGCTCAAATGACAGCCTCCTGGTCTGTGTACAGGTTCCTTATGAGCACAATTAAATGTTCTGGAATCCCCATTCTTCTCAATGTTATCCACAATTTGTTATGATCCACACAATCAAATGCTTTTGCATAGTCAATGAATCACAAGTAAACATGTTTCTGGTATTCTTTGCTTTCACCCAAGATCCATCTGACATCAGCAATGATATCCCTTGTTCAACGTCTTCTTGTGAATACAGCTTGCATTTCTGGAAGTTCTCTGTCAAGATACTGCTGCAACCATTTCTGAATTATCTTCAGTAAGATTTTACTTGTGTGTGATATTAATCATATTGTTTGGTAATTTCCACATTCTAGAGGATCACCTTTCTTTGGAATGGGTACAAATATGGATCTCTTCCAGTCAGTTGGCCAGGTAGCTGTCTTCCAAATCTCTTGGCATAACCAAGTGAGTGCCT
>NW_006921731.1:510537-512951 GCF_000298275.1 Orycteropus afer afer
CAAATCTATTCTTTAGTTAGTCTCCAAATTCAGGAGGGATATAATCAAGGTCATCCCAAAGGCAGCTACTCAGCTGCTTGTGGTAGATCCCACCATGGAGCTGATTGCCAGTCTCATCATGGGGAATAACTACCACCAGCTGCCCAGCCACTCAACCAGGCCCAGCCAAGTTGATATACAAACTGAACTACCACATCCATGTTCCAATTATTAATGGATGTTTGCAGCTGTTTCTTCTCATATTGAGTTGTGCCACATCAGCAAATGGAGGTCCCTAAAGCTTTACTCTATCCCTTAAGGTTGGCTGTTCTCTGAGGAGGCAGCTCTGCCCCAGTTGTATTTTGAGAGCCTTCCAACCTGAGGGGCTCATCTTCTGGCATTATAGCAGACAGTGTTTCAGGGCTACTCATAAAGATCTCCAGTAATATATCAGACAGTGTTTCACTGCTATTCATAAGGTTTTCCCTGGCCAATTATTTGAGAAGTGGATGGCCTCTTCCTTCTTCTGAGTCTATCTTCGCAACCACCACAGTATGAGAAACTGACAGTCAAGTTCATCTTCCTTAGCTGTTCCAAACTGCTCTGCTCACTTCCTGTTCTTCCTCAGCCAGTCCAAACCCACCACCTTGGCTCACTTCCTTCCTGGCCTTCCTCAGCCACTGCAAACCCACTGCACTGCCTCACCTTAGCATTTGATAAATTGTCTCTGTCACCCTTCATCCTCAGCTAAACACTCCTCATTCCTCGACCTTGACCTACTCCTCTTCCTTCTGTCCTGGCTGTAGCCTGCTGACTCCATCCCACATCCATTTTGACCCATCTGCCTCCAGCTGTGGAGACACTTGCTCACTACTCCTAGACCTGACTCCTGGCTGACAGCACTCCCCACTCTGTTATCTTCCTCCAAGTGGCAATAACCAAAAAACCAAACCAAACGCACTGCCGTCGAGTCAGATCCAACTCATAGCGACCCCTACTTGGGTTTCCAAGGTGATATCATTACAGAAATAGATTGCCCAACCTTCCCTCCGAGGAGTGGCTGGTGGGTAGTTTGGTGGCATAGTGCCTAAGGCATTTGACTGCTAAGCAGAAAGCTGGCAGTTCATACCCGCCAGCCAAGTGGGAATAAGAGGCAGAAATCACTCTGAGCAGATGTGAGGTCCTGAAGTGTCTGTGGGAAGCAGAAAGGCAGAGCCATTGAAAAACAGCCTTGTAGACATCAAGTACAAAGACCTGCCACTGAAACAATCTCAATAATGGCTTTGACATTTTAAGCTGCACAATTCTTTCCTCTTTTCTTAATACCTGTGTGCACATGCACATGCAGTCTTCCTCACTGAATGGCTTATAGGGAGACATCAACACACAAGTTGTCAGTCAAAGGACACAGAAACCAAAACACAGGATAATTTTAAGCTACCATTTTACAACCCTGAAGGAGCTCTGCTGGCACAGTGGTTAAAACACTCAGCTGCTAACTGAAAGGTCGGCGGTTCAAACCCACCAGCAGCTTCATAAGAGAAAGATGTGGCAGCCTGCTTCCGTAATGATTACAGCCTTGGAAACCCTATGGGGCAGTTCTACTATGTCTTATAGGGTCACTATGGGTCAGAATTGACTTGATGGCAATGAGTCTGGTTTTGGTTTAGTATAACCCTGACCTGAAACAGCACAGGTGAACAGAAACAAGGAAATACCAGAAGCACACATGGAAAAGATGAAGGCAGGGAGGGAGCATGGTGTCCTGCATGAAATAGAACATAACACAGCAGGTGTTATAGATTGAATTGTGCCCTTCAAAATACATGTTGGGATCCTAACCCCATACCTGTGAATGTAGTCCCATTTGGGAATAGGGTTTTCTTATTATATTAATGAGGCCGTATCAGTGCAGGGTGTGTCCTAAGCCTAGTCACTGCTGAGTTATGAGGAGCAGCATTGACACAGAGACAAGAAAACAGACACAGGGGAAAGAGAGATGCTAGCTGATGATGGAGGAGGTAGATGAATCTACAAACCCCGGTAGATTCCATGGGTTGTCAGCTACTAAAAGCTGAAATGGCCAGATTTGGCATCCCAATTAAGCCATATGCTTTGCTTGCTTCTGTTCAAGCATATTACAATGCATAGTTTCCTGCCCCATTTCCAAAATTGGACTCCCTGTGACATGGATGCTTGCTGCAACCAAAGCCAAATGTGGCGTGCCCATTGCCCCCTACTGACCACATATAGCTAGATTATATAGCTAGATTAGCTCCTCTAATCTCTACTTCTGCCTCATCCCAGCTTCCTTCCTGAGAGAAGTAAATGAGAAAATGCCTGTAGAACATTTTTCAGTGTCTACGGTAGCATAGTGCCTAAGGCACTTGACTGCTAACCAGAAGGCTGGCGGTTCAAACCCACCAGCCACTCCT
>NW_006921731.1:513913-528287 GCF_000298275.1 Orycteropus afer afer
TTTTTTTTTTCTTTTTACAACATTGTGCTATCTTATCATAGTCCTGTCCTAATTCAACATAATTCATCAACCACACTAAAACAGAGCCTGGGTGCCTTGCCTCTTCAAACATACCTCTAATTTTCCTTCCAGTATTCCTAATTATTTTTTTTGGCTTTTTCCTGTCTTTTTATTTATTTATCTTTATTATTATTTTTTTAACTTTTTATTGTGATTCAGGTGAAAGTTTACAGAGCAAGTTGATTTTCCATTCAACAATTCATACACATTTGTTTTGTGACATTGATTGCAATCCCCACACTGTAATAGCACTCTTCCTACTTCCTCCCTCTGTTTACCATTTCCTTTTGTCCTTCTTTCCTTCCCTTCCTGCCTTCTGAATGTCATCCCTGGACAAATGCTGCCCTATGGTCTCCTATGGTTGATTGTCCTAAGGAGTGTGTACCTCCCTGGTGTTATTGTTCGACTTATAAGCTTGTCTATTGTTTGGCTAAAAGCTGCCACAGGAGTGATTTCAGTTCCAGGAGTTAAGAGTGTCTTAAGGTCATAGTCTCAACATTTCCTCCAGTCTCTATCAAACAAACAAGAAAAAACATTTTTCCCACACTTTATCCAGTACCTCCTATTGTAATCCCTTTCAGAGCAGTTGGCAAAGGTAACTGGCTACCATCTAGTTCTTCTTGTCTTAGGGTCATGAAGGCTGGGGTTTGCATAGTCCATTAGTACTTTGGACTAATTGTTTCCATGTATTTTTGATTTTCTTTATTGGAGAGACCAATAGTTGCACTTTAGATGGCTGCTCACAAGTTGCCTCTCTTTTTAAGTAAGTGGTCATTGAGTGTCTACAGTGTGTCAGGGGCTTTCTATAGTTTTCCTATTTAATCTTCCCAACAGTCATAAAAGGTAGGTGATACTATCATACTTCTCATTTTACATAGGAAATTGAGTCTTAGTTGGTGAAGCCACTTGCACTAGGTCAGATAGCCTGTGAGTAATGAAATAAAGGCCCAACACTGTTGTTGTTGTTATATGCCATCAAGCCAGCCCCGACTCATAGCGACCCCTCCTTGGATTTCCGAGGCAGTATCACTACGGAAGTAGGATTGCCCAACCTTCCTTCCGAGGAGTGGCTGGTGGGTTTGAACTGCCAGTCCTCTGGTTAGCAGTCAAGTGCCTTAGGCACTATGCTACCAGAGCTCCTAAGAGCCGTGTCAAACCCAAAGCTCAGTCTTTTTACAATGCCTGTCACTCATGCTCTCTTCAAGCTGAACTCCAGCCCCCTTTGGGGCATCCTTTACTTCTTGGCCCTTTATAGATAAGCAGGGATTCAGAAGAAGAGCTGCACAGAAGTATCAGAAATATTGATACTGCTGGCATCAGCCTGCACTTCTTGCCCACAGGACATCCATTCCACACTTATTAGGCATCTTCTGAGTGTCCTTGTGCTGTTCTGGTGTCCCTTACCACCCCCCTAAACTCCCTCAAACTCTCCATCCCTCTCTATCCTCAAATCTGGGACCCCAAGAGTTGGCTAGAAAGTGCTGCTGTTCCCACCATCCCTCAGTTGCCTTTGCATTTCCAGCAGGGAAATTACACTTAATTACCTTTAAATGCATTTAATTAAGCATTCATTTTGGCTGATGTCCTCACCGGAACCTTTTGAAATGGGAGAGAGGAGACCTCAGAGTTGTGATTTCAAGGGCTTTCTCTCTGGGACTGGGGCTGGCCGTATGGGGCCATTCTCTCTTTGGAGAGAGCTGCCCTGGCCACCTGTCCCTCGGTTCACATGGGTACCAGGTCGATTGCTCTAATCATGCTACACAGTAAATTACTGTGTGCTCTTGGCTTCCTCCTTTGCTCCCCATGGAGTTGATGGATGCTAGGGAGGCACTGGATGTAGATCTGGGTGGAAATGGCAGAGAGGAAAGGAAGTGAACACATTCTGCTGATGGTGAGCCCCTGGGGGAAGTAGCTGGGCTCTATAGGCTCTCTTCATATCTGATGTTACTCTTCATCCTTCCCTCCCATATTGTAGTATTGTATCTGATCCCTTGCTGCCCATTCACGCAATCACAGATTCACCTCAATTTCTAAGTCAATCCAAGCCAAGGCAGGAAATATACCAGTAGCCTGATGCCAGCATCCAGTGTTTTCACATGATTCAGAGCCTCAATATAATACCTCGTGAGCAGAGTTTTGATTTCCACCCATACTCCTACATGCTGAAAGGTGCTTACTGTTGGGAGCTGGGGAATAAAAAACAACAAACAAGCAAAAAAACCCTATTAGCATATCTTTGAGGCATGCTCTACATTGTCTCTCAAGGGTCTCCAGCAGGATTATGCTCCAGTTGCCCACAGTGGTAACTTGCTTGATAACAAACCCATTATAGTTCATTCCCTTCCTGCCTCATTTCTCTCCTTTTGCCCTACTGGCATTTCTGAGGATCACCTTCCACATAAACTATGCATGCTTCAATCCTTGTCTCAAGTCTGTTTTGGCGAGATCCAAACCAAGACACCCTAACATGTCATTTGCAGAACTTCCTGGCTGCTACCCAGCTCAAGAATAAGTCCTGTGAAGAGACTCTCCTATCTTTCAGCCACATGCTGGTTCACCCCAAAGGACTTGGAACTTCCTCTCTCCCTATGCTTTCTTCCTCACTTGTTGTACCCTATACTATCTTCAGCACAGGGTCTAACTCTTACCTGATGTCTTACCCATTTAAGCCTTAAATATTGACCATTACTCGAGTTCTCTCTGTTCTGTTCCATTTGTCCCATTGGAAGCCATTTCCAGCATCAACTAAGACCCTTGAATTGGTTTGGATGATATGGCTAGTGCAGCTGCAGTTTTAGAGTCAGGCCCTCTCTCCTTCCCCTTCATCATGTTCTGTGATGTTTTCAGTTTAAGGATCTGACCACAGACAGGAGGAGATAAAATGCTCTCGGCAGAGGCAGTATTTAGCTCAGAGGAAAGACATCAAGTTTAGGAAGCAGACAGATATGTTCTTAAATCTCAGTGTTACCTAACCTTGAGTGAGTTAATCTCCCTGTGATTCAGAATGTTTTTCCTTCAATAGTGGAGGCATTGGTGGTTTAGTGATAGAATTCTCATCTTCCATACAAGAGAGTAGGGTTCAATTCCCAGCCAGTGCACCTCATGCATAGCCACTACTCATCTGGCAATGAAGGCTTGTGTGTTTCTATAATGATGAACAGGTTTCAGCAGAGCTTCCAGACTAAGTCAGACTAGGGAAAAAGGCCTGGAAATCTAATTCTGAAAATCAGCCAGTGAAAACTCTTTGATCACATGGTACAATTCTCAACCAATCATGGGGATGATACAGGACTGGGCAGCATCTCCTTCTGCTGTGCATGAGGTTGCCATGAATTGAGGTCAACTAGAGGGCAGCTAACAACAACAATAAGGTTAGAATATTGTCATCCACTGAGTTTTCATTGGCTGATTTTCGGAAGTAGACTGCCATGCCTTTCTCCTTAGTCTGTCTTAGTCTGGAAGCTCTAGTGAAGTCTTTTTATCATTATAGCAACCAACACATAAGTCTCCACTGACAGACGCATTGACTGGGAATCAAGCCTGGGTCTCCTGCATAAAGGGTGAGAATCCTACCACTGAACCACCACTCCTCCCATGGCATTTCTCTAACAAATACATACTTGTGCTGTAAAGACCTAGAAAGATAATAAAGATAACTGTTACATATAATGAGCACTTACTACATGCTAGGCATTGTTCTTTATATGCACCATTTCATTTACTCTTTAAAGCAACCATGTCACCTACATTTTCTATCTAGGGAAACCTAAATACAAAGAGGTAAAATAACTTCCCCAAGCTCACACAGCTAGGAAATACTAGATCTCACACTGGAATCTGTGTTCTTACCTATTAAGCTAAACTGTCTCCCATGAATGGACAGCATTTAGCATACTGCTTGGCACAGAGTGAGTGCCCATCAGTGGCCACTATGTTTCATCAGAATGAGAAATGCATACACCAACAGGTCTTCCCCTCACAGGTGTCAACTGACCCTCCACTGCCCAGTTCCCTGGTGCCCAAAATCATCTCACACTGTAATGCTCAAGTATGGTAGTAGTGCGAGAAGTCCTCTAACTTCAGGAGGAGGAAAGAAAATCAAAATCAGCCCAAGGCTGATTCCTATGAGGTAGAGGTCAGACATGCCTCCACTCTCCAACAGTTTTACCAATTGTCTTAGTTCTCTAGTGCTGTTGTAACAGAAAATACCACAAATGGATACCACAACAAACTGATCAATCCCCTTGGTGAGCCATAGTTACTTCATTTGCATAGCCTAAGGTATATTGACCAATCCCTGGATAAATAGACCAGTCACAGGGCAGGCTGCATCTCAAGGCAAGATAAAAAGTATCAAACCATCAAGTTTACAGTTTACCCAGGAAATGTCAGTCAACCTGGACAAAAGTATCAAACCCTTGGGGATGCGGGGTTGAGGGGTTAGAAAACTAGGGCAAAGGTAACTCCTCAGGGCTTAGGGGAAAAATCTGTCAAACTGTTTTTCCAAAGTGCTAAGGCAAAAGACCACATAAAGGAACTCATTTCACCACACTCTCCCACCTGCTCTTCCACTCTCTCCCTGCTCTGCTGACACTTGCTCAGCACCATCTATAGCCCCTTTCCTTCTTTCAACTCTTCCTTAAGGTTAGGAGATCAAATCAGGAAACTGAGGCAGGACAAATAGCCTGAGGCTAAGTTTCAAGGGTCTCCTGAAATCTGCAAGGAACCCTTGTCTACATGAGGCAGAGCCCATCTGGGTAGATGAATAGCCAAGGATGCGTTCTCTGGTGGATACAGCCTGGAGCACAGGGCTAGGCAGGTTTTCGCTCACATGGGCCTTGAATGGCCTTCCTGGTGAAACACAGCTTGAGGCTGACCAGTCACTGCTTCCCAGAGGGTAGGGGAGTGCCCCTGAGTGATTTCTCAACTGTATCCTTGTCGTTGGGGAGTCTGAAACTAAAGCCACTGTCCCAAGATCTCCTGTGTCCCCTCACAACCCTGCCCTGAAGAGGCCTCCCCAGGCCCCCGGACAACTCCTCCACCCTTGGCTTCAGCCCATCCTCCCCTGGGCTATTTCTGGCCAGGCGGGTAATAGATGTCTGTCTCCTTTTTGAGGGCCTTTTGTGCACACTCAAACCCAGAGCCAAATGCTCCCCCCTCAAAAAAAAAAAAAAAAAAAAAGGCTTGTTCAGGGCCTGTGTGCAGGCACTTGTAGAGCAGGAAGATGTGGGGGTGGGGGTGGGGGTGTGTGAACTGGTCCCAAGCCTGATTTATGTTAATTGCCCACTACTCTTCCCTGACCCTCGCCTCACAAAGCTCACTTGTGGGACACCAGTGAAGCATCTAATGTGTAGTATATATCGAGGCGGAGCGCCTGCCCTGCATTTCCTGGCTGGTGATTTATGAGATGGGACTAGGCCTGCCTCATCCATGAGATAAAGCACCCAGAACTCTCCCTGGTGGGGATCCAGCATCAGGCACCCTGCCACACTGCTCCAGGAACATACTGTGTCTCTACCTGCCTGCCAAAGGCTAAATGAAGCCATTAGTTCCACTTTGTGCATAAGGAAACTGAGGCACAATTAGGTAACTAGACATGACTCCCAGTGATTCCATGGGTAGCACAAACAGTTAATGCACTTGGCTGCTAACCAAAAGGTTCAAGTCCACCCAGACGCAGAAACTGTCTCAACTAGAGGCTCATTTTTCTCACTTCTGCTCATTAGCATCCCCTGGAGATATTTTAAAAATACTGATTTCCAGCATGTACTCTGAGAACTCTGATTCAGCCATGTTTGGGACCCATTGCCATAGATGGTCAGCTTCCATATGTGTCAGATTGTTGCTCAGGGATCATGTTAAAACATACAGAAGCATGCATGAGCCTTATCCTGAATCTTTAGGAATGAGACCTGGGCTGTCGTGCTTTTGACAAGATCTGAGAAACTCCCAGAAGTGAAAGCTGGAAGAGACTATAAAACTCAAATAACCAAAATTTCCCATTTTTCAGATAAGAAGATTGAGGCCCAGAGGAAGATAGGCTTTTGACCAGGGTCACACATCAGGGTGGTTAAATCCCTGTCTGAGGACAGGAGGAGAAAAAGGGAACTAGGTGCCTGGAGAAGGTAAGAAGAAGCAATAGAAGGGTCTACCTACCAGGTCTTCTGGGAGCTGGAACCAGCACCTGACCCCAGTTGCTCTGTCCTCCCACCCCATGCGCAGACCTGGATGCACACTTTTTGGGAGGAGGCTGTATGTGTTTTTGGTCCATTACACAGAAATAGACACATGCACAGGAAATGATTTTCCAACAATGAAAGATGGGGCTTGCTTTAGCATTTCCTTTCTTGTCCAATATGAACAGGCAGTTGTGACCTGATGGACTTGGGGCTTGAAGTCCAAGGGCTCACCTCCTGGTCCTGGAACATGGCTGGGAAACCTCATATGTATTGTGCACCCTCTTGGAGTCCTGGCTTCCTGGTCTGTAGAATGTGGATCATCACTTCTAATATACAGCTTATTGGAAGCATTGCATGAAATGAAGTAGGTGAGAGTTCCTAGCACACTGTAAGTTCTGGTTAAATGATGGTTAAATATGAACCCAAAAAGGAACACACAAATACTTTACAAGGCCCACTCACCTGTCCACACAGATATTCTGCACACCAAGCACATTATTTTTTGAAAGGAGGATGCTAGCAGCCATGGTTGTTCCTTCAGTGTTGATGGAAAAGGATGGAAATGTAGTCAGGTAAATATTTTTCAGGAACTATAATTCTCTCAATACTTTTCCTGCCCTTGGACATGTGTCAAAGGGAGAGAATAAATGCAGAATACCTTCTTGAGGGTTTCCTTACCTGACTTTTACTGAAGCATAACAGACATACAGAAAAATACACACATCTTAAGTGGATAATGATGGATTTCACTAACTGACTAAATCTGTGAAATTGGCACTTCTAGAGACATCAAGTACCAGCACTCTAGAAGCCTTCCTTGTGCCCTTCCCATTAATCTCCCACACTTGACATCCTCAGTAACCACTACCCTGAGTTCTACCAGCCTAAATAAACAGAGTCCTACCTTGCTAACATGCACAGCAAAAACCTGGAAAATATGTACGGAAATGGCTACTGAGGGTGTGGGATAATGGTGCAAGGAATGTAACATTAGATCAGTCTGAATTTATTGATTTAGGCCCACTAAGTACAGATTCTTCGTTCAGTGTTTCAGCTCGAGAGGTTAGGAAAGGATCTAATTCTTTATTTGGTTGGCTTATTGAAGCATAGATTATGCGGTGGCCTACCTTAAGTCAAGTTGAAGTACCAGAGCTGCCTTGGTGTAATGTAGAAGTAGGTATACAGAGGCTTAGGGAAATTGGCATGTTATAATGGATTTATCAGATTAGAAATGGAAAGTCCATAGGACATGCCTTTCATCAGTACGGTGAGGAACAAATTTGTGAAGGGAGCTCCAGCATCCTTGAAGACTGCTGTGATTGCTGTTTTGTGTAAGCCAGATTTGACTGTGTGAACTGCCCTAATTGAACTAAGACACTTAACTACAATGGGGCTGACTGGACCCCATGGTAGTAGGAGCCAAGTGGCAGAAATCGACAAAGACAAGGTAGGTGTGGTTACCATAATGGACAGCAGAGTCAAAACAGTAATCAGAATATTCTGATTTATGTGGAATTATGGCATTGGCTACTTGCTATGGTGTTCCTAGCAGTGAAATACATGGCAAACTTACTAAATATTTACTTGATCTGTATAGACAAAAGAGTTCTAAGTTACATGAACACTAGTCTAGATTGAATGATCAGAATACAGAGTCATGGCCTCCCAGTAAATTTCCAGACTTGAGACAGTTTATAGACCCACAACCACTTGAATGAAGGGGAGGGCATGTCCCCTTAAGGAAGGACCCCACTAGATTGCCTAAAATGTATAATGTCAATCTTTCTCTCAGCCTTCCCTAAAGGGATCTGAGGACTTTTACAAGGGTGACTGTTCATTGGGGAAAAGGAAATAATCAGACTTTTTGGAGATTACTGGACACTGGCTCTGAACTGACACTAATTCTGGGGAAACCAAAGCATCATTGTGGCCCACCAGTCAGAGCAGGGGCATATGGAAGTCAAGTTATTGGTGGAGTCTTAGCTCAGGTGCATCTCACAGTGGGTCCCCAAACCCATCCTGTAGTGATTTCCCCAGTTCCAGAATGCATAATTGGAATAGATATCCTGAGCAATTGGCAGAATTCCCACACACTGGCTCCCTGACATGTGGAGTAAGGGCTATTATGGTAGGAAAACCCAAGTGAAAGCCATTAGAACTTCCTCTACCTACAGAAATAGTAAACCAAAAGCAGTACTGCATCCCTGGAGGGGTTGCAGAGATTACTGCCACCATCAAGGACTTGAGGGATGCAGGAGTAGTCATTCCCACCACATACCCATTTAATTCACCTATTTGACCTGTGCAAAAAACAGATGGATCTTGGAGAATGACAGTAGATTATCGTCAACTTAATCAGGTGGTGACTCCAATTGCAGCTGCTGTTCCTGATGTGGTTTCATTGCTTGAGCAATTTAGTACATCTCCTGGCATGCAGCTATTGATCTGGCCAATGCCTTTTTCTCAATACCAATTTCAAGATACCATCAGAAACAGTTTGCCTTCAGCTGGCAAGGCCAACAATACACTTTCACAGTGCTTCCTCAGAGGTATATCAACTCCCAGCACTATGTCATAATTTAGTCCATAGGGATCTTGATCACCTTTCCCTTCCACAAGATATCACACTGGCCCATTATATTGATGACATTATGCTGATTGTACCTAGTAAGGAAGCAGTATCAAAGACTCTAGACATATTGGTGAGACATCTGCATGCTAGAGGATGGGAAATTAACCCAACCAAAATTCAGGCACCTTCCACCTCAGTGAAATTTCTAGGGGTCCAGTGGTGTGAAGCATGTTGAAATATTCCTAATAAAGTGAAAGATAACTTATTGTATCTGGCTTCCCCCACAACTAAAAAGGAGGTACAACGTCTGGTGGGCCTCTTTGGATTTTGGAGGCAACATATCCCTCATTTGGTGTGTTGCGTTAGCCTATCTATCAAGTGACTTGCAAAGCTGCCAGTTTTGAGTGGGTCCCAGAACAACAGAAGGCTCTGCATCAGGTGCAGGCTGCCGTGCAAGATACTCTGCCACTTGGGCCATATGATCCAGCTGATCCAATGGTGCTTGAAGTGTCTGTAGCAGATAAAGGTGCTGTTTGAGTCTTTGGCAGGTCCCTCTTGATGACTTGCAACACAGACCCTTGGAATTTTGGAGCAAAGCCCTGCCATTCTCTGCAGATAATTACTCTTCTTTTGAGAAACAGGTTTTGGCTTTAGGAGAGACTGAACACCTAACCATGGGCCACCAAGTCACCATGAGACCTGAGCTGCCCATCATGAACTGGGTGTTGTCTGACCCACAGAGTCATAAAGTTGAACATGCACAGTAGCACTCCAACATTAAATCAAAGTGATATATAAGACATTGGGCTCAAGTAGGACCTGAAGGCACAAGTAAGTTGGATGAGGAGGTGGCCCAAATGCCTATAGTCTCCACTCTAGTCACATTACCTTCCCTCTCCCAGTCTGCACCTATGGCCTCATGGGGAGTTCTTTATGATCAGTTGACTGAGCAAGAGAAAACTCATGCCTTGTTTACAGATAATTCTGCATGATACGCAGGCACCACTTGAAAGTGGACAGCAGTGGCACTGCAACCCCTTTCTGGAACTTCTCTGAAGGACAGTGGTGAAGGGAAATCCTCCCAATGGGCAGAACTTTGAGCCATGCATCTGGCTATTCACTTTGCATGAAACAAGAAATGGCCAGATGTATGATTGTATACAGATTCATGGGCTGTGGCTAATGGCTTGGCCAGATGGTCTGGGACTTGGAAGGAGCATGATTGGAAAATTGGTGACAAAGATGTATGGGGAAGAGGTATGTGGATAGATCTCTCTGAATGGGCCAAAGGAGTAAAGATATTTGTGTCTCATGTGAATGCCCACCAAAAGGTGACCTCAGCAGAGGAAGACTTTAACAATCAGGTGAATAGGATGACACGTTCAGTGAAAACCAGCCATCCTTTTCCCCCAGCTATTCCTGTCATTGCCCAATGGGCTCATGAACAAAGTGGCCGTGGTGGCAGGAATGGTTATTCATGGGCTCAGCAGCATGGACTTCCACTTACCACAGCTGATTTGGCTACCACCACTGCTGAGTACCCAATCTGCCAGCAGCAGAGACCAACACTGGGTCTGTGATATGGAATCATTCCTCGGGGTGATCAGCCAGCAACCTGGTGGCAAGTTGATTACATTGGACCACTTCCATCATGGAAAGGACAGTGTTTTGTTCTTACTGGAATAGATACTTTTTCTAGATATGGATTCACCTTCTCTGCATGCAATGCTTCTGTCAAAACTACTGTCCATGGACTTACAAAATGCCTTATCTCACATCATGGTATCTCACACAGCATTGCTTCAGATCAAGGGACTCACTTCACAGAAAATGAAGTGCAGCAATGGGCCTATGCTCATAGAATTCAGTGGTATTACTATGTTCCCCATCATCCTGAAGCAGCTGGTTTGGTGGAATGATGGAATGGCCTACTAAAAAAACAATTATGGCTCCAGCGAGGTGGAAATACCTTGAAGGGTTGGGGTGATGCTCTTCAGGAGGCTGTATATGCTCTAAACCAGTGTCCAATATACAGTGCTGGTTCTCCAATAGCCAGGATTTATGGGTCCAAGAACCAAGAGGTGGAACTGGGAGTAGTACCACCCACTATTACCCCTAGTGACCTTCTCAAAAAATTTTTGCTTCCTGTCTCTGCTACCCTATGCTCTGTGGGTCTGGACATCTCAGTCCTAAAAGGAGGAACACTCCCACCTGAAGATACAATACTGATTGGATTGAACTGGAAGTTAAGAATGCCACCTGGCCATTTTGGCTTCCTCATGGATCAACAGACAAAGAAGGGTGTTACCTTACTATCTGGTGTGATGGATCCTGATTACCAAGGGGAAATTGGATTGACATAACATAATAGAGGTAAAGAAGAATATGTCTGGAATACAGGAGATTCTTTAGGATGTCTCTTAGTACTACCATGCCCTGTGATTGAAGTCAATGGAAAATTACAGCAACCCAGTTCTGATATGACTACTAATGGCCCAGACCCTTCAGGAATGAAGGTTTGGGTCACCCAGACAGGCAAAGAACCATGACCAGATGAGGTGCTTGCTGAGGGCAAGGGAAATACGGAATGGGTGGTAGAAGGTAGTTCTGCATATCAGCTATGACCATGTGACCAGTTGGAGAAATGAGGACTGTGATCATTTTATTTCTGGGAGCTCTGGTAGCATAGTGGCTAAGACACTTGCCTGCTAACCAGACGGCTGGCGGTTCAAACCCACCAGTCACTCCTTGGAAGGAAGGTTGGGCAATCCTACTTCCGTAGTGATACTGCCTCTGAAACCCAAGGAGGGGTCGCTATGAGTCGGGTTTGACTTGACGGCAAATAACAACAACAACAACATATATGGATCAAATATTTTTGTTTCCTTCTGTTATGAACTATGAAATGTAAACAGGGTTAATTATTTTGGTTGTATATGTGTCAATGTATCATGTTAGGCATAAATATGATTTTATAATTCACCTTATTTAGAGATTATATATGGTTAAGGAGATGCGTACAACTGCCGAGTTGACGAGGGGTGCACTGTGATAGTTGGAGTTGTGTGTCAACTTGGCTAGACCACAGTTCTGAGTGGTTTCAGCAGTTGTGATGTGGGTTATTCCCATGATGAGATCGGATGTATATGTTTTGAGTAGCCAATCCATTGAAAAGGAGTTTCCCTAGGGGTATGGCCTGCTTCCAATATATTTATGGATATCCTGGGAAAAAGAGCCACTCTTCTGTGGATCAGGCTTCTGTTGTGCTGCCTACAATTGTCTGTGAGTGAACAATCCACCATTTGGCTCGGAGATCTTGAATTCGTCATTTGTTGGAGTCAAATGCCAGTATACTGCCTGCCAACCTTGAGCTCATTAGCCCCTGTAGCTGTGGGAGTTGGGAAAAGCCTCCAGCTTGACGTTTCATCCAAGAACTTCAGACTTGCCAGCCTCTATAAGTGTATGAGCCATTTTCTTAAGATAAATTTCTGTCTCTCTCTCTCTCTCTCTCTCTGTATATATGTATGTATGTATGTATGTGTATATGTGTGTGTATATGTGTGTGTGTGTGTGTGTATATATATATATATATATATATATATATGTATATATATGAGCTTTACTGGTTTTGCTTCTATAGAGAACCCAGCCTAACACTCTCCGGGTAGCTGGCTGTGGCCAAGAAGCCACAATAACCTTGCCCCTTGTCAGCTGTTCTACATACCTGGACTTTCTTACAGAACATACAAGTATACTTGTAGAAACATTGCCTGCTAACCCTATATATACATGGTCATGGGCACACTACCCCCTGCCTAGACATACCTGATTGTCCAGCTATTCACTCATAGATCAATGCTTTCCATCACTGACAATGCAGTACTGTATATGCAAAAGGGTTCATCTTTGTTGTCTGTACCTCTCATGTACCTTTCTATGTCTTCCTCTTCCTCAATGCCACCCTATTGATCACTCACATTTGGCATATTGCCCATCCCTTCACCCAAATCAATACTTGTCTCTACCTATCTAGCAGTGTTCCCTCTCTTTCTCTCCCATCCATGGTAACCAACAAAGAAAGTTTCCTTCTGTATATAAACCCTTCCTTGATGTTTTACAATAATGAACTAATATGATATCTGTCCTTCTGTGATTGACTTATTTTATTCAGCATAATGCCCTCCAAGTTCAACCATGTTATGTGGTGTTTTGTAGATTCTCCATTATTCTTTAGTGTTTCATTGTATTCCGTTGTGCATATACATTTTGTTTTGTGGCACTGACTACAATCCCCACAGTGTAACAGCACTCTTCCCACTTCCTCTGTTCATGCTTCTTTTCTATCCCTTCCTGCCTTCTGAGCTTTATTCCAGGACAAATGCCCTTTTGATCTCATATGGGTGATTGTTCTAAGGAGTGTGTGCCTCTCTGGTGTTAAAGTTCACCTTATAGGCCTGCCTGTCATTTGGCTGAAAGTTGAACCATGGTGGTGAGTTCAGTTCCAGGCTTGAAGGGTGTCTAAGGGCCGTAGTCTCAGGGGTTCCACCAGTCTCTATCAGACCAGTAATCCTGGTCGTTTTTTTTTTTTTTTTTTGATTTTGAGCTTTGTTCCACATTTTTCTCCTACTCTATCCGGGACCTCCTATTGTGATCCATTTCAGAGTGGTTGGCAGTGGTAGTGGGGTTTGGAGGCTAGGGTTAATGTGGTGTGTTAGTTCTTTGGACTAATTGTTTCTTTGGGTCTTGGTCTTTGATTTTCTTCACTCTTTGCTCTGGATGGGGAGAGACCAATTGTTGTATCTTAGATGGCCACTCACAACCTTTTAAGACCCCAGTAACTACTCACCAGAGTAGGATGTAGAACATGTCTTTGTGGGCTATGTCATTCCAATTGACCTTAGTGTCCCTCAAGACTATGTTACTGAGCCCCCAGGCCCAGTAGGAGTCATTCCATCAAGGCATTTGGTTATGGTTAGGAAGTTTTCATAATTGTGCCCTCTGTATACTCTACTATATTCATGGGTATATTTGCAGCATATGTAAACACATAACTTCTGTTTTGGTTATTTAGTGCTGCTCTGACAAGATATACCAACAAATGGGATGGCTTGACGGAATAGGAGTTTATTCTCTTAGTTTGTAGGCTTTAAGTCCAGGTTCAAAGTGCCAGGCTCTAAGGACTGGGTGAAACCCCCTCAGTCTTGGGCTTCAGCTCTGCCTCCTGCTTCTGGCCCACTGAAGCTAGAGGCTTTTCTCACTCAACAGTTGCTGGCTACTGAGACTTACAAGCCCAAGGATGCAAATAAAAAGGCACAGTCCTGATGTTACCAAACTACATGGCAGGCCATTAATTCAAGTCCATTGAAAGTCCAAGGTTGGCAGAGCATGGCAGGCTGCTGAACAATGACTACATGTAGGGTTCAAGCGTGCCATAAACTAGAGACCATTTACAAAACTGTTTCTTATATGTGGGAAGCAAACCAAATCCCTAAAGCCACTACTCAGCTGCTTGTGGTAGATCCCACCACAGAGCTGATTGTCAGTCTCATCATGGGGAATAACT
>NW_006921731.1:528709-531402 GCF_000298275.1 Orycteropus afer afer
CTGCCCTTCAGGTCTGGAATTGAACCCACTCCTGTGGCTTCCAGCCAAACAAAAGACAGGCATATCAGCTGAACATTTACATTAGGTAGTTATACTCCTTTGGAGAGTATATGGGAGGATTACTTATGGGAGGATAGAAGGGCTGTGTATGCACAGGGAGACTGCTGGGTGGAGTGGGGGCAGGAGTGCATGGGCCAGAAGGACACTGGAAAGAGGTAGCTATGGGGAGTTAGGAGAGGAGCTATTGCATTGTGGGAAATTGTAGTCAATGTCATGAGACAAAGTGTATGTGAACTGCTGTACGGAAGATAAATTTGCCCTGTAAACTTTCAAACCAAATCACAATAAAATTTAAAAAAAAAAAAGAGCCTCTTTGTGTATACCTATTAATCATGTTGACATCCTCTGTGAAGTACCTGTTCAAATCTTTTATGTAGTTGTCCATTAGGCTGTTTGTCTTCATATTGTAAGAGTTCTTTATATATTCTGGATACGTTTTAAGTTTTTGAGGCCTTTTAGAAGGTTCCCCATCTCTCACTCTGACATTTGACCCTGAGAATTTAGGGAGCTCTGGTCCTGATGTAAACCCATTGAATATAAACATTTGAGAGACTCACTCCTCCTCAGCTCTCAATAGCAGCCTAATGCTGCCTACTTCCCCTTCAGCCCCTTTGCACACTGGGAAGCTGGAGAATTTTGTCTGTGGCCCCCTTTGATCTCTACCTTCCTCTCTGCTTCTTTTTCAATTTTTGGTAAACTACTTCCCAGGTTCCTTTCCCATGGAATCTTGCTCTCTGATGGCAAAGGAATCACTTTTAAGATACATGTTGACCAGGTGGCCCCATTCCCTTTGGTTGTTGAGTGGTAGGGAGGTGGGGGGGATAGGTTGTCCTGTGAAAAGTAGTTAGGGCAATTTTGTCACCTGAGACTGTGCCTTGAATATACCACTATTAAAACTTTAATCCTCAATGACATTAGCTATTTACCAAGAGGGAATTATTTCAGTATTTCAACAATAGATTTAGCTGTACCACTGCATACCAGCTGAATGCCAGCCGTGCTCATGACTGACCCCAGACCAGGCCTGTTGTACCAGGCTTATTCTTGTCTTAGCTTTGCTGTGCCTGGTTCCAAAAAGGCCAGCTCCTGGCGACTCCTCCTGCTCACTTCCATTCCATAACACTACCATTTAGATCTTCCAGCCTGATGCCAATCACACATTCCTATTAACAAGTCAGCAGGCTCACAGATTTCACTTTGCTAAGCTCCATCATAGAACACTGTGGGAGGCCAGCAGGCCTTCAAGGAATAAAGCTTTAATAACAGAATTACAGGCACCATGATAGGTGATTGAAGCAGGTGTTTTTCAACAGGGGCTCAAGAATAGGGACTCCAGCAGACTTTAGTGACTCAGTAAAAGGATGAGTTCCATGTTGTTCTTGGATGGGCTGTCTGTGGCTGCATCTGTATTACTCTCTGCTGCCTAATTGTCCCCAGAACAGGAAACAAACAGATCTTGTGGAAGTTATTGCCTTGACATTTTGACTGAGTTATTTCCCCTCCAGGTGGGTGACCCAGAGCCTGTGTGTGTTGGGCAGAGACCAAAAATAGCATTCTCTGGTTTTAAAGTCATATCCCCAAAAGCATTTCCTCTGTACATTCAAGTTCTGAAAGGATATTTTTAAAGGTTAGGCATCTCCTCCAGGAAAGGCATTTTGTTGTCTTACTTGTGTAAAGAATGCACTGAGAGCTTCCCTGCCTGTCCAAGCAGAAGCAAGATTTCATCTACAAGGGTCAATGTGAGGATAAAACTTAAAACATTTTTAAACAAGCTTTTCCCCCTCCTTAAATAAAATACATGCTCAAGAAGAAAAATCAAATAGTACAAGATATCTAAACACTCAAGCTAAACGTTTAAGAACAAGCATAAAACCAGCACCATTTCTATTGGTGTATCAGTCAGCTTAAGTGAAGTTGTGCTGTAGTAACAAGTAACCTAAAAATATCAGTGGCTTATTACCATGAATATTATCTCTCACTCAGGTTACTTGTTCATGTGGGTGGACTTTGTTCCATGTGTCTTTCACATGAGGACAGGCTGATATAGTAACCCCCATCCAGAATTGTTATTGTTGGTGCTGTCTCATGATAAAAGGAAAACAAGAGAACTCAATGGCACAAGGAAATTGCTCTTGAAGTTTCTACTTGGTATGGACACACTTCATTTACTCTCACATTTCATTGGTCAGGATAGGTCACATGGACAAGCCCGCGGTAAGTATTGTTGTTAGCTTCCATGGAGTTAGACTTTGACTCATGGCAACCCCATGCACAATGGGATTGGACCATTATAATCCATAGGGTTTTCAGTAGAAAAGAAGGTTTAAACAGAGGTCTTGACTGCAGGGATTCTCTGAGACTTTAATATAATGAGCATTGTCTGTAATAAGGAGATAATCAGTTATAATAAAGAGATATTGTCTTGTCCTAGTGGGGACATTCTTAACTTTGGCTATGTATTAGCTTTTTAAGCAAAGTTAATGCCCAAGACATCGGTTTGTCCTACTGTGGTGACATGTAGACGTGAGTTTTGAGGCTGAGCCTCTGGTGTTTAAAACCCAGAGAGATGCACCTGGTGCATAGGTAACAGCCCAGTTTATAGACTGAGACAGACTAGGAAGAAGGAAGAGGCC
>NW_006921731.1:534047-563636 GCF_000298275.1 Orycteropus afer afer
AGGGGGAGGCCTTCAAGGAGATGGATTGATACGGTGGCTGCGATGATGGGCTCAAGTATAGCAGGGATTGTGGGGCTGGCGTGGGATCGGGCAGTGTTTCGTTCTGCTGTGCATGGGGTTGCTATGAATCAGAAATGACTCGACGGCACTTAACAACAACAACAACAATGCCCAAGACACACCCAAGATCAATTACTCAGCCTCTTTGGGGGTGAGACCCAGTGTGGGTATTTTTTAAAACTTCTCTGGTGATTCCAATTAGCTTCAACATTTAAAATCACTTTTAGAGGAATGAGAAACCTGGGAAACTAGACTTCCATAGGCTTGGTCCAGCCATTAACACCAGGAAGAAGGGCCTGGGGTTAATTTGTAACAGTTTTTTGCACCTGCTGAGCCAAATGTTCAGAGTAGTTAGGAGGGGCCAGCAGAGTATAAAGAGCCCAGAGGATGGTAAATTCAGGGTTGTAGTGCTGTATGAATCTGCACAGATGGTAGCACCAACCACATGATATCTTTGCAGGGAATTTGGGAGCTGCTGGAGGCCTGAGCTCCACTGGATAAATGCTGCATCATCTCTTGCTTTGTAGCTGTGCCCAAACAGGCAGGTTTCTATAGACTTTGCCTGAAAAAAAAAAAAAATTAGACACGTAACAGCATCAGTTGTGTCACCATCCTATTGGGACCCCTGCAACAATGTTCACTGTTCTCTGACTTATTTGATCATGAACCTGAGCACTAGCATTCCACAGAACCCACTTAGGAGACACTCTTTTACCTCTTTAATTTCATCCCCTGGTCTTCATCCCACTCCCAACAGTGATGACTTGGCTATTCCTTCTGTATTAAATAAAGCTGTACCTCCCTGGTCTTAGCAGCCTTTTCTCTGATCCCTGCTATTGCCAGTGACATTACTATTAGAAAGCATTTCAGTACAGTCAGTCCCCAGGTTACAAATGTCCAACTTATGGACTACTCTTACCTGCTCTTTCATGAAGGGCTTCAAACTGGTTCTGTCATGGCTGATAAAATGAAACAGGAACAGACCTGAATTTTTACAATTTGAGTGACTTGTCACGTTAACTGGAATGGGAAAAATTATGGGTTGGAGCTCTGGAATGGGAGACTCGAAGAGGCGTAATAACCCTTTCAGGAGTCTGATGCATGAAATGGGATTATTGGCAGGACTGTGGAGAACCACAAACTTTCAGAGTAGCACAGTTGACTGCCACCTTTGAGCTTCCTCAGAATGACTAAACTCAGAATAACCAGTTCAAACCCCTCACTTTGAAACGATTGAACCACCCTCTACTTCCAACAAATTTTTCATCACAATCACCTTCACTTGCTGCACCTGCAACTTGTATATCATAGAAAATGCTTCAAACTTTTTCTTGCATGAAAGTAAAGCTAAATAAGAACTGTATGCACCTGTTCTCACCAACCTACACATCTTAAAGACACAGTTAGGAATGGATCTCATTCATAACCTGGAGACTCCTGTGTTTAGTATTAGAGGGCAATGGTGGGTCAGTGGTAGAATTCTTGTCTTCCATGCAGGAGACCTAAGTTTGATTCCCAGCCAATGCACCTCATGCACAGCCACCACCATCTGTCAGTGGAGGCTTCTGTGTTGTGATGATGCTGAATAGGTTTCAGCAGAGCTTTCAGACTAAGATGGACTGGAAAGAAAGGCCTAGTGATCTACTTCTGAAGGCCAGCTGATGAAAATTCCTATGGGTCATAATGGTCTGATCTCCACCAATCATGGGGATGACGCAGGACCAGGCGGCATTTTGTTCCATTGTCCATGAAGTCACCATAAGTTGGGGGCTGACTCAGTGATAACTAGCAACAATAACATATGATGTTAACAATATCTTAGCTCTTAACTGGCTGCTCTCCTGGTACATTCAGAAAACCTGAAAGATCACTGAGGAAAGAGGGTGAATCTCTGGAGCACTTTGTATGAACTACAAAGCCTGCTCCGAATCCTCTCAGCAACGGTCTTCAGCAGAATCTGGAGGAGTGAGCAAATAGAGAAACTGCCACAGCTGCATTTCTCATTAGGTTCCTCTTGGCCTATCCCTGGGTTGGGGCAAGGGATGTGTGTAGCTGGTACATCACTCTGTGACTCAGAGCCAGGGTACCATGGTAAGGAATGAATTGGCTGGTTTCTCTGTCTACCAACTACCCTGGACTTCCCCAGCCAGTCAGGGGCTGGGGCTTAGTCAACTCTGCATTTCCAGAATGCAGCGTAGCTCCCAGCACAGGCAGATACTCAATAAATGCTTGTTCAACTGAGTATAAAAACTTTTCTCATCTTAAAGGGCCCCCTAATGATCACCTCTGTTTTACAGAATTAAAGTTAGATAAACCACAGGGAAGGAGGATGAGCCTGTATATTCCTTTAACATTGAAGATGGGGAGTGTGATAATTAAGGTTGTTTGCCAAAATAGCTGGGCCATGATTCTAAGTGGTTTAGCAGTTATGATATAGTCATACCCCCATGATTAGATCTGATATAATGTAATCACCTCCATGATGAGAACTGCTGAGAGCAGTCAGTCAATTGAAAGGGAGTTTTCTTCAGGGTGTGGCCTGCTTCCAGTATATGTGGAAAAGCTCTGCAAAAGGTCTCTGGCTTTTTCCTCAGGATCCTACATCTGGCTCATCATCATCTGGACTTGAAATAGTAGCCTGCCATATTGCCTACTGATCTTGGGATTGTTACCTTAACAGCCTATGAACCAACAGCCTGCCATTTTACCTGCCAATCTTGGATCAGTCAGCCTCTGAAGCAAGCAGTCAGGAGAAGCCTCCAGCTTGATGTTTGACCCACAGACTTGGAACTTGCCAGGCTCTAACTGCATGAGCCATTTCTTTAAAATAAATCTCTCTCTGTCTCTATCCCCCCTCCCTGTGTGTGTGTGTGTATGTGTGTGTATGTAAGCAAGCTTCACTGATTTTGCTTCTCTAGAGAACTCAGCCTAAGACAGGGACTGTCAGCACAGGTTTAAAGATTAACAGCTTTACTGTGACTGCTGAAGAGGAAATAGAAAATTAAGGCTTATGTTTCAAGTTATGAAATGGAATTGGTTTCCTTTATGCCTCTCGGTGGAAGAGAGAAACATTTCTATCATCTTAATTTATAAAAAGCAATCTGAAGGCCAAGAAGAGATAAGTGGAGTAATTTTACAAACCCTCAATTTAGGCAGTTTCTTAAATCCCACAAGTCTGAAATTGCTGTGGCTGAACTTTTCTGCAAGCGCTGCATTTCCCATGGGCTGGCTACTTCTCTGAGACAATCCAGCAGGTTATGGGGGCTGTAGCTGAGGGGACGGGGCAGGAAAGGGAAGATTGGCCACTGTGTGTGGTGGAAACCTTGAATGATAGGCTAGGAGTCTGGGCTTTATCTCCTAGACCAATGGTTCTTGAACTTCAGCATGTATCAGGATTATCTGGGGTCTATTTTGAAAATGCAGCTGCCTGTTCCACCCCACCCCCCCCCAAGATTCTTGTTCAGCAGGTTTGGAACAGGAATCTACTTAGGTGAGTGAATGTGAGCAGATAAGTGGTATCCTAAGAGTGTGGTCTCAGAGGGTGATTTCGACAACAAGTGCAGGAAGCCCAGCTACCTGGGTTTCAAATCTGGCTCCATTGCTGTAGCAGATAGCTTCAGTGACCTGTTCTATTTCCTTGCTCTGCCCTGTCAGTGCATACCTGTCTGACTTCTACCTGCCATCCCTGCTTCCCTTTCCCTAAGGCCTCTTTGTGGCCCCAAAGTTCTGCTCTCACACACAGGGCAGAAATACAAGAGAGTTACTACTTCCTGGGAGCAGACCGTAACCAATGACTGATGGGAATTGGTTATAAATACACCAGTTCCCTCCTCCACCAGGCAGGATAACTTTGAGATGCATGTTCACTGTCTCCCAGAGGTCCCCATTGGGAATAGAGTGAAATTGGGATATTGTTACCTAAGCTATAGGACAGATGTCACAAACAGGTGGCTTGGGGACTAGATGTGGCCTGCAGGTGTGTTTTGTCTTGTCCCCAGCTGGTTTCAAATTAATTTATTATGGAGTTTGTGTCATACATTCAAAAGAAAATATATAATGGACATATAAGGCATAAAGAATCGTGTAATGAACATCCAGGCACCTACCTTTCAGCTTAAGTAATAGAGCCACATGAAAACTGCTGAGTCCCCTTGTACCCCTCCACAACTCTCCCCTCCTATCCAAAGAGATAACTGCAATGCTAGACTTTATGTTTATCATCCATGTTTTTCCTAACAGGTTTACTTTCTGTATAAATGATATATTGTTTAGCTTTGCATTTTTTTAAATTGGGAAGTTTTACATAAAAATCCAGATTTTCAACTTCCTGAAAAAAACAAAATCAAAAGCTCTCACAAGACTGGACCCACCTCCCCACACAGTAACAACAGAGGCATTGGGGACCTATGGTGGACAGTGATCCCCAAGTCCCTACAGCTCCCTGCTGTCTCTGCTGTCCTACCCTCATGTTACCCCTGCCTGTTCCCAGCAGACTTCATGAATTTGAGCTTGTGACTTCTTTTCATGAGACCCCATCCAAGGAGATGACTCATAGGATGTCTTTGCAGGGTGCCTGATAAAAGGTTTCACCAGTTGTGTGGAGTGACTCTGACTCATGGCAACCCCACATGTTTCAGAGGAGAAGTGTGAGCCATAAGATTCTCAATGGCTGAATTTTCAGAAGTAGAGCACCAGCCCTTTCTTCCAGGGTATCTCTGGATGGACTTGAACCGCCAACCTTTAGGTTAGCAGTTAAGTGTATTAACTGTTTGCACTATCCAGAGTCTCTGGGAGATGACTAGTGCTAAGTAAAGTTATGCCTTATTTTTGTCAAGATTAATGATTATTGAGGCATCCTATGAGGCAGCTAGGCTCAGCATCCTTATCTTATGGCTGATAAAGGGAGGTTCAGAGAGGTGATGTGATGAGGTCAGAGCCTCTTGGTTGGACTGTGATGGAACCGAACTCCACTCCCAGCACCTTGGGGCCTCATGGAAGGTCTAGAAATCCATTAGACCCCAACTCCAGATGATGGATGGGTTAGGTGACTACACCAGTGTGCTCATGGGCTCCCAGTGAATTGTTGCTCCTGTCGTACTTCCCCCAGCCCAGGCCCACCTGCCTCTCAGACAGCCCCACTTTGAAAACAGAGGCCAGGGCAGGAATGTGGCCAACGCACATTCAAATGTGGGGAGACATTTTGCCAAACCACTGGCATCATAGGTCCCCAGATGGGCAGGACAAGGGATGCTCTGCAGTTCTGCCTCCCAGAGCAGGTCTGTCTGTCCTGACTGGGCTTGGAGGTGGGCATCAGGGCCTGTGAATCACTGCCAGTGGAGGGAGGTTTTGTTTGGCTTGCGAGGCCCCAGACCAGGGGCTGGCCAGAGAGAAAGCTCTTTCCTGAGAGGCCGGACTTTCCCACAGGAACAAAGTGGGGCTTGTTAGTCGGGCATGAATCTTGGCGTAGGGCGGCCGGCTCGCTCGGTGCTGCCAGGCAGTGGCCCCGCGATATCAGGCAAATTCCGCTTCCCCACAGCTGGGGCTGACAGCAGGAAGCCCCAGGGAGACTCCATACAAAAGCCGAAAAATGGGCCACATTTATTCATTCACTGGCCAGCCCAGGCCTGGCTGGCCCAGGAGGGCCATCTCCATGGTGACCAGCGGCCCCTGGAGCTCCTGGTTGGCTCCTCCATGACCACTGCCCTCCATCACCATACACCCAAAACACAGCCATGCCACATGGGGAGTGGAGGAGGCCTGGTCTGGCTTTGCTTCATGGCTATCCAGGGAACCTGGTGGAGCCCAGCCATGGAGAGACTTAGGGGTAAGAGACAGTGCAGACCGGGCCTATCTTGAGTCCTAAAGGCCAGAGACATGCCAGTCCTAGATGAGTGAGGCAAAAGCAGTAGGTACATGTCCATATGCTAGGTGAGCACCTTCTGTGAGCTAAGCTATGTGATGTACCTGTCAGGCCAACTCAAGTTTCTTCTCTGCAGCTACTCGAAGCCTAGAGGAGGAGATGACCAGTTCTAATATAGCATGTTCAAATGGAGGTGTGTGTGAGTCCAGTGAGGGAGACATCCATGCTGCCTGACAGGGTCTTTCAGGCAGGAAGGCTTCCTGGAGGGGCTGTTATTGGCAGTGGGTCTTGAAGGATGCATAGGAGTTTGTGAAACAAGGAGGGAAATGACATTCCAGGAAGAAGGACTAGCACAGGCTGAGGCTTTGAGGCTTGAAAATACATGGAGTGTAACAAAAAGTTTCTTTTAACTGTAATGAAGGGAGAATGTAGCTGACAATGAGACAACAGTGGGGGTGAGATGGCTGTGTAATATGACTCAGAGAGCCATAGGCTCTCAGCACTGGTCTGCCAGAGTAGATCCCCTGGGATTAGCATAAGGTGTGAATTATTTTGGGAGAAGCGAGACAATATATATCCAATACTTTTCTGTTTCCAGAGCCCTTGTATATCTGTTGTTGCTGTTGTTGTTGTTAGCTGCTGTTGAGTTGCCCCTTGACTAATGATGACCCCACACACAGCAGAACAAACACTGCCTGGCCCTGTGCCATCCTCATGATTAGTTGTAGATTGGACCATTATGATCCATAGAGTTTTCATTGGCTGATTTCCAGAAGTAGATTGCCAGGCTTTTATTCCTAGTCCATCTTAGAAAGCTCTTCTGAAACCTGTTCAGCATGATAGCAACATACAAGTCTCTCCTTACAGATGGGTGGTAGCTGCACATGAGGTGCATTGGTTGGGAATCAAACCTGAGTCTCCCACATGGAAGGTGAGAATTCTACCACTGAACCACCTCTGCTCTCTCCATTACGTTAGTCCTACAGGCACCCTGCTGAGAGAGAATCTACATGAGGAAACAGGCCCAGAGAGGTGCCAGACCTCTCTGAGCTGAAGTGGCCCAGCTGGCCTTGAATGCAGGGTCCTGCTTTGGCTACTCTTCCTCCCCTTCCTCTAAAAGTAGTTTTCAAACACACTTGCCCCTGGAAGAAGTATTTTCAGTCTAGAAGTAGCAGTAGCCCCTAAATGGGCTCCAAGATGCTGGGGAAAGACTGGAGCCCCAAAGGATGAGTAAATATTATGGTCACCCCCTGTCCCATGCTCTGAAGTTATAGAAATATTGCAGAGAAAGAGGAGTCCTAAGTGAGGACTCCTTCCTAGAACCATCCCAAGCTGATACTAGAAGAGGCCAGAAACCTCTGGGCAAGGATGGGTCTAAATCCCAGAAAACATGGAATGTGGAATATTGTGGAAACAGGGACAAGAGAAACCATTGATGGTTAATGACCCAAACAAACAGTTGCTTATCTTTCATTTCTTTGGCCCTGAGTCTCCTGGTATGAGCCAGTGGGCCAGGCCTACAAGGGTTAATTAGATCCAGAGGCTGGCAGGAGAGGGGTGTCATCAAATATTACTGGGTTGCAGTGGCCATGGTGTCATTTAGTCTTCACAATCCTCTGAGGTTTGCGGTCTGCTTCTTACAGATGAGGAAACTGAGGTTCACAGAGGAAAGAACTCACCTGAGCCTCATAGCTGGTGAGTGGCAGAGCTGGGTTGATGCTCTGAGCTGTCACTTGAACCTTTGCTCTATCCATGCACCCACACAGTCACTATTAGTGAGTGGCTTGCTCACCATTACTGAGTTTCCTCATGCTCTTCAGGTCCCTCTAAACCGCTTTTGGTGCTCCTGACCTTGGCTCAAAGAGGCCGGAAAGAGATGTCTCTTCTCCATCCCCAGTTTCCTTTGTTATCTGTGCTCCACATCCTGCCCTCAGTGCATCTGACTTTTGCTTTGGTAACTTGACCTTGGTTTCCAGTTACTTCTGGTCTTCAGGTTTTGGTGTTGATCCTGACCCTGAAATAAGGCCTGAGTCTGCTTCACCTGGTCATGGTACCCAGAAGAAGAAGAAAAGAACAAAAAGAAAGAGAAAGGAAGGAAGAAAAGGGCATGTGAGATTAGCATCAAAACCCCTTCTCGGTACGGCTTTGGCTTTGAGCTAAAAAATAAGAGATGACAATAATGATAGTTTAGAACCATTTAGAACAGAAATGGCAACTACATAGCATGGAGCTTGCTCCATGGCAGACTTAACTAAGAAATCACAGAAACTTCTCTGACTTTACATGGCCTCAACGTCAGATTCCTCAACACAGTGATCAGGCAGCCACTACCACATGGAGTTTACACCAAAGAGGACATGCGATTGTCAGCTCTAGTCCATTACTTTGTGCTCCCTGAAGAGCCTGCTCACATCTGAGCTTCATTTTTGACCCATTAGTCAGGAAAGGTGTAACTATATTCATTTTACAGATGAAGAGACCAAGATCCAGAGTGACTTCCTCGTTAACACACAGTAACTTAATAACAGCACTAAGGATTAGAACTGAGGTATCTCAGCTCTTACTCCATTCAGGACTCTTTAGAAGTCCCAAAGCAATCAAGGTAGTAGTAGATTTCTCCTTTTTTCCTTTATTTCCCTGGAAACTCACTGAGTCCCATTTTCCACTGCTTTAGCCAGGGAGTGAGTCCCTGATGTCATCCAGAGATATTCAGCATCATTAAATATGGCCATCCCCCCAAGCACCAGCCTCACTGACTTCCTGTAACATGGATGAATGCTACTGCCACAAATTTGTTCTGACATTCACTGACAAGGAGAGTAGAAGGTTGTTTGGACAGCCCTGCTGGGCCAGAGGGAGCTACTTGGGGGAGCTCCCCAAGGTAGGGAGCTGGGGCACTGTGAGCACAAGGAGAGTAGGCTTAGGGGTGGGTCTTGGGGTGGGAGCATGGGTGACCCAGCTTCTCTGACTCTGAACTGATTGTAGCCTCATTTTTAGAGCCAAAGGCCTGCTGTGTATCTCACACTTTCCTGTTCTTTGCTGTTCCTGGCCCCAAGCCTGGGATCCCTCCACAATCCAGATTCTGAGTGCCAGTAGTCTACCACCTCTCTGCCTGGATCCCTGCCCATCACCTGTTGCCAGGTGACTGTGATAGTCTACTCATCTGCTGGGTTACTCACTGGGTAGCTTCTCTTGTTACCTACTTGGGTGAGAATGTCGCTTGCTTTGTTGTCCAGTATCACCTGCCAGACTTGCCTTTTCCCCCATCATCTGCAGAGGTACTCCCCAAGCTTACCTTCCCTGTTCTGGCTAGTTGGTGTGGTGAGGCCTTCAAACCCCTTCTCTCCTGGGTACCGTGAACTCTCCAGATACAAATTCACCCTAGCCTTTCTTGATCTAGCTCTTTCCCAGAAAATGCCATCTTTGGTAGTAACAAATGTCCACATTAGCGGCCATGTAAAGTGATAGGGACTTATGCACTTACTTGTCTCAGGCATTGTGTCAGGCTCAGCTGGGCAAATCTGGCTTCTGTAGACTTGGCTCCAATTCTCCTGCCCTATACTAACAATCATGATTTCATAAGTTGTCATTTTCTGAGCTCCTGCTGTACACCAGGCATATAGTGCTAAGGGCTTTACACACTGAGCTCATAGAATCTCTGCTATATTCTTGCAACAGAGGCAGTATCTTCCCCTGTTTTGCAGATGAAGAAACTGTGCTAAGAGAATAGAAGTCGTTTTGTCCCAGTTCATCCAGCTGTGGGAAAGCTGTGCTTGGAAGTCAGGATATTACTCCAGAGATCATGCTGTGCCCACCATGGCACTCTGCAAAGAACAGGAGAGTGTAAGATACACAAAAAAATGACTGGAAGTTTGTTAGAATACAAAAGAAATATAATACATGGTCCTATCTTTGAAGAATTGATGTTCTACTGGGGGAAACCAACAAAAACTCATCAGCCAATATTTATTCAAATTCTATATCCAGAAAAATAGCAAATAGGTGTCATTTAACTTGATCATTCAGTGATCATTTGGTGATGTCAGCTTGAACAGTGTACAAGATAGACATCTAAGGCTGTCATGGCCTCAGTGGGAGAAAAGTTCAGTAATCAATTATTAGTGGCTGTTTTGGGCACAGGAGTGGGTAATGGAAGTAAATGAGTTACAAATGTCATACCTCTGTTTCTACATGGCAGCAAACAAGACATTTAATAACAAATTCCAAATTATGTAAATCAGATAAAAGAGGAAAGAGAAAGAGACTAGTGTGATTAGGAGAGGCTACCTGAAGGAGGTGAGATATGAGCTGTTTGTGGTCACTGTCTCCCCTGGAGTCTGAGGCTTCATCAAGATCAGGTTGAATTTTCTCAGGTGTGAGAAGTTTGACTTCATTGAGTCTTGGTTTCTCTGTCCTTAAAATGGTTATTTCTGTCAAATAAAGATCTGAAAGGTCCTTTCTGACTCCAGTGTTGCTAAATAATTCTTCACAAAGGCAAAATATTTTACAGGTCTCAACCTCCTCTGCTATCCATTAGTTCACTTGTGCCTCCTGATGAGCTTCTGAGACAGCTATTCTAGATAAGAAAACTGAGGACCAGAAATATATTAAGCATATTTCTTACATAGAGTCTTCCCAGGTGAAGAAGATTTCCAGCAGAGGAGTTATTGGGACCCAGGTGTTATGGATGGAATTGTGTCCCCCAAAATACGTGTTGAAGTCCTAACCCATATACCTGTAAATATTACCCTATTTGGAAATAGAGCTTTTATTTTGTTATGTTAATGAGGTCTTACCAGATTAAGTGGGTCCTAAACCTAATCACTTCTAGGTGGTGTCTTATAAAAAGGGGCAGAATGGACACAGACACTCACACTGGGGGAAGAAAGATACCAGGAAAGGCCAAGGAGCTCCTGGGGCTGTTGACAAGGAAGGACCTCCTCCAGAGCCAATACTCTGGTTTGGACTTCTAGACTGCAAAACTGTGAGACAATAAATGCCTGTTCTTTAAAGCCACCCACTTGAGTTATTTTTTGTCACAGCAGCACTAGGTAGCTAAGCAGCTAAGCACCACCAGGTCCAGTCATTCTTCAATCTGATGCATTTCCAAATCATTCAGGTGATTCTGTGAGAGAGCAGAGTTTGAGGGTTGAGTGCTCCTGAGGTCAAGCTCTGTCCTTTCCTTCTTGGGAAGGCTTGAGCCTCAACCTGACTTGGACTCCACCATAGGTTGCACTTCTTAGCTGATTTCCCTCTCAAATAGTTCTGTCCCCTGAAGAAACAGCCCCCAAGTACCTGGAACATGGCAGGTTGGGGAGGTGGGAGACTCTCTGATGCAGCATCATATATCAGTGTGGAACTTTCCTCCTCTGGTAGAAAATCCCCCATAGTGAATGGAAGTGCCACAGACTCATGAGGAAGAAGGTGAGCCACCCCAAGCCCAGGGCTGCACAGAAAGACAGAGGAGGCTCTCTGCCTCCCAGGCCATCTCTACACACACTCCTGGTATGCAATTCCACCATGAGTGAGTAACCACTATGGTGGTGGTGATTGTTAATTAATATCGATAAAGCATCTTTTATGTGCTCAGGACTGTGGTGAGTGCTTTATGTATATAATTTTATTTCACTTTCTCAGAAACTAAGGTCAGATAATAGAAATTATTTTCTCCAGGATATGTCACCAGTAAGTAAGTAATGGGACAGTTTTTATTATTATGTATGAGTAACAGTTAAAATACTTGCTAACCTTGATAAGCCCTTCCATTTACTAGGTTCTAGGATAAATATTTTACATGCATTGTCTCTTTGACTTTTCATAACAACCATATAAAGGAAGAACTCTTCACCCTAGCTGAATAAAACTGTCTGGAGAGCATTTGGAAAAATACTAGTGTCCTGCCCCACCCCCCAGAGATTCCAATTCAATTAGATGGGGTACAACTCTGCTGCTGGTAATGTCTAAAAGTTCTCTAGGTGAATTGGCATAACATACTACTCAAAAACATTGTTCCACATCCTACGTTGGTGAGTAGCAACTGGGACTTTAAAAGCTTGCAAGCGGCCATCTAGATGCAATGATGGCTTTCTCCTTGTCCAGAGCAAAGAAGAACGAAGAAAATCAAAGATGGATGGACAGAATTAGTTTGAGGGGCTGGCAGACCATGCGATCCTCAGCCTAAATGACCACAAGACCAGAAGAACTAGATGGTGCCTGGCTACCACTCTCAGCCACTCAGGATCTGTGTAGGAGATTCTGGATAGAGATGGAGAACAATGTGGAGGAAAACTCAAAATCATTAAAAAAAAAAAAAGGGGGGGTGGGACCAGGTTTGCTGGTCTGATAGAGCCTGATGGAACCACTGAGACTATGGCCCCTAGCTGCCCTTCAGGTCTGGAATTGAACTCACTCCTGTGACTTCCAGCCAAATAAAAGTCACAAATAAAAGAGAGGCATGTGGACTAAACATTTGTATCAGGTAGATACATACACTCCTTGGAGAGATCAGTCATGGGAGAACAGTTTGCACAGGGATACCGCTGGGGGTGGGAGGGGGCAGGAGTGCATGGGAAGGAAGGACATAGGGGAAGAGGTAGTTATGGGGAGGAAGTGGGAAGAGAGCTGTTGCATTGTGGGAAATTGCAGTCAGTGTCATGAGACAAAATGTGTATGAACTGCTGTATGGAAAATGAAATTGCTCTGTAAACTTTCACCCAAACCATAATAAAAATTTTTTTAAAAAAGTTTCCTAGGGGATTCTAATGTTCAACCATATTCAGAACATGTGAAGAGGAAACAGATGCTCAGAGAGGGTAAGCAAATTGCCAGATTCACACAGCTAGAAAATAGTGGAGTGGGAATTCCATTTCAGGCAAGCTACTGTGTAACCCATGTGTCTGTTGTGGTCGAGGTACTCTCATATGTTATTTTATTTAATGTTTTCAACAACTTTATTGTCCTTGGGGAAAAAACAAACAAACAAAAACCCACAAGTAAACGAATCCAGAAAGGTTAAATAACCTGTCCAAAGTGAGAGCTAATAAAAGTTATAATGTTCCCTATCTTGATTGGATTTGGATACATAAGACTATGCACTTGTTAATCACTTAAAATCTGTGCATTTCGCTCAATACTGAGTTCACCTTTAAGAAAGCATAAATAAACACTGAATACTAAGTAATGATTTAGAGTAGAGGCAAGTTACAGTGATGAGTGCAATGTATTTGGAAATGCATAAAAAATATGATGGGACAGTAGGATAGATGAATGGATAGTTATGTGATAAAAGTGATGGATTCTATGAATGTTCACTGTACAATTTTTTCAATTTTACTACATGTTTAAAAATTTCATGATGTTGTGTGGGGGAACAGGCAGCTAATAAACTCCATTCGATGTGAGCACCATGAGGACAGGGATCTTTGCGTATTCTATCTACTGCTGAGTCCTCAGCACCTAGGATAGTGCCTGGCATGCAGCAGGTACTCAGTAAACATTTATTGAATAGAAAGTGACAGCAGATAGGTGTCTAGCCTGTGGCTTGAACCCTAAACTAAGCACTTACCTTCACGAGGAATTGATGACATCGGAAGGAAGGTTGGGCAATCCTACTTCCGTAGTGATACTGCCTCGGAAACCCAAGGAGGGGTCGCTATGAGTCGGGGCCGACTCGACGGCACATAACAACAACAACAACAACATGAGTTGGGTTAGGAGCTCTGGTAGCATAGTGCCTAAGGCACTTGACTGCTAACCAGAAGGCTGGCAGTTCAAACCCACCAGCCACTCCTCAGAAGGAAGATGGGGCAATCTACTTCCGTAGTGATACTGCCTCAGAAACCCAAGGAGGGGTCTCTATGAGTTGGGTGCGACTCAACAGCACATAACAACAACAACAACGTGAGTTGGGTTTAGGGAGGGGGTATACTGGGCAAATCAGGGTGAGTGGGCACAGTGGGGAGCACGCTCATTATGAACTTGGCCACTGCTTGATTTTGGGTGCTCAGGTGGCACAGTGCCTAAGGCATCAGACTGTTCACCTGAAGATTGTTGGTTCAAACCCACCAGCCCCTCCATGGAAGGCAGACTGGGCAATCTACTTCCATAAAGATTTACAACCTTGATCATACTCACTATGAGTTGGAATCGACTCGATGACAGTGGGTTTTCTTTTGTTTTAGTAAGATCCCAACCCTGGACACACTGGTTCAGAACTGAGCTTTGTATGGTGTGTGCTGCCCTCATGTGACCAAAGGAGAATACTGCACTAGCATTGGAAAGGACTCTGTCCCTAGAGCCCGGCTGGGTGGTACTCAGGGAATTCAGACACTGGGAAGCCAATGCTGGGTCCAGAGAGGCTGCATCTCTGGGTCCTGGACCACTGTTTGCATGCTCCCTTTTCTCCATTCATTCTCCCAGTGGATGTGTAGGTCTCCCATGACCTTACAGCCGTCCTGAGATCTGAGAGAATAAGCTGACGTGTTAGGCACCCACTGTGCTGTGATCTGTTTTATTTGATCATCACAATGACCCTGCCAAGTAGATGGCATGACCTCTTCTATAGGTGATGAAATTATGGCTCCGAGATCAAAGTCACATAGCTAACTGGGGACAGACTGGGACAAAAACAAAGGAAAACTGCCTCTAGGAATTCCAGAGTAGAGCAAGGAGGAAACTAGCCACCAGCTTCTCTCTGGTGGAAGTTTGAGCTTAGAGAAATCTGAGATTCTGGCCCAGGAAAGCCACTGGAAAGGGGTTGGGGAGGGGGGAATGAAACAGTTTCAATACTCATGCCAATCCCAAGCCCTTAAGCTGTCGCTAAAGCCGGGTGGGTGAGACTGTTTACCAAGTCTCCACACCCTGGAGCTCCAGCTGAGTGACTCTGGGGAATGTTATCTAATCTTTGAACCCTGCTCAATGTGTCAAATGAGGACAATAATGCTCTCCTCACCGTTCAGTGTTGTTATATAGATAACTGCTGAATATAAGCAAAGCACAGTGTAGTGTAGACTCACAGTACATGCTCAGAAATTACTCCCCTTAGACTGTAATAGACACAGGGACAGGAGCTGTGTCTGCTGTGCTCACTCCTATAGCTCAACAGGTTTACAAGGGTGAGTTATCAAATAAGAGCAGGAGCAGGGTGAGAATTAAAAATGAGGTCTTTGAAGTCAGACATCTGAGTCCAAGTCTTGGTGCTGCCCCTTCAATCTCAGTGCCCTTGGACAAAATACCTAATCTAAAACTCAGCTTTCTCATCTGTAAAATCACACTGATCTACTTTATTGGGTTGTGCAGGTGAATGGAGTGCTGTGAATAAAACACACAGCATAGTGCATGGTACACAGTAAATAGCTAGTAGTAAGTAGGACTTTCTAAAATGTTCAGTGAAAGCTGTTGCTGGCATTTGTGGTAGTAGTAATAGTAAACTGTTGTTGTTAGGTGCCATCAAGCTAGCTCCAACTCATAGCAACCCTGTGTGCAATGGAATGAAACACTGCCCAGTCTTGCACCATCCCATCCTTGTTATGCTTGAGCCCATCATTGCAGCCATGATGTCAATCCATCTCATTGAGGTTCTTCCCCTTTTTTTGCTGATCTTCTAATTTACCAAGCATGATATCCTTCTCTAGGGTCTGGTCCCTCCCAACAACATGACCAAAGTATGTGAAACAAAGTCTGGTCATCCTCGCTTCCAAGGAACATTCAGGCTGCACTTCTTCCGGGACAAATTTATTCGTTCTTCTGGTATTTTCAGTATTCTTTGCTAACACCACAATTCAAAGGCATCAACTATTCTTCAGTCTTCCTTCAGAGTAAATGAGTCATACTAATTTCCCCTTCAAGCCTCAATCAGCTGAAGCTTCATTTGAGTTCATGTGTTGGGTGGAATAAGAGGGCCAATGATGGGAATGCCCTTTCTGGTCTCCTAGGTGACTCTGTACCACCAACACAGGGCCACTTGCCCCTCAGTAATGATCGGTTCCCAGAGAAGGGGACCAAGCTGTGAATGTGGACTCTTCCCACCCTGGACCAGCTTATGAAAGAGATACCAACCTGCCCAATCTGATAGGGAAACCACCTGATTGTGACTGGGCCACCATGAAGGGAAGCTGTTTTCTTCTTGGGCAGATCAAACTGGCCATAGCACACTGTAGCACCAGATCAAACCAAAAAATAAATAAACTCAGTGCCATCAAGTCAGTCCTGACTCATAGTGACCCACTTTGGGTTTCCAAGGTGGTAAATCTTTACAGAAGTAGATTGCCCAGTCTTCCTTCTACAGAGTGGCTGGTGGGTTATGAACCACCAACCTTCTGGTTAGTAGTCAAATGCCTTAGGCACTATGCCACTAGAGCTCCTTAGCACCAAATCAGGGCCAGTCTTAAAGGCAGGCAGAGAAAGTCGCCAGAGTGTGGTGAGGAATCACCTGCAATTCCCATTTAATGTACCTATTTAATGTGCATAGCAATCACCTGGGAACTTCTTAGACTACAGATTGTGGGTGAATGGGTTTGGTTGAATGGGTAGGGACCTGAGTGTGTCTATTTCTGACAAACTCCAAGGTCACCCAGAAGTTGTTGGTTCAAGCTCATGCTTTTGTTATTGAGGTTTAAGGACAGCAGGTCAACTTACATGGCCAGTATGCTGAAAGGATAAATTGCACTAGGCTGAGGATTGGCCCAAGCTATTTTATTAGAGTAAAACAGGAACCGAGGCACTGTCTCTGGTCAAGGTGCAAAGCATTGCTCTGTGACCGTGGGTCTGAACTGAGTTTGAGGTGGTTTGTGTCACTGGTCAGTATTGTGTATGGATAATAATGATATGTATGATCTGCATCTGATCCCAATGAGACCTTCAGAGGATGCGGCTGTTGGGGCTGGTTATGTAGAGCAAAGACATGCTATGTAGCCAGCAAGGTGTAATAAGTTCCAATCTACAATCCGTTTTGTGCTTTCTGGCTCTGATATCTTATGTGTATATACATAAGATACACATACATCAGATACATATACATGATGTGTATATATATCAGTAGCTCCTGATACAAGACAGAAAGCATGTCCAATATAACCCTGCAGAGGTATGACAATTGGAGCTCTCACCTGGCCCAGGGACCACTTGCTGTGAGGCAGCCCTTAGTTGTGATGTGTATCTTTAATTTAATGCTGTTGCTATGTTACGTCTTTTTCCTGCTTAAACCTTAGATTGGTAAGCATTTAGGGTTCTGTGAGTGTTCTTTGCAATAGAAGAACCCTATCTAACCGCCACTATTAGGGCAATAGGCATGTAAACCTACCTTCTGTGGGCTGAGCACTGTGCTCAGCTCAGTGGACATAGAGATGGTTAAAGTTCTATTCTCGATTCTACCAGGAGAGCTATGGTTTTCACTTTGGCTGTACATTATATCACCTGGGGCCTCATCTCCAGAGATTCTGATGTAATATGGGTGTGGGATGTGGCCTTGGCACGGGTTTGTCTAAAAGTTCCCTCTGTGGTTCTAATTTGCAAACAAAGATGCAAACCACTTGAGTAGATTATGATTACAAAGCAGCAATAATATTAGAAGAAGGGTAAAGTGCTGAGTGTAGGTTGGAAATGGACCAAGGCTTCTATTGGCTCCTTTCTTCTCCTCTCTGACTCGGTCATAGTTTTGCGTGTTTGCTGCTGACCTTCAGCAAGTCATCTTCTCTCCCTCCAGCTCTCTTGCATTGCTGTGGTCACCAGTGTCTCACAACCTCTCCTGCATTCACGGTCAGCAGGCTGCAGGGTCATAAGCCCTGAGAAGGACTAAGCTTTAGCCAGACTAGAACCAGAACTAATTTTGGATAGAATTCTCAAACCAGTGAGGTCAGTCACTGTCCACTGAACTATGATGAGCACAATGATTTTTACTTATAGAAAGTAAGCCGTTTCTTATTTCTTTAAGCAACTGTTTTTGTTTAGGGACCTCTGGTGGCATAGTGCTCTTTCTATTTGGAAAAGAGTAAAATCAAGTTAGGATAAAGTGCACAGAATTTCAAAGCTTAGGGTCTCTGTGGACTCGCCTTGGGTCATTAGATAAGGATACCTTGCCAGAGCCCCCAAAAGGATCCAGTGCTGTGCTCTGAGGAGGAGCCATAGTCCATCAGCCGCACCCCCCGCCCAAGCCCTTTGCACTCCATTTCCCCTGCAGAAAGTGAGACATTGCCCCAGGGGTCATGTTGAATTGTTCGTTTTCTTACTCTGAGGCTCAGCTTTCTCACCTTTAATATGGACAGAGAAGGGAGACCAATAGTGTCTAGAATCAAAGACACACTGGACCCCGAAGGGGTGGTGATGTAGTGGAACCTGAGTTTGGAACCTCAGAGGGAGATCAGTGTTACCACTTCTAACTCCCACATTGCAAGATTCCATTTTCTATCTTTTGCAGCCTAGTTAACACAAGGCCTCAGGCAGGAGTGGAAAGCTCCAGTCCTTTGAAACCCAGAAGGACATTTACTCCCTCTTGGCCAGGTTTGCAGGGAGTGCTGAATGCTTCTGAGCCTCCTGCTAGGTTTGGAGCTCTCCAGGGTCCTGACTTGATCCTGGCTTTGGGTCTCTGTCACAGACACTGGTGCCTCATTCAGCTATTCCGCCCTCCCCTGACCCTGACTCCTCAGCCACAGATTTCTGATGGAAAGATCCAAGGCTTATGGTGCAGCTTCACCATGTCACCCTGGAGAAGAGTCAGAACCTATTTTTACTGTGATTTAAAACTTACCTTTCCCCTCGAATGTTTTTAAATTACTTATTAAACAAAGGAGTCCATGATTGGTACAAATGGTTAAGTATTCAGCTGCTAACCAAAAGGTTGGAGGTTCAAGTCCACCTAGAGGTACCTCGAAAGAAAGGCCTGGCAATCTGCTGCCAAAAAATTGTCCATTGAGAACGCCATGAGGTACAGTTCTACTCTGATACACATGGGGTTGTGCCAGGAGTTGGAGTCAACTGAGTGCCAACTGGTTTTGGGTTTGATTTGTTAAGCTGATATTTCATCCTGGGACTGAAACTTTTTTTAAAAATGTTTATTCTCTTCTTGCATTTGTCCACAAACCATACATTCTCCTCTTCTTTTCTTCTCTCTCTCTCTTCCCTCTCTACTTTCCCTTCTCCTTTCTCTCTCTCTCTTTCCCACTCTTCTCAGACTGAATATTCCCTTCCTCCGGAGAGCAAAGGAAACACACTAATTGTTTTCTGGAAAAAAAAAAAAAAAGATTCTCATTGGGTTCACTTTATTTACATTCTGAATTTAGGCTTGAATAATCCTAAAGTTCTGCAATCTAGAATATCCTTACTTCTCCCTAAAAGGCCATGCTGTTGGGTTTTGTTGTTGTTCTTTGGGCTAATAGCTCTGTCTTGGAAAGTCTTGACCCCACTTCGTACACCATACCCAAATCAAGGTGAAAGAAGTTGGTGGCAACATCCAGCCATTCAGCCATTATGTACTGAAGCCCCATGTGTGCCAGGCACTGCTCTAGATGTTGAGGAGGTAGCCGTGAACAACACCAACACAAATCCCTGCCCTCCGGGAACTATTATTCTCATGGAGGAGGTGATCATGCCACGCTATTAGAGAAAAGCCCTGTTCTTGCTGGATGGAGCTGAGAAATCAGATAACTGAGAAATGACTGAGAGAAACATCTAGAAAAACCATACCATACAATACTATGCCAGAGCCATAACATACTGCTTCACAACCAAGAATAAGATGCACTCAGACCTCCAAAATGACCCCAAAGGGGGCTGACCTTGGGTGTTGTTTTATTCCAATTCTGGTAGGCATTTCTGTTACAGCAGGGGTGTAGGCCTACTCCTTAGAGGAAAGCAGGTGAGCTGATAAATCCACAGGAGAAAACAAACAGAGAAGTTTCTGTCACCAAAACCCTTCACTTGTTCTGGGTGCCAGAGAATTAAGGAGAAGGAAGAGTGGATATTTGGGTGAAGAGAGAGAGTGTTTAAGGCCACCAGGGATCTCAAAGGGTGAGCTCTGAACCAAATCACAGCTTAGTCTGAAAGTGGACTAGCTCTTTCCCTTTAATTCACACATTTTCTCAAAAGCCAGATCACCTGAACTGTCTAAAAAGGGTTATCAGATCCGCCTGATACTAACATTCATGGCTTGGCCCAGAGCACACTCTCAGGCACTGCATGTGTGGTTGTGAAATGGCACAAGCCTCTGGAAGGGCACTGGCCAATGGAAATGGAGACCCACACCTTTGATGCAGGAATCCCAATTCTGGAAATTTATCTTAAGGGAATAATTCAAAAATAGAAAGGGGAAAAAAAAAGCCTTTATGGAGGGAAAAACATTCATAGCAGTGGGAATAAGAACCGCGAAAGACCAGAAACAAGATATATGTCCTATATTAGGTTTATGATGTGTTAACTTGGTGGAATATTATGCAGCCATTAATATGATAAACATAAGGCCAGCTTATAAATGTCAACTGATGGACTGCATCTCTTAGAGATGAGTAGACTCTGTGCATTCTAGAGATATGAAGGGGATTGTCTGAGATGGCATGCAAGTCAGAACCTGGGCCAGGGCTACACCAGGCTGCCTCACTGCCTTACTCTCTTCCCATCATCTCAGGCTCTTCTAAAGCCTGGCTCATGCATCACTCAGGAAATGAGTTTGAGTTTTGGAAGAACATAGGCAGGACATTCAGCATCATGAATTCCCCTGAATTTGAATAAACTGTTGTAGATTGAATTGTGTCCCCCCAAATACAAGTTGGAAATAGTTTTCATCATTATGTTAATGAAGCCATATCATTGTAGATTGTGTTCTAAACTTTGTCATTTCTGAGTAGCATGGACACAGAGACAAGCAAGCACAGACTGGGGAAGACAGAAGCACAAGTGAGGATATCCAAAGAACCAAGAAATATGACGGCAAGAGAAGCTGAGACAAAAATCTTCCCCAAGAGCTAACACACAGAGAGAGCCTTTCCCTAGAACCAGTGCCCTGAATTCAGACTTCAGCCTCCTAAAGTGTGGGAAAATAAATTTCTGTTCTTTAAAGCCACCCTGTTGTGGTATTTCTGTTACAGCAGCACTAAAAAACTAAGATAGACCCAATGAGAATGTTAGTCCATTTAAAGACCCTTTCAGTCTTGATTATTCCGTTGAGAAGGTTTCAGTCTGGAGCTTCCTTGTCGTCAACATCTCTAACGCTTGTTAATCTCTCTTTTTACAAAGAGCAAATGGCTGGGGGTGGGGGAGGCTCAGTTTCAGAGTCTCTAGCAGTTCACAGTTTCCCTCTAGAATGTAATCACATTGTTTTTGTATCTATTTCATAGATACATTTTAATTATAGCTAGTCACATTAGTTTCCATTTCTGTGAGTAATGCAAGGTTTCTTTTTAAAATAACTGTATTTAAAGGTGAATTTCTTTAAAGAAAAATGTTATATTAAAGATTGTAAAGGGAGGTGTAAGAATGTAGTGGCAGTTGGGGAGGGGAACAAGAATGAATGAAAGATGAGAAGCATGATCCTGAATCACCCTGCATCTTGAACCTGGGTGAGCAGGTATGGGGTATGGCCAGGTGAGAAAAGGGAAACTCAACATTGTACTGCATGCTGAAGAGACTGGGTGCATTCAGGGTGGTATGGCTATAGATCGTGTTGCATGTTGACAGCAGTTATGTGAAAATGAGTTTTGCATCCCGTTAAGGATTAGAACAGATTCAAGATATATATGTAGTTGTTATGGATTGATGGTGAGCGCATGGGAGGGTTATTTTCAATCTTCATAGCATTATGAAGTTGTTCTGGTAATTTTTAAAAAAGAGATTTGGTGGTGAAAAGAAAAATAAAAAGGATGATAAACGGGTGCGGCAAAGGGTTTTGTTTTGTTTCATTTGTTTTAAACAATAGATGCTGGTATATGCTTGTAAGGTGAGGTGGAAGACCCAGTGGAGAGGTGGGCCTTCATTCATTCATGCATTCCTCCATTCAGTAATATGTATTAATTGCCTACTTTGTGTTAGGAGCTGTGTTAGGTGTTAGAGGGATAGCAGTGAACAAAAACAGAAAAACTCTTGCTTTCATTCTTTGGGGAAAGACAGCAAAAATAAATGAATATATTGTGTGTCTGGGGGTGAAAACTATCATGAGAAAAAATAAAGCAGGAAAAGGAGATGAGAGTGATGGGGAGGGGTATGATGCTGTTTTATAATGAGTAAAAGAAGGATATTTGATGGTTATTTATTCTGAATAAAGTCCTGAAAGAAGTGAGAGAGTGAACCATAGGAGAGCTGGCAGAATAGTGTTTTAGGTGGAGGGAAGAGCAAGTGCAAAGGCCCTGAGGTAGGTGTGTGTTTAATGTGTTTCAGAGGCAAAAAAGTGTGGCTGGGTGAGAGAGTGAGGTGAGAGTAGTAGGAGAAGAACAAGAGAGGTGCCAGCAGCCAGGGTCATGGGGCCTCACAGGACAGTGGAGGACTTTGGTTTTTACCCTAAACAAAATGGGATTCTGATAGAGGGTTTGGAGTATAGAAGTGTCAAAATCTGTGGCTTACCCAGGCTATTGGATTCAGAAAAACTGCAGGGGGCAAGAGAGGCCTATGAGAAGGCTGTTACAATTGCCTAGACCAGAGATCTCAGTGGGTCAGACCAAGGTGGCAGCTGTTGAATATAAGCACTGAATAAACAAGAAAGATATAGTAATTAATGGGGTGAGGCCAAGTGTCACAGAAAACAGAGGGGGGGGGAACCCTCACTGCCATCGAATTGATTTGACTCATAGAAACCTCCCCTTGGGTTTCTGAGGCAGTATCTCTACAGAAGTAGAGTGCCCATTCTTCCTTCCAGGAAAGGTTTGAACCATCAGCCTTAGGCACTATGGCACCAGAGCTACAGAAGGCAGGAGGAAATGAGATGAAGAGGACAAAGGAAAGGGAAGTGAGAAATTAACCTTGGAAGATCTAGAATAGTCCTTCCCCTAGGGAGGCATGAGATGTAGACCACTGAGGAACAGAGAGACAGCGAGAAGAGGAGGTGAAGGAAGGGTGAGAGGTCAGGGAGCAGGACCTTGCGTAGCTCAAAAAATAGGACCCAAAATTTCCTGTAAGTCATAGCAAGGGAGGAGAGATCTGTGAGCAGAAGGAGACCAATTATATGTTCACTATCTTTCTTCTCTACTAAATTGTAAGTTACAGAGGACAAGTACTTGCCTGCTGTATACTCAACCCCAACTATAAGGCTGGCTTCTAGTGGGCACTCAAAAAACTTTGAGTGAAGGAGTGGGTGAAATGGACAAAAAAGATAGACGGATGAGAGGAAGGGTGAATGGATGGGTGGGTGGATGGATAGATGGTGAATGTGGCTATGCAAGAATAGGAGTCAGAACTCCTGGGTTATAATTCAGCATTCCTTTTAAATGAAGAAATGGATGAAAGACTAAGAAACTTTTGAATAGTTCTTGAAGGAATAATGGATTTGAATGAATGGGGAAAAAAATTAAAAAAAAAAAAAAAAACCTTATAGATCAAAGTTTCCTTGGGGGATTAGTTAATGCATAAGGAGTTGGTATTCTGAAGAGAAGTCTTAATCAAGTTGCCTGGCCTGGAAAAATCAGTTCTTTATGGGGTTTGGGGTCAGGAAAATCACTGTTCTTGAAGTTGGGGAATCAAGATTCATGTGAAGCAGTCATACCCTATAAGCAGGTACAGAGGACAGAGCTTAGTCCCTGAGGGAAAGTGGGCTAGATGGACAGATTGTCAAGACCCCCGCCAAGCTGAGCTGCAATCCTGGCTTGGTTGGAATTAAAGTTTTCAACAGAAATTGGGTCATACAACATACTCACTTTCTTTCCCCTACACCCAAACTTATTTCTTGTGTTTCATTCTTTCTAGAGGCTCCCAGGAAACCAAACTGATCTGATAGGCTAATTTTTACTAAAATGTTAACATCTGCCATTTCACTACCCTCCACCAATGTATCGACATGGAAACTAAGGCCCAAAGAGGTCAGTGACTTGAAATGATCAAATGTCAGAAAGGGCTATTTAGATGAGGTTACATGAGCTGGAGAGAGAATAGACATTAGGGAATGAAAAAGAAGGAGAAGGGACCCCAGGCAGAGGGAACAGCATGAATGAAGGCATGGACATTGAGAACTCTCCAAGTGGTTCTAGAAGCATGGGGTTGGGGAGTGTTGCTTGGAGAAAGGTGAGGTTTCTGGAAACGTGAGATATGAGACAGTTTTGTGTGTTGAACTAAGGAATTTGGACTTGAGCCTGTAAGCATCTTCAGAAAGCCCCTGAAGAATTTGGAGTCAATCAGATTTGTGGCAGAGTGACTAAGGCCATGAACTCTGAAGCCAGACTTCCTGGGTTTAAATCCTTCCTCTGATATTCACTGGCTGTGAGGCCTTGGGCAAGTTACTTCACTTTTATGGACCTCAGTTCCCTATCAGTAGTATTCCTTATAAAGGTATTGGTAAAGGTAGGAGGAACTATAAAAGAGCTAAGAATCATGCCTCGCACAAAATAAGCACTCTGTTTCTGTGTTAGAAGCTTCCTTCTTCTTCCTCTTCCCTTTCTTCTTCTCCTTACTGTTATTATTTTGGTTATAGAAAGTTTCTTCTAATAGCCTGTGTTTTGGAGGAGATGGGAGTAGGGTCAGACTGCATGAAGAAAACCAGGTGGCAGTTCCTGCTTTAATTAAGGTGGGATAGAATAAACTATGCCAAGCCCCACAGACCATTCAGTTCACTGGCCTGTTGTTGTAAATAAAGTTTTGTTGGAACAGGCACACCCATCATTTACATACTGTCTACTGCTATTTTCACATACAGGTGCAGAATTGACAAGCTGCAATTCTGCACCTGTATGTGACAAGATGCAATTCTGCACCTGCTTCCACCGGAATGGCCACCAAAAAAAATAAAAGTATTCACTATCTGGCCCTTTGTAGAGTTTACTCAGGCCAGTGGCCAGTCAGATTTAGGGCAGGCATCCTGCTTTGACTCCCCCAATCATCCTAGGAAGTGATCACCTTCTCTTCCTAAGCTCAAGATACACCTGGTTCTGCATTTCTCAATAGAGTTGGCCAGAACAGATGGATGAGATGTTTAGATTCTCCCAACTTAATTTCCTTTCCTATTAGTTTGTACTGCTTTATTGTTCTTTTGCAAATTAATTCATGCATCTTCAAATCTGCAAAGGAAAAAATATTGAGAGCAGCCCACGACCTTTCTGGCCGTTTTCAATTTCTTTCCTCTTCATTTTTAGCTTTCATTACCCCCAGGATAACATCTAATTATTTCTTGAATAATCACGTCTCCTGGGCTCCAAGGAAATTTGAGAAGTTTGCTCCCTATTATGTATTCCAAATTAGTTTCTCTGCAGTTTTGGTGCACTTTCTATTGTCTTTTATCTTCGTTCAGCCAAAAATAGTTTCTCAAATTGAGTGCTAAATTCTTCGGGATTTCGTCCACTTCAATTAACTTTCCTCAGAACTCTCTTTGGTATTATAAATGAGGTCTTTGCTCATGGAGCTCTTGTTCCAAACCTGCTGGGCTGTCTTTTCATGCTGGCCTTGGCTTGATTCTTGTTTATATCCTTTGTATGGGGGTTTGGAGGCAGTGGGGGGAGTGGAGGACAGTATGAGGGGGAGGTGTTGAAAAAGGCAGAGAATCTGAAGCATATGGACTCTACTATTTACAGGCTGATGGACGTTGGGCAACTTGACCTTAGTTTTCTTATCTATAAAATGGGGGCAAATGCCTGCCACATTCAGGACCATTAATGAGAGTTATCATTATTTTAATGATGATATACACAGGGGCTGGGAGCAGGTGTGGAGGGAATAATACACAATCTTTACTGTTTCCGGGCCTCCAGAAGAGTTACATGTAGTCAAGGCTGCTTAGTCCAATGATAGACCCCGTAACACCAGCTTGGTTATGGAGTAATTCAGAAGGCAGTTGGCAATGTTGTTATTGTTGTTAGGTGCCGTTGAGTCAGCTCTGACTCATAGTGACCCTATGTACAACAGAACAAAACACTGCCAGGTCCTGCTCCAGCCTCACAACTCTTGCTATGCCTGAGCCCGTCGTTGCAGCCACTCTGTCAATCCATCTTGTTGAGAGCCTTCCCCTGTTTTGCTGACCCTCCACTTTACCAAGCATGATACCCTTCTCCAGGGAATCGTCCCTTCTGACAACATGACCAAAGTAAGTGAGATGAAGTCTGGCCATTCTTGCTTCCAGGGATCACTCAGGCTGCCCTTTTTCCAGGAAAGAATTATTAGTTCTTCTGGCAGTCCATGAGACTTTCAGTATTCCTCGCCAATACCACAACTCAAAAGCATCAACTCTTCTTTGCTCTTCCTTATTCATTGTCCAGCAAGCAAGGTTGTGTCATCTGCATATTGACTGCTGCTTCCATTGGTATTGATTGTGGAGCCAAGTAATATGAAATCTTTGACAACTTCAATCTTTTCTTCATTTATCATGATGCTGCTTATTGGTCTGGTTGTGAGGATTTTTGTTTTCTTTCTGTTGAGGTGTAATCCATACTGCAGATTGTAGTGTTTAATCTTCATCAGTAAGTGCTTCAAGTCCTCTTCACTTTCAGCAAGCAAGGTTGTGTCATCTGCATATTGCAGGTTGTTAATGAGTCTTCCTCCAATCCTGATGCCACCTTTCTCCCAGTTTCTTTCAGTCCAGTGCATCATAGCAACACACAAGCTGCCAATAACAGAAAGGTGGTGGCTGCCCATGAGGTGCATTGGCTGAGAGTCTAACCTAGGTCTCCCACATAGAAGATAAGAATTCTACCACTGTACCATCAATGTCTCAAAATACTTGGCTAGTAAAGCACTTTTCCATTTTCAGATTGCTTGCACATCCATTATGTTATTGTTCTGGTTACCTAGTACCACTGACAGGAATATGCCTCAAATGGGACGGGTCGGACAAACAGGAGTTTATTCTCTTACAGTTTGGAGGCTTTAAGTCCAAGTTCAAAGTGCCAGGCTCTAGGGGCACTTTGCCCCTCAGCCTTGGGTTTCAGCTCTGCCTCTAGCCCACTGAAGCTAGAGGTGTTTCTTCACTCAGACAGCTGCTGGCTGCTGAGGCTGACAAGCCCAAGGTTGACAAGGAAAATGGCACAGTCTCAATGTTACCAAACCACACGGCAGGCCATTAATTCAAGTGCATTGAAAGTCCCAAGGTCGTCAGAGCATGGCAGGCTGCTGAACAATGACACGGCTACAAGCAGGGTTCAAGCATGCCATAAGCTAGAGACCATTCCCAAAGCTGTTTCTTGTATATGGGAAGCAGACCACATACCCAAAGAAGTTACTCAGCTGCTCTAATAGATTCCACCGTGGAGTTAATTACCATGGGGAATCTCCCTATGAGGAATAACCACATTCAGCTGCCCAGCCTCTCAACCAGGCCCAGCCAAGTTGACACAGAAACTTAACTACCACAATTATTTCATAGCCTCCTGGGACCCTGTGGGGTAGGTTGAGCCAGGGCAGCAACCCTATTTTATAGATGCTGAAACTGAAGCTCAGAGAGGTTGAGTGGCTGGCCCAAAGACACATAGCTAACAGAGGCAGAGTCACTTCAAACACTGAGTGTTTTTTTCTGGGCATGTGCTCTCTCCTTTCTTTGTTAGTTTTCCTACAAGGTACCCAGTTGGGAAGCATTATCTTCATAGTTATCCTTTTAATGGATGCATAATATTCCAACATTCTAAAAGCCAGGATTAGCCTGGCCTGAATGAGGAGTCAGGTCACATGATCCCCACTGGTCATGAAGGTCAGGTCCAGCCTGAGCTTCTGAAGGTTAGGACCTGGATCCTGTCCATCCAGGCACCTCCAACTCCTAGCAAGGCAGGGCACACTCCACAGCCCAGGGACACACAATGAACCTTACATTTAATGTCAAAGAGGGTTGCTTGCAAGTCTTGGTTCTGCCACTTTCTAGCTGGGTGATCTAAGACAAGTCCCCAAACTCATTGAAGCCTCACACTCCTCATATTTTAAATGAGAGAAATAATGCCCATCTCACAGCATAGTTACAGGGTGCAATGAAAGAATGTGAGGAGGTATCTGCAATCTCATCTGCCATTTATCTGGTGCTCAATAAAAATGAGGTGTCCCCTTCTCTCCCTTTGTCTCTTCATTCTCCTTGTTTCTTGCCCTCCTTCCTCTGCCTGAAATTCTACCAATAAAGCCTTATTTCCTATCACTCATTTTTGATCTGTTGACTGGGATCTTTCATGAAAGGAAGTTTTAAAAATCAAACAGGAAGACACTGGGTGTCAGCAAATGGTGACGGGATGCCATGAAGGGAGAGGAGAAGGGTAAAGAAAGGAGGAGTGCAGAGATTTTCTCAGACAAGACTCTCTCAAATTCATCTTGGATTAGCCCTGTTGGTACTGATGTTTCTTCTCTTTCTCTCTTTTTCTTCTAATATGTGAAACCATTTATAAAGTACAACTAAAGAGAAGACGTATATATAAAACAGTTTCTTGGTAGAAGTTTTTTTTTTTTAGGATTTGGGTGAAGATTTACAGAGTAAATTCACTTTTCATACAGCAGTTCACATATACTTTGTCTCATGTCATTGACCAAAATTTACAATGCAGCAGCTCCCCTCCCACTTCCTCCCCATAGTTACCTCCTCCCAGAGTCCATCCCTTCATACTCTTCTGCACCCTGAGCTATCTCCCTGTGCATAAGCAGCCCTTCCTTCTCCCATGATTGTTCTCTCCAGGGCGTGTGTCTACTTGAGGTAAATGTTTAACTCACATGCCTGTACTTTGTTTGGCTGGAAACTCTTGGTAGAAGTTTTAAAAAACAGTTTTCTTTTTCTCATGTCTTTTCCTCCAGGATTTGTATTGGTTACCCGAAGAAGCTTATAGACCAAAAAGAGACAATGGTTTCATGGTTTAGGAGGCATGCCTTGGGGTCAAGTTCAAATCCTAGCTCTGGCTCATCCTAGCTGTATGGCTCTGGCCCAATTACTTTACCTCTATGCCTCAATTTCCTCATCTGTAAAGTGGGGTTAATGATGGTTCCTAGGTTCACAGGGTACTATGAGCATTAATGAGATAATGTGTGTGAAAATTCAGGCACAAAGTACTAAGAAGTATTGGTAATAAAAATATACAGATATAATAATAAAATGTTGTTGTTGTTAGCTGCCTGTAAGTTGGCCCCTAACTCATGTGCACCTCATGCACAATGGAACAAAAAGCTGCCCAGTCCTATACCAGCTCTGTGACCAGTTGCAGATTGAACCATTGTGTCTTCAGGATTTTCATTGGTTGATTTTCTGAAGTAGATTGCCATGTCTTTCTTCCTAGTTCATCTTAGTCTGGAAATTCCACTAAAACCTATTCAGCATCATAGCAACACAAGCCTCCACTGGCAAAGGAGTGGTGGCTACACATGAGGTAGGTATATAGGCCAGGAGCTGACCTGCGACTCCCACGTGGAAGATGAAAATTCCACCACTGAACCAACATTGATTTCTAATAATAAAATACATAATATGTAATATAGAAATATAATAATAACTGTTGTTATGTTGTTGTTATGTGCCATTGAGTCATCTCTGACTCATAGCAACCCCTCCTTGGGTTTCAGAGGCAGTATCTCTACAGCAGATTGCCCAACCTTCCTTC
>NW_006921731.1:564211-569535 GCF_000298275.1 Orycteropus afer afer
AGTAGGATTGCCCAACCTTCCTTCCAAGGAGTGGCTGGTGGGTTTGAACCGCCAGCCGTCTGGTTAGCAGGCAAGAGTCTTAGCCACTATGCTACCAGAGCTCCCTCATAAACTATAATAGAAATATATAAAAAGAAAAGTCACATACAATTCCACCACCTAATCCAAATGCCTCTGAACAGACACTGTGTGGTAAGGATGGACAAGCAGAATGTTTTCAGACTTTTCTCACTCTATAACAGACCATCCACCTCTGTGGACGCTGGGTGCCTGGTATTGATTTTGCAGTTCAATGCCAGTCATGCCAGTCATGCCCTTTTGGCTTTCCTTCTGGGGTCTGAAGTGCCTTTGTTGAACTTCCAAGTTGACCAAGGCTGAAAAGTTCATGTATGAGGAAATGTTCTCAAGTGAGAGGTGACAGGCAGACTTGGGTCACCACAGAAACAAAACTCACTGCTGTCGAGTCAGAGGATCAGACTCATAGTGATCCCTCCTTGGGTTTCCGAGGCAGTATCACTCCAGAAGTAGATTGCCCAACCTTCCTTCTGAGGAGTAGCTGGTGGGTTTGAACTGCCAGCCTTCTGATTAGCAGTCAAATGCCTCAGGCACTACGTCACCAGAACCACAGAGCCCTAAATACCACGTTCCCAAGGGCACAGGCTCAAGAGATACTGGAGATGGAGCTGGGAGAGGCTGGCACTCTGCTTGGTGCTGTGGCTGCACCTAGCAACACTGGGTGGCAGGCTTGTCCTACTGTTAAGGACCTTAGTGTCTCCATAGAGCATCCTGGAGTTGAGTGTGAAGTGCCAGGGCCTGCTTGAGCAGGGCCCCTCCTCTTCCCATGCCCTCTCTGCCCTGGCTTCTCTCCACCCTTCATCTCCCGTGTCTCCCTTCTCCCACCTCTGTACTCACCTAGGGTGCTCACACCTTCTCTCAATTTCTAAAAAGGGCTCGAAATTATAACAGTCCTTGAGACAAGCATAAACCAAACGAAACCCACTGCCGTGAAGTCGGATCACACTCATAGCAACCCCTCCTTGGGTTTCCAAGACAGTATCACTATGGAAGTAGATTGCCCAACCTTCCTTCCAAGGAGTGGCTGATGGGTTTGAACTGCTAGCCTTCTGGTTAGCAGTCAAATGCCTTAGGCACTATGCCACCAGAGCTCCCTGAGACAGGCATAGGGCTGAGCATTTGTGAAATGCTCATTCATCATCCCCACAATCCACTGGTTCCAGTAGTGTCCCCATTTCACAGCCAAGAAGACTGAGGTACAGAGAGGCCAGGGTGCTTGCCATAGCCCAGCCAGGAGAGAACCCAGTTCTTGCTCCTGAGCCTATGTCCATGGATGTCAGAATGTCCCCGCTGCATCACTCACCTTGCTCACTCACTTGTGTTCCAGGTGAATCCAGGTGGTTGACAAGAATCAAATCCACAGTCAGAGGGCAAAGGTTTGCATGTCTTTAATATATTAAAAGGGACTGGGATTTGATGTTATCATTTGTTCTCCAGAATGCCCCTTTCCACCAGGCTGCAATCTCCAAGATGCAGGAGCTGTGGATTTACCTGTGGGCCTCAAGCACCCAGCATGGGGTCATGCACCAATCAGGTACTCTGTAAATGCTTGTAGGAGCCAACTCTGGAGCCCCAGGTCTGCAGGTGCTTTCTGAAAGGGAGCTCTCAAAAAGGAATCACTGCAGCTCCCTAAGATCAACTTTGAAGTCATGGGCACCATGTGCCAAGGACTTTTCATATATTTAAGTCACTCATTGCAGGGATTGCTGTCCCATTTCGCAGATGAAGATACCAAGGCAAATGTGTACATATACGATGGATCTGGGCTGCTGATGTGGTCCTGCCCTGCCAGAATGGGCTTGGGGCAGGGCTGGTTCAAGAGATGAGTGTCAGCAGCAGCTGAGGCTGGGAAGCAGAGGCAGGGGTTGAAGGTCATGACCTCTCCTGATAGATTGTCCAGCTCCTGGCCTGGGCAGAACTCTCAGAGGAGAAGCCACCCTCTGTTCAGAAGCATGCAGTGGGAAATAGTGTCTTAGAGAGGTGGCAGCCTTTTTCGCCCTCTCCCCCTAGGTTGCTGCTGTGAGCCTTGGTACATTCTGCCTGCAGTTTCTAGGCTTGAGACTGAGACAGTTCTCAAGCCCCCATCAACACCATTCTGGGCTCAGTCTGTTTATTCTTCTCAGTCTGTTCTTCCCTGCCTCCCAGGAAGATGCCTACCCATGCCCTGGCATAGCCTGTGCTGTTTTCTCCTGGTTCTAATCCCCGCTATCTCCATTGGGACCTGACCTCCTTCTAGCACTCACCTGTGTGCACTGTGGTGCACCAGGTACCACCCTGCTTCTGACCTCATACTTGGCTTTGAGTAGAGAAAACCCAAACACCCTCTTTTGTTGCCTCTTTGGAGTGGTTTGGGGCCTGAGCTGCCCTAACAGTGGACACAGATTTCTTAATGTACGTCTGTGCCTCCAGGATGCATCTGAGCAGGGAATGCCCTCTCCCTCGACCCTTCTGCCCAGGCCAGAAGCTGACAGTCCACCAAGGGGATCTGTGATCCCCAGCCCCTGCCTCTGCTCCCCAGCCTTGATCACTGCTGACACCCATTTCTTGTACCAGCCCTGCCCTAAGCCCATTCTAGCAAGGCAGGACTGTGTCATCAGCCTAGCCCCTTACATCGTGTGTGTGGGCTGAAGAGTCTCAGGGAGGCTATGAAAGCCCTTTCCACTCCGGGGAAAAGGCTTTTGTTCCAAGGCGCTATCCTGAGGTCTGCCCAGGGCCCTGCCTCTGCCTTCAGTCTTCCTCTACAGGCTTCCCCAAGATGACCTCAGGTTCTGACCTGTCACCATGAGGCTGTTCCTTCCTGAAAGCAACCTTGCCTGCATCGAGCCTGACTGTACTTACAATTTCCTGGACGACCTAGCTGATGCTGCTCAGACAAAGTCCTCCCTCCACCCCACCCAGTCCCAGCTCACTCTCTCACTCAGCTGCTCCCAACCTTCCCCTAGTCCCAGCTTGCTCAGACCCAAGCCTGATCTTATTTTGAGGCAGCTTGAGCTGCAAGCAAGCAACCACTCATCTATGGTCTTGAGTCACACAGACTTGGGATCCTGATCCAGGCCCAGGACCTGGACCCACATCTCTTAGCTGAGCCATCATGGCTTGAAAAAGAAAAAGCAAGCCAATAATGCCCACCTTTTGGGACAGTTGGGAGGATAAATGCAAAAAACACTCAACTGGTACCTTCACTTCCATTGGTGATAGCATTCATTCATTTATTCAATATTTATTATCTCCTATTCCATAGAGATACCACCTCAGAAACCCAAGGAGGAGTCACTATGAGTCAAATCAATTCAATGACAATGAGTTTGGTTTTTGGTTTTTAGTTGAGCCCAGCACTAGGACAAGACCCAGTTTCTGCCTTTGTGATCCTCTGCAAAGGGAACAGACACTGAATAGACACACAATAAGGAGCTCTGGTGGCACAGTGGTTAAGCATTCTGCTGTTAACTGGGCAGTTCAAACCTACCAACTACTTCATGGGAGAAGTATATGGCAGTCTCCTCTTGTAAAGATTACAGCCTTGGAAACCCTGTGGGGCAGTTCTACTCTGTCCTGTAGTGTCACTGTGAGTCAGAATCAACTCAATGGAAATGGATTATTCTTTGGTTTTGATTTTTAAGTGTAGACCATGAGGGTAGTCTATGACAAATAAAACAGGGTCAAAGGAGAAGGGTGGGGGGATGCTCCTTAGCTGGGGGTATTTGCAAGGTGACGTTTGAGCAGAGATATGAATCAAGTGAGGAAACAGCCCTGCAGATCTCTGGGCAGGAGGAATAGCAGTGCAAAGGCCCTGAGGCAGGACCATGCTTGGCTTGCTTGAGGGGCAGTGGGGAAACCAGCAGTAGCTAGACATAGAGAGCCAGGAGCTGCTAGGTCAGGGAGGTTGGCAGAGACTGTACTGTGAAGGATATTTTGTTTTATTACAGGTGTGATGGGTGCCAGTGGAGGCAGAAGAGTAGGTTGAGGCATGGTCCAATTTGTATTTTGGAGGCTCCTGTTGATGAACAAGGGCCTGTTACTGGCCTGTGTAGGAGTAAGTGACAACTCCACACTAGTATCACAATGGCCGGGGGCATTGTAACTTTAATTTTAACAGGACATGGGCCTCTGTCAGGAGTCCCTGGGTAATGGAAGTGGTGAACGTACTTGGCTGCAGGCTGAAAGGTTGGAGGTCCACCCAGAAGCACCTCAGAAGAAAGGTAGGGCAATCTACTTCTAAAAAATCAGCCACTGAAAACCCTATGGCGCTCAGTTTGACTGTGACGCACATGGGGTCACCATGAGTTGAAGATGACTCAACAGCAACTGATTTAGTTTTTTTGGGGGGTCTCTGCCATGAGGAGGCTTGGAAGTAGGAAACCACCAGGTAGGGAGAGTCTTGCACCTCACAACTATCCCTGCAAATGCTGGCCTGCCGCTGATCCAAGAGTTGCCATGAACCCCGGCCCCAGTCTTCCTAGTCCCTCTGTGGCCTAGCTGGCCGGTTCAGGCTGCCCAGCCATTAGAACATGCCTAGAGAGCCTAGAAGACTGAAGACCCTCAGAGGCCCATGGTCTGCAAACAGGCAGGTTTCTAACCACTAGCTACAGGTCTAGGATAAGTGAGTTTTGGTGCAGAGGCTGGTGAAAGGGAGGGGTAAGAGGAGGAGAAAGGAGAATGGGGGAGGAAAGTGTGAAATTGGAGGAGGAAGAGGAAGGAAGTGTCAATACCTCTGTTTCATTGGAACAAAATTTCAAATTATATGCATGATTTAGGCTTGAGAGAAACTGTGTCAGAATCCTTGTGGACCCATCAGTATGAGGCGCCCACAAGTTTTAGGAGTTGGAAACCAAGTTATCTTAGAAAAAAACTGTCCTAGTTTTGTAATTGGTTCCCAAGGCTCTTCTCAACGATTATTAAAACATGGAACAAAATCTCTGAGAGAAATTGCTCCGGGCTCTATATTTATCATGTGTGTCGGTGAGACAAGCAGAGGCCTTTCTGTGGAGTGTCAGCTATGGTACATTTCAAGGTCAGATAATTAATTGTATTAAAGAAGAGGCAGATTTGCAAAGGAAATAGGGACTGAGACTCAGGTGCCCCTTGCTTAACGGAAACTTGCTTAACAGAACCCTGAGGCTCTGAATGTCATGGATCTGACTTACATGGTTTTTTTAAGCATTGATTCTTTTTTTTTTTTTTTTGGATTTGGGTGAAGATTTACAGAGTAAATTCACTTTTCATACAGCAGTTCACATATACTTTGTCTC
>NW_006921731.1:577933-591800 GCF_000298275.1 Orycteropus afer afer
CTTTTCTTTGTTGAAGAGGGTCTGTGCAATCCTTCTGTCTAGTCCGCCATCTTGCCCCGCCTCTAAGCATTGATTCTTAAGGTGAGGTCCATGGATCACCTCACCCACACACATAGACACACACTTTCCAAAGTGTATAAGGCTATAAGGAAGGAGTTCTATGAACTCCTGAAACTATAGGCAAAATTCTTTTTGCTTGGGCTGCTATGCATTTTGATAAGTCAGTGGTTCCCACAGTGCAGTCCCCTGACCAGCATCATTAGCATTACCTAAGAGCTGGTGAGAAATGCAGATTCTCAGGCCCTACCAAGGCCTGCTGAGTCAGACACTCTGAAAGTGGGGCCCAGTGATCTGTGTTTTAATCAGTCCTCCAGGTGATTCTGATGCACGCTCAGGTTATGCTCTGTAATACAACACAGTGAGTGGCTAAGAGTGGGGACTTTGGGCTCACACTGACCTGGGTTCAAATACCAGTTCTGCCACTTAACAGTTTTGTGAGTTTGGACAGGTATAAGAAGGATGTGGGGGAGGCATCCTCTGACCTCCTCTAACATCACAAGGTAGAAGCCTCCAGAACAACATCAACACCTCAAGGCTGATTACTATGAGGTCAAAGTCAGACATGTCACCACCCCCAAACTTTGTACTAATGCTGACACCAACTGTCCTTCTCATCATACTCTCTACTTCTCTGCTGGATTCAATAGTTCATTGCATTGGCCACACAGAACTCACAGACAATAGTCACAATTACGGGGTTTATTAGGGAAGTAACAGGTTACAATTCAGGATCAGAAAACAATTCAGGATACAGTTCTTCAATCAGGACAGCTTCTTCTCAGCCATACTGTAGGCATGCTCCTCTTTGGCCCTCAGCCTTTTGGCCTGGACACTACCCTGCCCAGCAAGTGTTACAAAGCTCTTTTAGCTCTGCTTATAGGTACCCAGGGAGGCACCCCACTCAGGCAGTAAGCCTCCAGTCCAGAACCTCCCAGCTTTCTTGGTCAGTGAACCAGGAAGCCTGCAGCTCTGTCTAATGCCAGACTCTTGATTCTGCCACTATCTCTCTGCCATCTCTCTTGTCATCTCAGTGCAGACATCCAAAGAACATACTTTTCCCATGGCTCTTCTTCTGTCTTGATGGTAAAGAGATCCCCCTTCTCCTTCTCTGAGATGGCTCATTTTAAGCCTAGTGAGATGGCAATACAGATCAATCCCCATATTAGGGTTCCATATACTTTGTTTCCATGGTCCCATCACAAGCCATCACTCATCTGTCAGTTTGTCATACTGTGGTGGCTTGTGTGTTACTGTGGGGCTGGAGCCTATGCCACTGGTATTTCAAATACCAGCAGGGTCATACATGGTGGACAGGTTTCAGTGGAGCTTCCAGACTAAGACTGAGAAGGAAGGGGCCAAAGAATTGGCCAGTGAAAACCTTATGAATAGCAGTGAAACACTGTCTAATATGTTACTGAAAAACTTTATGAATAGCCCTGAAACATCGTCTTATATAGTGCAGGAAGATGAGCCTCTCAGGTTGGAAGGCACTTAACATACGGCTAGGGAAGAGCTGCCTCCTCAAAGTAGAATCTACCTTAATGAGGTGGATGGAGTAAAGCTTTCAGGACCTCCATTTCCTGATGAGGCATGACTCAAAACGGGAAGAAATAGCTGCAAACATCCATTAATAATCAGAACATGGAATATATGAAATATGAATGTGGGAAAATTGGAAGTTGTCAAAAATGAAATGGAACATATGAAGAACAATAGCCTAGACATTAGTGAGCAGAAATGGACTGATACTGGCCATTTTGAATCAAATAATCACATGATCTACTATGCTAGGAATAGAAAATTAAAGAGGAATGGCATGGCATTCATCATTACAAAGAATGTTTCAAGATCTATCTTGAAGTACGATGCTGTCAGTGATAGGATAATACCCGTATGCCTACAAGGAAGACCAGTTAATACTCAAAACAATAAAAATCCCAAACTCACTGCCACTGAGTTGATTCTGACTCATAGCAACCTCCTTTGGGTTTCCAAGGTGGTAAATTTTTAAAGTGGTAAATCTTTTTAAGCGGATTGCCCAGTATTCCTTCTGTGAAGTGGCAAGTGGGTTTGAACCACCAGCCTTCTGGTTAGCGGACAAATGCCTTAGGCACTATGCCACCAGAGGTGTTTCAGTTAATACTACTATTATTCAAATTTACACACTAACCACTAAAGCCAAAGATGAGGATATTGGACATTTGTACCAACTTCCTCAATCTGAAATTGACCAAACATTGTAATCAAGTTTTATTGATTATTACTGGTGATTGGAATGCAAAAGTTGGAAACAAAGAATTACCAGTAGTTGAACAATATGGTATTGTAATAGAAATGACACTGGAGATCTCATGCTAGAGTTATTCATTGCAAATACCTTTTGTTAACAAGATAAATGGCATCTGTACATGAGGACCTCACCAGATGGCACATACGGGAATCAGATTTTGGTGGAAAGAGGTGATGGGGAAGGTCAATATCTTCAGCCAAAACAAGGCCAGGAGCTGACTTTGGAACAGACCATCAATTGCTCATATGCAAGTTCAAGTTGAAGCTGAAGACAATTTAAACAAGTCCATAAGAACCAAAATATGATCTTGATTATACCAAAAAAAAAAAAAAACCTCACTGCTGTTGAGTCAAATTAGATGCCTTCTTGGGTTTCTGAGGCAGTAGCTTTACAAAAGTAGATTACCCAGTCTTCCTTCTGAGGAGTGGTTGGTGGGCTTAATTGAACCACCAGCCTTCTGGTTAGCAGTCAAATGCCTGAGGCACTATGTCTCCACAGCTCCTGACCTTGATTATGTTCAATCTTAGAGACCGCAAAAAGAATAGATTTGATTCACTCAACACCAATGACTGAAAACCAGACACATTGTGGAGTGACATTAAGAATATCATACATAAAGAAAGCAAATAGTCATTTAAAAGACAGAATAGGAAGAAAAGACCAAAATGGATGTCAGAAGAAACTGAAACTTGCTCTTGAATGTAGAATAGCTAAAGCAAATGGAAGAAATGACAAGATAGCTCAACAGAAGATTTCAAAGAGCAGCTCGAGAAAACAAAGTCAATTATTATAATGAAATGTGCCTAAGACCTGGAGTTAGAAAACCAAAAGGGAAGAACATGCTCATTTGATTCAAGGAATTTTTTTTATTGTTTTATTTTTTCTATTACCCAGTCATTTTTTAAGGAAGGTGTTACTCAGTTTCCATGCATTTGCTCTTTTTCTATTGGTCTTCCTAGTGTTGATTTCTAATTTTATAGCATTGTGATCTGAGAAGATGCTTTGCAGTATTTCAATATTTTTTAATTTATTGAGGCTTGCTTTGTGACCTAACATATGGTCTATCCTGAAGAATGTTCCATGTGTCCTGGAAAATAAATGTATACTTTGCTGTTGTTAGGTGGACTGCTCTATAAGGTCGAGTTGGCTGATCATATTGTTTAGTTCTTCTGCATCTTTGTTGAGTTTCTTTCCAGTTGGTCTATCTTTTATTGAAAGTGGTGTATTAAAGTTTCCTCCTGTTATTTTGAAGTCATCTACTTGTCTTTTCAATTCTGTTAAAACCTGCTTTATGTATTTTGGGTGCATAGATATTTATTATGGTTATGTCCTCTTGTTCAATTGGTCCTTTAATCATTATATAATGTCCTTCCTTATCTCTTGGTCGTTTTTGTCCTAAAGTCTATTTTATCAGAAATCAATATTGGTGCTCCTGCTCTTTTTTGGTTGCCATTTGCTTGTTATATCTTTTCCAACCTTTGATTTTTAGTCTATTTCTGTCCTTGTGTTTATGGTGAGTCTCTTATAGACAGCATATTGATGGCTCATGTTTTCTTATCCAGCTGCAACTCTCTTGTCTCTTGAGTGTGCATTTAATCCATTGACGTTCATGAAATTATTGACAAGTATAAATTTATTGATGTCATTTTGTTATGTGCTTTTTCATAGTGTTACTGATTTCTTTGTTCCACATAATTTTCTGTGCTCAGCTCATTTTGTTTTGAATCGTGTTATTATCTTCTTCATTGCTATTGTTTTAGTATTTGCTAAATATTTGTGCTTGTCCTTTTTTTTTTTTTTTTTTGAAGGTTTATCATTTTTCTTTGAGGTTGCCCTGTGATTTATTATTTTCTTTCCAAGTTTAAAACAGTCTGTTCTTTCTTACAATTGTTTTGTCTTCCTCATCATTTAGAAGTTCTATAATATACTATTTATTCCCTCTGCTTGGTATGTTGTTGTCCTTATTCACCAATTGATGCTTCTGGTTCCCTGTTTACAGTCTTGTAAGCTTATTTTACCTTGGATACTTCTATAAGTGGGTTGGTTTCTGGGTTATGTCATCATGTATGTTAATCATCAGTTGTTGTTTGCTGTTGTTGGTTCTCTATCAGAAGGATTCCCTTTAACATCTCTTGTAAGGTTGGTCTGCTTTTAACAAATTCCCTTAGTTTCTGCTTCTCTGGAAATTTCCTAATTTCATCCTTATATTTGATAGACAGTTTTGCTGGGTATGTGGAGATATTTTCTTTCAAGGTTTTACATGTATCACCCCATTGCTTTCTCACCTGCGTGATTTCTGCTGAGAAATCAGAGCTTAATCTTATTAGGCGCCCTTTACAGGTAACTTTTCATTTTTTCCATGCTGCTTTCAGATTCTTTGTCTTTTGTTTTAGTGTGCTTGACTATAATATGTCTTGGAGATTTTCTTTTGGGGTCTGTCCTGTTTGGAGTTTGTTGAACTTCTTGAATGGATATCTTTATGTCTTTCATCATATTAGGGAAATTGTCTTCCAACAAATCTTCAGCGATTTTCTCTGTGGTTTTATTTGTCTCTTCCTGTTTTGGAATTCAGATTACACATTGGTTATTCTTCTTGATGGTATCCCACATGAATTTTAGGCTTTCTACATTTTGTTTTGATCTTTTGTCTGATTGATACCTTAACAAAGTAATATTGAGGTATTTGCCTTCAATCTCAATTCTGTCTTCTTTGGATTCAATTATACTCTTTTGCCCCTTCAATGTGTTATCTGTTTCTGAAATCTTGGTATTAATCTTCTGGATTTCTATTTGTTGTTTCTGTATCATTTCTATTTTTTGTTTATTTTGTCAATTTGTTCTTGTATTGTTTTCCTAAATTGTTCTAGAGTTTTGTCTGTGTTTTCCTTAATTTTGTCAGTGTTTTCCTTGATCTATCTCTCAATCCACTGAATTCTTTTGAATTCCTTATCAGGGAGTTCCAATGCTGCTTCTTCCTTAGGGATGTTTTCTGGGTTTGTATTCTGGTCCTTTGTTTCTACTACTTTATCTTGCTTCTTTGTGTGGACTGTGATAGTCTTGTTTCCAAGACATTGTGGTGGTGTTATATTTATGTTTAATGTGTGAAAGAGAATGAGAGTGTGTGCACAGATCTCTGTTAGCTGTTCGTAAGAAGCAGTCAAGGGTGGTATTCTCTGCCATCTATCGTTGGTCAGTTGGTGCAAAAGCAAGAGTTGGCCCTCACTCAATGAGTGGGGCTTCAGGAGGTGCATGTAAGTTTGGGTTGTTTTGGAACAGTTGGTGTCTTCCATTTGGTTAGACAGAAATAATAATAATGATAATTTTAAAAATGCAAGAGAACAAAAACCTCAAACTGAATAAACACGTAGGAACAATTGCAAATAAATAGATAAATGAACAGAAAAATTTCAAAATATATTAAAAAGGAATAAAAGAAAGATAATGAGAAAAAGAAAGAAAGAAAAAAGAAAGCCACACTATCTGGGGAAGGAGGAATGAGAAAAGAATAAAAGAATAGTAAAGAAAAAAATAGGAAAACTTCAAAAGGAAAAAGAAGGGGTAGGAAGAATCAAAAGGAATAAAAAAGGAGGGGACCAGGAAAAGGGAAAAGAAAAGCAAGAACCAGGGATGGGAAAGAGAAAAAAAGAGGAAGATAAAAAGAATAATACAAAAACAAAACTGTGGGGGGAGTGGCATGGTGCCCAGGCTCTGTCAGGGCACAGACCAGGATGGAATTCCTGCTGTCAAGAAGGTAGGTGGAGGTAGGGGGTGGCCACACCTCTCTGTTCACAGAGAGTGTGTGGGATATAAAAACAACAGTGGAATATCACATCTTTCTGGTTGTTGGCTTCTAGCGCAGTTGCCCATCCTGTCCTCAGCAAGCAGAGCCCACTCCTATTTCGCAGTCTAGGAAGAATGCCACTTACATATATATGGTCTCACCCACTCCTTGCAAATATTTCAGAATGGATGTGCCCTCTAGACAGTCGCTGCAGTTCACAGGTTTGTTTGTCTCCTTCTTCACTGTTTTCCTTTTTGGTTGTCAGGTACCAATGCAGTCCTTGCCCATGCAGTCTTTAGTGAGCAGAGCTGATTCTTAGGTTGCTACCAGGATGTATTCAAAATGACTGTGCCCTCAGGCAAGCCAGCAGTCCACAGCTCCTTTTGTCTCCTTACTCAATGTTTTCATTCAGGTTCTTCTACTAGCTGGTTTTCAATCCACTTCTTTGTCTTTGCCTTCAAAGCTCAGGGTTCCAGGATCATCTTCTGTATTGGTTTCAGTTGGGTTCTCATTGGTTTGTAGCAGAGGGTCTGTGTAGTTTGTCTGCCTATTCCACCATCTTGCCAGAAGTCGTCTTGTCATTTCTTCCATTTGCTTTAGCTACTCTCCATTCAAGAGCAAGTTTCAGAGTCTATTCTGACATCCATTTTGGTTCTTTCTTCCTGAACTGTATTTTTAATAACCTTTTGCTTTCTTCATTTATGATGTTCCTGATGTCGTCCTACAATTTGTCTGGTATTCGGTCATTGGTATTCAATGCATCAAATCTATTCTTCTGATGGTCTCTAAATTCAGGTGGGATATAATCAAAATCATATTTTGGCTCTTATGGACTTGTTTTAATTTTCTTCAGCTTCAACCTGAACTTGCATATGAGCAGTTGATGGTCTCTTCCACAGTCAGCTCCTGGTCTTGTTTTGCCTAAAGATTGTGAGCTCTCCATTGCCTCTTTTCACAGATGTAGTCAATCTGATTCCTGTGTATTCCATATGCAAGGTCCATGTGTATAGCTGTCATTTATGTTGTTGAAAAAGTATTTGAAGTGAATAAGTCAATTGGTCTTGCAAAATTCTATTATGTGATCTCCAGCATCATTTCTATCACTAAGGCCATGTTTTCCAACCACTGGTAATTCTTCTTTGTTTCCAGCTTTCACATTCCAATCACCAATAATAATCAATATAACTTGATTACGTGTTTGGTTAATTTTAGACTGCAGAAATTGGCAAAAATCTTCAATTTCCTCTTCTTTGGCTTTAGTGGTTGGTGCCTAAATTTGAATAGTAGTAGTATTAAGTGGACTTCCTTATGGGTGTATGGATATTATCCTATCACTGACAGCATTGTACTTCAGTACAGATATTGAAACATTCTTCATGCCATGCCATTGCTCTTCAATTTGTCATTCCTGGCATGGTAGATCATATGGTTGTGTGATTCAAAATGGCCCAAACCAGTCCATTTCAGCTCACTAATGCCAAGGATATTGATCTTTATGCATTCTATTTCATTTTTCATAACTTCCAATTTCCCTGGATTCATACCTCACGCATTCCATGTTCTGATTATTAATGGATATTTGCAACTATTTCTTGTCATTTTGAGTTGTGCCACATCAGCAAATGGAGGTCCTGAAAGATTTTTTCCATCCACATCATTATGGTCAACTTTACTTTGAGGAGGCACCCCTTCCCCAGTCATGTTTTGAGTGCCTTTTGACTTGAGGGTCTTATCTTCTGGCACTGTATCAGACAATGATTCAGGGCTATTCATAAAGTTTTCCAGTAATATATCAGATAGTGTTTTACTGCTATTCATACGGTTTTCACTGACTAATTCTTTGAGAAGTAGATGGCCCTTTCCTTCTTCCAAGTCTGTCTTAGTCTGGAGGCTCTGCTGAAACCTGTCCACCCTGGATGACCCTGCTGGTATTTTAAATACTGGTGGCATAGCCTCCAGCCTCACAGCAACATGCAAGTCACTACAGTACAACAAATTGACAGACTAGTGGTGGAAAATAATGATAAAAATTTCATTAATTTTTTATTAATGATAAAATCTACTATCTGGTATTTGCTTTCTATTTGTCCTGTCTGTTCTTTGTTCATTTTTTTTTTTTTTTGCCTTTTTTGACTCAGTTGTGTTATTTTATGATATTGTTTTGTCTCCATTGTTGGCTCATATGTACACTATGTTTCAGTGGTTGCTTTAGGGTTTGTAAGAGGAGCTCTGGTGGCATAGTGCCTAAGGCATATGACTACTAACTAGAGGCTGGCGGTTCAAACCCACCAGCCACTTCTCAAAAGGAAGATTGGGCAATCTACTTCCATAGAGATACCACCTCAGAAACCCAAGGAGGGGTTGCTATGAGTCGAATCAACTTGATGGCAGTGAGGGTTTTTTTGTTTTGTTTTGTTTTGTTTTTAATGGCTTGTAAGGAGCTCTGGTGGTAAAGTGGTTAAGGCATTTGGCTGCTGACCAAAAGATTGGGGGTTCAAACCCAACAACTGCCCTGTGGAAGGAAGATGAGGCAGTCTGCTTCCGTAAAAATTTACAGCCTTGGAAATCAAACCTAATGGGGCTCACTATGGGCCAGAATTGACTCCATGGCAGTGAGTTTGGCTTGATTTGGTTTAGGGCTTGTATCTACATCTTTAATTTATTGCAATCTACCTTCAAGTAATATTCTGCCACTTTATATAAAATGTAAGAACCCTACAACAGAATATGTTGTTTTTCCTCTCTTGGCCTTTGTCTTTGTGTTAGGCTATGTTCTCTAGAGAAGCAAAACCAGTAAAGCTTATATATAAAGAAAGAAAAAAAAATTATCTTAGGAAAATGGCTCACACACATATAGAAGCTGGCAAGTCGCAAGTTCCAGGATCAAAGGTCAAACTGGAGGCTTTTTCAGACTCATGCAGTCTCAGGGGCTGACAAGCTCAAGGTTGGCAGGCAATATACTGGCTGTTGACACCGGTGGTTGACGAATCCAAGATCACCAGGCTGAATGGTGGATTGTTCTCTCACGGACAGTTGTAGGCAGCACAACAATATGCAAATCCACAGAAGAGTGTCTCATTTTCCCAGGATGTCCATATATATATATTTGAAGCAGGCCACACCCCTAGGGAAACACCCTTTCAATGGTTGGCTGCTCAAAACATATACATCTGATCTCATCATGGGAATAACCACATCACAGCTACTTAAAGCACTCAGATTCATGGTCCAGCCAAGTTGACACACAACTCCAACTATCACAGTCCTATTGTTATCATGGCTTTTACTTCTACATATATTGTAAATCCTATCATTATTTTTGTTTTCAAGTTAATTAAATTATCTGTTAAAGATATTTACAAAAACTATTTTTTATCTGTCCATATATTTATCATTCCATTTTATAGATCTATATTTTCCTTCAGGTTATAATTTTCCTTCTTCCTAAAGGTGTTCCTTAACATTTTTGAGGTGCTAGTCTGCTGGTGATTAAGTCTTTCAGCTTTTGAGTGTCTGAAAAAGTCTTTATTTCACCTTCATTTTTTAAAAGTAACAACTTTATTGATATAATTTAAGAACCATAAAATTCACCCTTTAAAAATGTACAATTCAGTATATAACTCAACACTAATGACTATCTAATTCTGGAACATTTTCTTCACTCAAAAAAGAAGCCCCACACCCATTAGCAATAACTCCCTATCGTTACCTAACTAGTACTGGCAACCACTAATTTACTTTCTGTCTCTGTGAACTTTCCTATTCTGGATATTTCATATAAACGGAATCACACAATATATGGCCTTTTGTGACCACTTGCTTTCATTTAGCATAATGTTTTTGAGATTTATCCTTGTTGTGACATGTATCAGTACTTTATTCCTGTTGTTGTTGTTGTTGTTATGTGCTGTCGAGTCAGACCCGACTCATAGTGACCCCTCCTTGGGTTTCCAAGGCAGTATCACTATGGAAGTAAATTGCCCCATCTTCCTTCCGAGGAGTGGCTGGTGGGTTTGAACCGCCAGCCTTCTGGTTAGCAGTCAAGTGCCTTAGCCACTATGCTACCAGAGCTCCCTTATTCCTGTTAACAACAGAATAATATTCCATTGTATAGATGTTCTACAGTTTGTTTATCCATTCATCTGTTGATGGACATTTAGGTTGTTTTAATACTTTGCCAATTATGAATAATGCTGCTATGGATATTTGTACATGAGTTTTTTTTTGTGAATGTATGTTTTCCTTTTTTGGGGGTACACAGATAGGAGTGGAATTGCTGGATCATATAATAAATCTATGTTTAACCATTTGAGGAACTGCCAGACTGTGTCCACTGTGGCTGCACCATTTTACATTCCCACCCACAGTGGATGAGGGCTTCAGTTTACCCACACCTTCACCAACACTTATTACCTTATTTTCCTAAAGAAAAAAAGAAAAAGCCATTCTAGTTGGTGTAGATTGGTGTCTCATTGTGGTTTAGATTTGCTTTTCCTTGACATTGACTCATTTTATTTATGTTTATTTTTCAAGGAGACTTTACAATGCTGCCCTAAGTGGAAAGACAATACAGTTATCACAAATAGAAGGTAATGTATAAAAAATTAATAATGTAATATTGTTTTTAAATTAGTAAAAGCATGCTATCATTGATATGTTTATCACATTTTGGGAAACATCAATATAATCTATGTAAAAGTCTTATTGAAATACCTGGCACAGAGTTGTTAGGTGCCATTAAGTTGGCTCTGACTCATAGTGACCCCATGTGCAGCAGAATGAAACACTGTGCAGTCCTGCACCATCCTCACAATCCTTGTCATGCTTGAGCCCATTCTTCCAGCACTGTGACAATGTGTTTCATTGAGGGTCTTTCCCTTTTTCGTTGAATCTCTATTGTACCCATGATGATATCCTTCTCCAGGAACTGGTCCCTTCTGACAACATAACCAAAGTATGAGAGACAAAGTCTGTCTATTTCCACTTCTCAAGAACTTTCTGGCTGCATTTCCTCCAAGACAGATTTGTTCGTTCTTCCAGCAGTCCATGGTCACTTCAATGTTCTTTGCCAACACCACAATTCAAAAGCATCAATTCAAAAGCATCAATTCACTATGCAACTCTCACATTCATATGAAGCTATTGAAAATACCATGGCTTGGGTCAGACGCACCTTATTCTTCAAGTGACATCTCTGCTCTTAAACACTTTAAAGAGTTCTCTTGCAGCAGATTTGCTCAGTGCAATGTGTGATTTGATTTCTTGACGACTGCTTCAACAGACATTGATTGTGGATCCAAGTAAAATGAAATCTTTAACAATTTCAGTCTTTTCTCCATTTATTAAGATGTTGCTTATTGGCCTAGCTGTGAGGATTTTTTTTGTTTTCTTTATGTTGAAGTATAATAAGTACTGAAGTCTGTAGTCTTTGATAATCATCAGTAAGTGCTTTAAGTGTTCTTCATTTTCAGCAAGTAAGGTTGTGTCATCTGCAAATCACAGGTCAAATAAATCTTCCTCAAATCCTGATGCCACGTTCTTCTTCATATAATTCCACTTCTCTGATTATTTGCTCAGCATACAGATTGAATAAGTATGGTAAAAGGATACAACCCTGGTGCACACCTTTCCTGACTTTAAACCATGTTTTGTTTGAACGACTCCCTCTTGGTCTATGTAAAAGTTCCTCACAAGGACAGTAAGTGCTCGGAATTCCTATTCTTCACAGTTCCATAATTTGTTAATATCCACACAGTTGAATGTCTTTGCATAGTCAATAAAACACAAGTAAACATCTCTCTGATATTCTTTGATTTCCATCAAGATCTGACATCAGTGATAATAAGCCTTGTTCCATGTCCTTTTCTGAATCCAGCTTGAGTTTCTGGCTCTGTCAGTATACTCCCGCAATTGCTTTTGCGTTATCTTCAGCAAAATTTTACTTGCTGTGTGACATTAATGATATGATTCAATAATTTCCACATTCGGTTGCATCACCTTTCTTTGGAACGGGCACAAATATGGGTCCATTCCAGTTGGTTGGCTAGGTGGCTGGCCTCCAAATTCCTTGGCATAAATGAGTAAGCAGCTCCAATGCTGCATTGTTTGTTGAAACATATCAGTGGGCATTCCATCAATTCTTGGAGCCTTGTTTTCACCAATTCCTTCAGTTGCAGCTTGGACTTCTTCCTTCAATACCCTTGGTTCTTGATCATATGCTACTTCCTGAAATGACTGAACATCAGCTAATTCTTTTTGGTACAGTGACTTGACACAGCATTAGCACTTATAAATATTAAACTGTTATTTTATTATTGTTTGTAGGTCATGGGCAAAGGCATAGAGAGAGTATTTTGTTGTTTTTTTTGTAGTTTTAAAAAATGTTTACTTTGAATTTTGTATTACATGATGTATTGCTTCAATTATATTTAAATACTTTTAAACTTTATTCTGAGATGTAGTTAAATTACTAGGAAAGAGTTTGATACTTTTGAAGTTTGCTTTTAAGCTTTGTTATGTGGCAATAAAATAAATTAGTCTAGGCTTAATTTCCTCGGAAGGAAGGTTGGGCAATCCTACTTCCGTAGTGATACTGCCTCGGAAACCCAAGGAGGGGTCGCTATGAGTCAGGGCTGACTCGACGGCACATAACAACAACAACAACAGGCTTAATTTTGGCCTCAGTACTGAGGCAAGCTACCACTCATCTCTCAATTTGTTGTACTGTAGGAGTTTGTATGTTGCTCTGATTCTGGAAACTCTACCACTGTTACTTGAAATACCAGCAGGTCACCCATGCTAGACAAGTTTCAGCAGAGCTTCCAGACTAAGACAAACTAAGAAGAAAGGCCTGGTGGTCTACTTCTAAAAATTCCCCAATGAAAATCTTATGGATCACAACAGAACATTATCTGATATAGCGCTGGAAGATGAGTCCTCTGGGTTGGAAGGCACTCAAAATACATAGTAGCTGCAACAATGATTGGAGCAAATCAATGATTATGAAGATGGTGCAGGATCAGGCATCATTTTGTTCTGTTGTACGTACAGTTGCCATGAATTGGAGTCAACTAGATGGCAGCTATAACAACAACAACTGAGGCAATGCCTTTCGGAGTATTGGGTGTGCCCTGTGTGTTAGAGGGTCTGTCCACTCTGGCTCATGTGAATATAAACCATTAAAAGACTGCTTGAGTTTTGCGAATTTTTCTTCCTGCCCCTTTGCAGGAGTTCCTTCCCAAGCCTTAGGGAGCTTCTGGCCATTCATGTGCTGATCAGTACTCAGCTAACAAGTTGAGGTTCATGATCTTCTGCAGATCTCCAAAGCCCTCTCTGTGTAGCACTCCCCTACAAGATATTATGGCTTGCTAGGTCTAGCCTCCTTGATGTCTATGAATCCTCACTTCTGCTCAACTCAAGGAGACCAGCAGTCTCTGTTTAGGTTCCCTCTCTCTGTTCTATAGCCTAATTCTCACCAGAAAGTGAGCTGGTGCATCATGTTGCTATGGTTGTTCTTAGTTGGCTGCTGATTCATGGTGACCCCATGTGCAATGGTGTCTGGTCCTATGCCATCCCCATGATTGGTAGCCCGTCAGACCATTGTGATCCATAGGGTTTTCATTGGCTATTTGTGGTAGTTTGGTTTGTGTGTCAACTCGGCTGGGCCTGGTTGAGTGGCTGGGCAGCTGGTTGTAGTTAATCCCCATGAGGAGACTGGCAATCAACTCCATGGTGGG
>NW_006921731.1:601114-624230 GCF_000298275.1 Orycteropus afer afer
TTCACGCAAATTCTTCTGCTAGTTGGGGTTTAGTCCACTTCTATATCCTTCCCTTCAAGGCTCAGGGGTCCAAGATTATCTTCTGTATCTGTGTTGTTTTCCCTTTTCTTTGTTGAAGAGGGTCTATGCAGTCTTTCTGCCTAGTCCGCCATCTTGCCAAATGTATACCTGGGAATTCTTATAGAACATAGCAATACACTTGTAGAAACATTGTCTCCCAACCCTATACATGGTCTTGGGCTCACTTCCACCCAACTATCTACCCATATATCCATGTTTGTCATTGGCTGATTTTTCAGAAGTAGATTGCCAAGCCTTTCTTTCTGTCTTAGTCTGTTGTTGTTGTTGTTATGTACAGTCGAGTCGGATCTGCCTCATAGTGACCCCTCCTTGGGTTTCCAAGGCAGTATCACTACGGAAGTAGACAGAAAAAACCTGTTCATCATCATAGCAACATGCAAGTCTCCACTGACAGATGAGTGATGACTGCACGTGGGATGCACTGGCCAAGAATCAATCCCAAGTCTCCAGCATGGAAGGCAAGAACTCTGCCACTGAACCATGACCTTGTTGTTGTTGTTATGTGCCATTGAGTCAGCCCTGACTCATAGCGACCCCTCCTTGGGTTTCTGAGGCAGTATCACTACGGAAGTAGGATTGCCCAACCTTCCTTCCGAGGAGTGGCTGATGGGTTTGAACCGCCAGCCATCTGGTGAGCAGTCAAGTGCCTTAGCCACTATGCTACCAGAGCTCCCGAACCATGACCTAGAGGTCCCTAATTTGTTTCTTTTCTCTCAGGGATCACTGTACTGTGTTCTTCATTCAGTAACTGAAAAACATTATTTCATATATTGATCTTTTTTAAAAAATAGGAGGGATGTGTGTGTGTGTGTGTCTGTGTATGTGTGTATATGAAAATTTGGTCCCTGTTACTACATCATGGCTGGAAGCAGAAGTGTCTATTTGTTTTCAATTTTTTGTCAATTTGCTTGGTAAAACTGGCATTTCATTGCCTTAATGTGTGTTTGTTACTACTGAGATTAAAGACTTTTTCCAAGTATATGCAAGCCATTTGTAATGCCTCTTTTATCAGTTGTTCACACTTCCTTTGCTCATATTTCTAATGGGAAGTCTTAGTGTTTTCTTATTGATTTTTGTCTACTCTTTATATTTATAAGGAGCTCTGGTGGTATAATGGCTAATGTATTTGGATGCTAACCAAAAAGTCAGTGGTTCAAACCCACTAGCCACTCCACAGAAGAAAGATGAGGCAGTCTGCTTCTGTAAAGATTTACAGCCTTGAAAACCCAGTGAGGGTTGCTTTGCGTCAAAGTCAACTCGATGGCAGTGGGTTTGGTTTTGATTTTAATTTAAGGCTATAACCCTTTATCATATTTGTTACAAATATTTGTTACAAATGTTTTCTCATTTGTTAATTTATAAAAGAAATGCTTTTACTGCAACATGCACAGAGGAAAATGTATAAATCCTAAGTGTACTTCTTGATGAGTTATCACCATGAACACACTTCTGTGATACCAGTGAGGCAAATAAATAGAGCATCCTTCCTCTTGTGCTCCTGCCATTCATTACCCTTGCCTTCTTCCCCAAAGGTAACCAACATTCTGACCTCTAGCAATATCAATTAAGTTTGCTTGTTTGAGCTTTACATAAATAGAGTCAAACATCATATGTCCTTTTGTGTCTACTTTCTTACATTCAACATTATGATTGTGATATTCATCCTAGTTATTGCAAACCAAAAACGAAACCCACTGCCATCAAGTTGATATGAATTCATAGCAACCCCCATTGGGTTTCCAAGGCTGTAAATCTGTGTGTGTGTGTGTGTGTGTGTGTATGGTGAAAACATACACAACAAGACATTTGCCAACATAACAACTTCCCCATTTACAACTCAGGGACACTGCTGACATTTTTCATGTTGTGCCACCACTATTGCTATTTTTTTTCCAAAATATTCTACCATCATTGACATAAACTCAATGCCCCCAAACAAATGCTTCGCCTTTCCCCTTCCCTCTTACCCCTAGTAACCACTAATAATCTTTGGCATATATGTGTTTGTGTGCGTGTGTATACATATATTTTCCCAGCTTCTGGTGGCGTAGTGCCTAAGGGTCTTGACTGCTAACCAGAAGGCTGGTGGTTCAAACCCACCAGCCACTCCTCGGAAGGAAGGTTGGGCAATCTACTTCTGTAGTGATACTGCCTCAGAAACCCAAGGAGGGGTCACTATGAGTCAGGTCTGACTCGATGGCACATAACAACAACAACAACAACAACTCCCCTCCCATCCCTGGTCACCAACAAAGAAAGTTTCCTTCCATGTATAAACATTTCCTTGACTTTTTAAAATAGTGGACTAATACATTATTTGTCCTTGTGTGATTGACTTATTTCACTCAGCACAGTGTCCTCCAAGTTCATCCACATTATGGGGTGTTTTGTGGATTCCACGTTACTCTTTAGGGTTGAATAGTATTCCATTGTGTGTATGTACCACAGTTTGTTTATCCATTCCTCAGTTGCTGGGCACTTAGGTTGTTTCCATCTCTTTGGTATTGTGAATAGTGCTGAGTTGAACATGGGTGTGCATTTATCTATTCACTTTTCACTTCTTTCCAAAAACAAAACAAAAAATATGTCAAACTCATTGCCATTGAGTTGGATCCAACTCATAGTGACCCCTCCTTGAGTTTCTGAAGCAGTACCTCTACAGAAGTGGATTGCCCAACCTTCCTTCTGAGGACTGGCTGGTGGATTTGAACCTCCAGCCTTCTGGTTAGCAGTCAAATGCCTTAGACACTACGCCACCAGAGCTCCCAGGATATATATACCTAGTAATGGGATTGTTGGATCAGATGGTATTTCTATTTCCAACTTTTTAAGGAATTGTCATACTGCTTTCTACAGTGGTTGTATCATTTTACAGTACTACCAGCAGTGTATGAGAGTCCCAATCTCTCCACATCCTCGCAAGCATTTGTTATTTTCTGTCTTGTTGAACTGTGTTATTAATCCTGGGGAGAGATGGTATCTCGTGATTCTTTTAATTTGCATGTCTCTAATGGCTAATGATTGGGACCATTTCTTCTTGTGTTTGTTGGCCGCCTGAATATCTTCTTTGGGGAGGTGTCTATTCATGTCTTCTTACCATTTTTTAATTGGATTTTTTGTCTTTTTGATGTTGAGGTATTGGAGTTTTCTATAAATTCTAGAGATAAGTCCTTTGTCTGATATGTGATTGCCAAATATTTTTTTCCCATTCTGTAGGTTCTCTTTTAACTCTTTTGGAGAAGTTTTTTGATGCACATAAGAATTTGTTTTTTTTGAAAGTCCCAATCATTTAGTTTATCTTCTGCTGTTGTGCATCTTGGGTTATGCTTAATCGTCTATTTAGGCCATGAATTAGGGCCCCTAAGTTTGCCCCTATTTTTTCTTTGATGAACTTTATAGTTTTACGTTTCACATTTAAGTCTTTGATCCATCTGAAGTTAGTTTTTGTTTATGGTGTGAGGTATGGATCTTATTTAATTTTTCTGCGAGTGGATGTCCAGTTTTGACAGCACCATTTGTGAAAGAGACCATCTCTTCCCCCATTTAATGGATTTCTGCCCTTTATCAAAGATCAGCAGCTGACCATAGGTCGATGGATCTATTTCTGGGTTCTCAATTCTATTCCATTGGTCTATGTTGTCTGTTGTTGTAACAATACGAGGCTGTTTTGACAACTGTGGCTGTATAGCAGGTTCAACAATTGTATGTTGAGGGTCTATCTGTGCCCAGAAGTGTGTTCAGTACTGAGAATTTGTCAGTGGATGAGGTGGATGAGGCAGCCCAGATCCTGCCCTCCTGGAACTTACAGCCTCACAAGACAGACAGTGAACACTTGGTGTTTTAGTTCCCTATACTTCTATGACAGAAATACCACAGGTGGATGGCTTTAACAAGCAGATGTTTATTTCTGATGGTTCGTGAGGCAGGAAGTGCAAATTTAGGGCAGTGGCTCCAGAGAAATCCTCTCTATAGGCTCTAGGGGAAGATCTTCCTCTCATCTTTGGTAGCCAGCATTCCTCGGTTCCTCAGTGATCTTCACATGGCATCTTCCCTCTCCCTCTTTGTGCTTACTTACTTCAGTGTCTAATCTGCTCTTCATATAAATCAGAGGTGATGATGTTTAGGATGTACCCTGTGCTAGTATGACCTCATTAACAGAGCAAAAAAACCTCTTTTCCCACATGGGATTATATCCACAGGTACAGGGTCAGGATTATAACACACATTTTGGGGGACACAATTCAATTCATAACACTAGTAACTTGTCAGATGTATGTTCATGATGGAAGAATAAGGTTCTAATCTAGTGGTGCTCAACTAGGGGAGATTTTGGGCCCTTTCCCCAGGGGACAAGGAGCCCTGGTGGCACAGTGGTTCAGAGTTTGAAGGTTGGCAGAATCCATCAGCTGCTCCATAGCAGAAAGATGTTGCAGTCTTGTCCCAGAAAGATTACAGCCTTGGAAACCCTGTGGGACAGTTCTACTCTGTTAGGGATCACTATGAGTTGGAACCAACTTGATGACCATAGGTTCTCCAAGGGGCATTTGACAATATCTGGAGATATTTTTGGTTGTCACAATGTGGTAGGGCAATATTACTGGAATCTAATAGTAGTAATCAGGGGTACTGCTAAGCATCTTACAATGTACAGGTCAGTCCCCACAACAAAGATTACCCAGCCTCAAATGGCACTGTGCCACTATTGAGAAGCCCTGTGCAATGGAAATGCATGGCAGGGTGTCCTCAACTAGTGCGTGTGTGTGTGTTTGGGGGGTAGGGGATGTCAGGGAAGATTTCCCTGAAAAAGTGACATTGGCGACTTCAAGGACAAATTAGCCAGGTGGTGTGTACGTAGGAGGAGTGTCTGAGTGACTCTAACAATTAAGCTCTTGACTATTAATCATAGGATTAGTGATTCAAACCCACCCAGAGATACCTCAGAAGAAAGGCCTGGTGATCTACTTCTGATCAGTCATTCCTCAAAAATCCTATGAAGCACAATTCTACTTTGACATATGTGAGGTCACCCATGAGTTAGAACCATCTTGACAGCAACTGCTTTGGGTATTGGTGTTTGTAGGTGGAAGGGGAGATAGCAGGGAAGTGGAAGAGTGTTCATAGCATGGCAAAGGCCTGGAGGTGAGACAGAGCAGCGTACTTGAGAAGAGAGGAAAGCTCATTGTTCCTGTATATAGAGGGTGATGGATGTGGGAGTGGGGGTGGTGAGATGACATGCATGAAGCATGTGGTACAAAAGATAGTGACCTCTCCTAATGCCCATTCTGTGGGATCTGGGTCAAGCACTTCACATGCATGATCTCACTGAGTCTTCACAACAATGTTGAAATGCTGGTCTAAAATGTGTATTGTTATTTGCGCTTTTTTGCAGATGGTTTGGAGAAGGGAGGTGACAAGCTGAGGTCACAATTCTTGTGCTGCCACAGAGCCTGACACACGGAAAGTACCATGTTTGTCCTGGCAGCACAGATGGGCCCACGTTGTGTTTGTTGATTGATTGAGTGAGTGAATGATTAAACCAAACACAGTTGGGAGCCCCAAGGTGAAAGCCTTCAATATGGATTGCACCTCAACATGAAGAAAACAAAAATCCTCACATCTGGACCAATAAGCAACATCATAATAAATGGAGAAAAGAATGAAGTTGTTAAAGATTTCTTTTTTTTGCTTGAATCCACAATCAACACCCATGGAAGCAGCAGTCAAGAAATCAGAAGATGTATCGCACTTGGCAAGTCTGCAAAAGACCTCTTTAAAGTGTTACAGAACAAAGATGTCACTTTGAAGACTAAGGTGTGCCTAACCCAAGCCATGATATTTTTGATCACCTCATATACATGTGAAATCTGGACAGTGAATAAGGCAGACTAAAGAAGAATTGATGCATTTGAATTGTGGTCATGGTGAAGAATATTGAAAATACTATGAACTGCTATAAGAATGGACAAATCTGTCTTGGGAGAAGTACAGCCAGAATCCTCCTTAGAAGAGAGAATGGCCAGAATCTATCTCATGTAGTTTGGTCATTTTATCAGAAAGGACCATTCCCTTGAGAAGGAGATCATGCTTGGCAAAGTAGAAGGTGAGCAAACAAGGGGAAGGTCCTCAAAGAGATGGATTGGGACAGTGGCTGCAACGATGGGCCCAAGCATAGCAAAGATTAGGAGGATGGCACAGGACTGGGCAGTGTTTCGTTCATATGGGGGCGCTATGACTCAAAGCTGACTCAAGAGCATCTAACAACAACAAAAAGTGGATTAAAGTTGGTTAAAGGAAAATGCTATCACAAGGAGGCAGGACACATTCGTCATCTTTAATAAGCAGAAGGCAGTGCCACAAGCATCCAGGTGTGACATGACCACATGGTCTTTGAGCCTGAACATCACTGAGTACTCTCATCCCTTCTTGCTCTCTCAATGGGGAGCCTATGTCCATGACACCTGTTCTAGATACTCACTTCATCTTCACCTCCCTGTCCTGTCACGTCATCATGGAAGAAAAGCATCAAAAACCAGCATTTCAACATACAGCCTTGCATTTCCCATGAAGGTCACAGGTATGTCCTAGTCATGGCCACATTTACTGAGCCTGACAGTGTGCCAGCTCCAAGCTAACCCCTTCCTGGCACAGTCCTGTTCCAGGGTACATATGATGAGCTGGTGTTATTCTCACTGCTTTCCAAATGAGAAAACAGAGGCACAGAGCACTGAAGTCCCTTCCAAGGGCACCTAGCTAGAAAGCTGGGAGTTAAATACCAGCACCTGCCCCTTAAACACTGTACTATACTGCCTCTTTAATAGTCCTCCTCTTCCCAACAGCTGAATCTGTGGTTCAGAGATTAGGACCTCATTAAATATAGGTGCTGAACTCTGTTTATTACCTGAAGAGGTAATTTGGTTAAACTAATGCAGCTAGCTTGTGAAATCAACTGGTTATTTTATCTGTTGAGTCACTGATCTAGAGAAAGGCCAGTGGAGGTTATTGAAACCAGCTGGGGAAAACCAATGCCATCCCAGCTCCAAGAGACCTATGAGCATCAGAGGGCAAAGAGGTCAGACCTGAGGAGGAGCTGGCCCAGGGTAATTAACAGGGCTGTGTCCTGGCAAGGGAGATTGACCCTTAGAGACATCCAGACAAAACCACCTTGCAGGGGTGGATGATCCAATAAGCAAGGTAAGCATTGGCTTACTACAGTAAGTGAAACTGTTCCCTAAAGATGAGGAAGTAAGCACAAGTAAGCCCATGCTACCTTGCTCACTGAGTACTCTGTCCCTGTCAGGGACTATAATTTGAAAAAAGGCTTTGATTCTGTAGGGAGGTGTTATGGGATTGGGAGAGAGACAGATGCAGCCATACCTAGAAGCAGAATCTTTGATGTGGTGAAAAAATGTAATATTGTTCATTACAGATTAGTAAGTAAGCACAAGTAATCCCATGATTACTTAGCTTATTGAGTAATCCAAACTGCACCCAGGAAGCAGAGTGATGGTGTTAAACTCATCTGTAAATGCTGGATCTTTGCTTAACTGCTAAGAATGAGCCAAGACTTGGACATGCCTGGAGAGATCTGTCTCTGGGTACTACCAGATGTGTGCTCAAGTGGGAGCCTCAGGATGGTGTTGAGGATGGTGATATGGTTCCTTGGCTGTGTGAGTTTGTCAACCCCTGCCCGTCTCTGAGCCTCAATGTTATGATGTTGGATTGAAACCCATTGCTCTCTAAGCATCTCCCAATCCTAGACTTAAGATTCTTAACCTGAGATCCTGGCACATAATAGGTCCTTGAATCAATAAATTCCCTTTTTACAATGTTTCTCCTCTTCCTCTACTGGAACTGAGGTTGGTATGATATTTAGCTTTTTCTTTTCACTCATTCTCTACAAACGTCAGGCACCAGCTCCAGTCAGGCTCTTTCCTACCTCCTGAGAAGAAACTCCCTGTTCTGACCTTCCATCATCCAGGCCACCACACTTAGCTGACTGCCCAGCTTCTCAATGCCCCCTTTCCCCTCCTGCCACATGCAGTCCTACCGTTCCAAGTCCAGCCCCTGAACAGCAGTTAGAGGAGTCTTCCCAAGATGCAGGAGAACATGCCTTCCTCCCACACCTCAGTCACCCCCATTCTCCCTCTCAGAGTAAACTCCTTGGCACCTCTACCGGCCCTCATGCATTTGGTCCCCAACCACCTTTCTAGTCTCCTTCTCTTCCAGTATTATCTCCAAAGCCTGGCTCTAAGCAAGCTGAGAAGAGCAGAATAGGATATAGGACCACAGGTCACTCATGGGTCCATTTCGCAGATAGCTTATCATTCAGAAGCATGAAGAGCAGAGGATAGGCTGGTCACCAGGTACATGTTATGTACACCAATAGCCCCACCCTTGATGTAAGAAACCTCACTATGCTGTGACCCACCCATGAGTGAAGGAAAAAGGGGGACAGTTGCAGGGAAGGCCTTTGTTCAGCCCTTTTGTGACCAACCCAAAGACAACATTAGCATTGAGCAGTGGAAAGAGCTGCCACTGGAGAGTTCAGCCTCATTATGCCATGGATGCTTCACTAACTAGCCATGTAACTAAGTGAGCCACCGGTCCACTCTGTACCTCAGTATCCTCATCTGCAAGATGGGCCAATGCTTTTCACCACTCTTGGAGTTGTTGAGAAGATTCCAGAAGAAAACGGGTGTGAAGGTACATTGAAAGCCCAAGAGTGCTTTGTGGGCACTGGACTATTATCAGGCTGGCCCCCATCCAGAAACTGCAATCTCTGAATTCTTCTACTTTCAGCTGCTCACAATAATGGCCTGCCTAATGAGATGGGCTGTATTTCCAGTTTGGGCTCTGAGGCTGACATCGATCTAGGATGTTCTTTGAGGATGGATGAGTGGACCCCCAGCCACTCTCCAAACTGGAACTCAACCTCTAAATGCATTTGGGCTGCAAATAGAACCTTATGTTCTGGTGCCCCCAGGATGCTTGAGGAAAATGCAGACTCCTCAGCACTTTGGAACATGATGCTGAGAAGGAGATGGTCCTATTAACTAAACTTAGGGTTGACCACTCCTTCCTGCAAACAGGGCTTCTTTATCCAGGTGGATTTGAAGTTTTATTTTCTTCTTGGTAAACTGGAAAGAAGCCTGGGTTAGAAAATAAGAGATATGGATTTGGGTCTTGGCATTTTCTCTACCTGTTTGTATGACTTCTCTGAATTTTGGCTTCCCACTTGTAAAATGAACACATTAACCTCACCATGGGAAAGCTCTTTGGGAACCAGCAAGCAAGCAAGCACCCACCAGGCATAAAGTTTCTGGGCTTGTTATTGGAATCTGCACATTGAATAAAAATTGCATGGGCCAGCTCTATGCTTTTTGGCTCACAAACGGGACATATCCCAAATCCACTGCCATTGAGTCTATTCCAATTCATAGCAACCCTACAGAATAGAGTAGAACTGCCCCATAGGGTTTCCAAGGCTGTAAATATTTACAGAAGCAGACTGCCTTATCTTTCTCCCATAGAGTGGCTGGTGGGTTTGAACCACTGACCTTTTAGTTAACAGCCCCATGGTTTAACCACAGCACTACCAGAACTCCCTCACAAACAGGGCATAGGAGATGTCAATTAGCTCTGAGCCTAGTGCTGCCTCTGCACCCAGGGAAGTTGGCTTTGGGCATCTGCATCTCAAAGATGCTGCCTTTCCTCTTTCATTCCCTTAGCATTCAGGCCAGACCTGCATGTAGCAGGCTTTCAGAGAAATGGTCATTGGATGGATGAGGGCAATATTAGGAAGATTGGATCATCCACCCAATCCACAACCACCACCAGTTGCCATTGAGTCAACCCTGACTTACATGACTGCATATGTCTCAGAGTATAACTGTGCTCCATAGGGTTTTCAGTGGCTGCTTATTTTGGGAAATAAATCATGAGCCTTTTCTTCCAACACACCTCTGGCTGTACTCAAACCACCAACCTTTTGGCTAACAGTTAAATGCATTACCATTTGCAACAGCCAGGAACTCCCATCCATTCAATACCATAAGGAAAATGCACTGGACAGAAAAATCTGGATAAACCCCATCTTGACTGTAGGTGGCCCCTACACTGTAATTTCTGTGAGAGCAGGGACAATCATGTGGGATTATGTTTTCTTAATTTAATTGCCAACTTTTGGCTAGCTCCGCTTTTATAAACATCTATTAGAACAAGTTGAGCCTGTCAACTTTCTGTTACAACCAATAGGATCAATTCTGTAGGCAAGCAGAAACACAGGTGGCATCTCCATCTTTAGAGATGCAATTGTTACCTCCAAGACTGAACAAGCAGATACCCATGTACCGGTAACAGCTGCTGACTAGTCAACCCCATGTGTGTCAAACTAGAACTGTACTGCATAGAGCTTTCAATGGCTGGTTTTCTGAAAGTAGACTGCCACACTTTTCTTCTGAGGTGCCTGTGGGTAGATTCGAACTGCCAGCCTTTCAGTTAGTAGCTGAACACTTAACCGTTTTGCACCACCCAGGGACTCCTGATCCATGCATACACCTTTACTTTTACTTCTTCCTCAGGTCTGATTCAGTGGTTCTCAAAATTTACTGGACATAGAGTAACACACAGTTCTGCTCCTGGTTCCAGGCACGTGTATTGCAATTAATAGGATTTCCAAGGGACAGGTGGGCTCTGCCTTGTTTTGCTTCATGTGGCAACCTGGGACCCTGTCTCCCCTCTGCCCACAGGGCATGCAGTTCCATCCACTTTAATCATTGCTATATCCTTGGCACCAAGCACTGTGCTTGGCATATATATGGTAACTACTCAGTAAATGTTTGTTGCTTGATTTACTTGGTGTATTAGAGCACTTAATGGAACAGACAATCTCAGTGGCTTAGTATTTATAAAAAAGGAGAGAGAGGGGAAAAAAAAGGTTCCTTTCTTGCTCATGCAAAGTCTCTTCTCTATTTGGTGACCTGGGGACTTTGTGGTTCTGCCATCTCAGCTCATGACCACCTAGATCTCTGAGGCAGGGGAAGGGAGAGATAGATGGAGGAGGCACACCAGCTCTTTATCAGCCTAGAAATGATGCACACCCCTTTGTTCACAGTCCACTGGCCAGAGCTAATCATGTGGTCCCAAATGAAGAGCAAGGGAGGTTGGGAAATGCAGAGGGACACCTGCACTAAGTGGAGATCTCCAATTGTTACATCACCCTTAGCACTAAGGCTTGACCAGAAGATGGGACTTTATAATCTAACTTGGGATTGTTGAGTAGCTGTCATGTGCCAGGCACTGAGTCTGAGGAGCTTTCACAACTTTTGCCTCATAGCCTCTGCCCAACACTCCACCACCATCTGTCAGTGCATCACCATACTGACAGGTAGCAGGTCTTCCTCTACACTTTGCAAACCTTTGAGAGGTTCTGCTCTGAATACAGTAACCACACTTTAGAGAAGTGGCAGGATGGAGTGAGGAAGAGGGTGCAGATATTTTTATCTAGCAGAGCCCTGTGGTCTCAATCAAAATCTTCTCATGTGATGTTAGTTTGGCAGACAACTGCCAGGCCCAGGGAGGCTTCAAAGCCTGGTAGACTGCTCCATTAGTCTGCCTTTCTAGGTAACCATTTGGTCCGTGGAAGAATTGACCATGAGAAAGTTCACCTTTATATAGACTCAAAATCTGCCTCCCTGGCCTTCACACCTCCTTGTTCTAGTGTGCCCAACTCATCTTTCCTGGGACAATCTACAGGGGCACCTGTTTTATCAAATTTTTCACTCAGTGCATGAAAAATAGGTCACTAATTTGCTTCCCAGAACCTGAAGTCTTGAATGTCAAGACTTTTCAGGTTGTGTGACATCAGGCTGTAGGTGGCAGCGACTGCTGGAGGACAGGAGCCATGAGTGTGGCCTCCACTTTGACCAGGGATGCATGGAGTTGCAGAAGCTCTCTCAGAAACACACTGTCAATCTATTCATGTCACACTCTGCTTAAGCCCACACATGGCTCCCTGTCACCTTTAGGACAGAATCCAAACATCCTCACATGGCTTCCGAGACCAGTGGTATTCTAGCCTCTAGCGACTGACCCCACCTCATCTCCTATTATACTCACTTCACACTTGAGAATGCTGAGGTGCTTCTAGTTGCTTCCACATACTAGGCTCTTTCCCACCTCACTGCCTTTGCTCTTGCTGTGCCTGCTGCACGGCATGCCCTCCCACTCCCATTCATACAGACACACACACACCACACTAACGGATACATAGCACACACACTACACACACACACACACCACACACAAACACCAAATACTTACACACTACACATACCAAACATATATTACACAAACACACACCACATAAACACATATACACTGTGTATACACACTAAACACACACTCAAAACAGTGCATATACTATACATGTTACATAAGCGATACACTACACATACACACTAACACATACTATATACACTACACATACTATACCCATTATCTATGCTTCACATACTACTGACTGCACACACTACACCTACACATGCTACACATTTTACACACACTATACTACACACATTTTACATATTATACATGCTCCACATACACTATACACTACACATACCACACAGTCTATGTGTGCACTATATACACACTACACATAGCACACTACATAGTGCACACACACATACTTCTGCATAATTCCTACTTGTCCCCTAAGGTTGAACTCCATCTTACCTTTCCCTGGAAGCCTCTCTAGCTGCCCTGGTTAGGGAGGGTACTTCTTCACTCCCCCTGATCTCTCTTACAGGCCTGTGAGCTCTTCACAGGGAGCAGGGGGTCTTCTTCTTTTGTGTCTCCTTCTACCCAGCACCGGGCCTGAGGAGGAGCTCAGCAAAATGGAAAGGATCCAGTGAAAGCCCAGACATTCAGGGGTTTCTGTGTTCATAGCAAAGGCTTTCCCTGCCCAGTATTAAACCACACTTCAGACAGAGTTGTGCAAGTCAGTAGAAATATAGGCCTTGGTTCCTAGCAGCTCCCCATTTAGAGAGCCATTGTATTCGGTCAGCAGGAAGATGCCTGTATTGGGCAGAGACCAAGGAAAAGACAGAAGCCATCAGGATTCATTCTCTTCTGATCTGTTTCTTGAAAGGATATAGCAGAAATAAAGAAAAAAAATTACACAGGACACAATACAAAACTTTTCATTGTCTTTTCTTCTCATTGTGCACATTTGTACATAATTCTATGTAGTCAAAATCAGTTTACATACTCAGCATTTTCCCTTTCCTAATGTGAATGTTTCTCCCTGTGGCTAGAGCCAGTGACCCCCTTTCCTGCAGCCCCCATGCAAGTATCCCCACCCAATTCTGCTGTTTGGGTGTTACAAGTCAAACTCCAATTCTTCTCTCTCACCCCACACCTGACACTGCCCAGTACCACATTTATGGGGCATGTGCTATAGGCTTACAGTCCCTGGGTGGTGCAAACATTTAACACACTCAGCTGCTCACCAAAGGTTGAAAGTTTGAGTCCATCCAGAGGCACATTGGAAGAAAGTCCTGATGATTTACTTCTGAAAAATCAGCCATTGAAAACCCTGTGGAGCACAGTTTGACTCTGATACACATGGAGTCACCATGAGTTGGAGTTGACTCAAGGCAACTGTTTTTGTATCGTCATCAATGTCCTAGGAAAGTCTCTGACTGTGACACATCATTTATAGGCTAACTGTCCTTACTCCTGCTTCACTGGGGTCTCTATGATGTTTTTGTTTGTTTCTACTATATCTTTTATTAGAAGATTGCAGAAATCATGAAGCTTCCTGATAGATAACATTTATTATAGCCATATAATGTGCTAAATCTTTCACATTCATTACCTCTACTCCTAACAGCAACCCTACAAAATAGATAATATTACCACCAGTTTTCAGATGAGAAAACTGAGGTCCAGGGTCACATGATTGGTCAGAGCCAGAGCTACCAACAAACCCAAGTTGCTTTAGTGCTATATCCCACTCCCAGAAGGTCTCTCCTCCTTGAGGATTCTGATGGGCATTTAGTTCTTACTTTGATGATGTGCCTTCCTCTCCAGCAAGGAGCTACAGCTTTGGGTAGATGGTGCTGACTTGATTTTGCAGATTGTTGGTGCTGTTGTCCAAGAGAGGCCTACAAAGACCAGGATCCTGTCCTCTGGGTCTTCCCCAACCAGAGCCTGTGTCCTCAGCACAGGCACAGGTTACCTGACAGCCACAACACACCTCCTGTGGTCTCTGGAAAGTTCTCTTAGGGAAAATGGGGGTAGGAATCATTCTTCACCTTTCCTTCCTCTTGCCTTATTAATTCATCAGCAAATGTTTTTTGAGCCTTAGTATGTGCCAGCTCCTGTGATAAGCAGTCAGAATACAGAAGTGAACCAAAAAGATACAGCCCCATCTAACAGTAGTAGAAAGATAGTAAACAAGTAAATACATAAGTGAGTAAGATAATTCCAATGAGAGGTAAGCAGTATGGAAAAAAATAAAAAGAAGGGAAAATAAAAGAATAACTTTAGAAAGGGTGATCAAAGAATTTTATGCTAGCAACATAAAATTTCAGCTGCGAGCTGAATAAAAACATTAGCCATTAGCCATGGGAAGATATTGGGGAGGGTGTTCCCAATGGGGGAATGGCAAGTGCATAGGCCCTGTGGTGGGAGGGAGTTTGTTGTATTTGGGAAACAGAGAGGAGGCCAGCATGATTGGACCCCGGTGAACTTGTGGAAAGTGGGAGAAGATGAGTGTGTCGAGGCATCCATGGCCAGATCATGTCTGTGTGTGTATGTGTCACGACATATGTACATTGTATACTCTTCTCCCTTGAGGAGTTCACATAGATTACATTCTGCATATAGAAGTCCTTGGGCATGTTCTGCTGCTCTGAAGGCCCAGTGTGAGCCTATCAGTGCCCCTGTCCATACCTGCTCCCAGCCCAGGATCTTAGCTACTCAAGCTAAAGCTGCATCTAAACCCACTGCCGTTGAGTTGACTCCAACACATAGCCACCCCCACTGGGTTACCCAGACTGTAAATCTTTATGAAAGTAGATTTCCCAGTCTTCCTTCTGCAGAGTGGTAGTGGTTTGAACCACCAGCCTTCTGGTTAGGAATCAAATGTCTTAGGCACTACGCTACCAGAGCTCATAGAGCTGCATAGTTAGTCATCCTCAACTCTTCCTTCACTCTCACTTCCCATCAGCTCATGCACATTCCCTACTAAAGATCTTTCAAACCCACCCCTTCTTACACAGCTTTGGGTCTCTGCTTTAGGTCATAGTCCCCTCTTCTCTGCATGACATTGCTATAGCCACTCCCACCACCCTCAACCTCCATTTCCAACCTCCATTTGCTCCCCTGGAATCCACCCTTCACAAATTCTACCCCCTCAGCTAAAATGCTGTGTCGCTCCCTACTTCCACAACCTTCCCTGGCTCCCCAGAGTCCATGCTCACTGTCCACTGTGGTAGTCATTTGCCATAGGTGTCTATTTAAGTATAAATAAATTAAAATAAAAAATTCAGTTCCTGAGTTGCACTAGCCCTATCTCAAATGCTCGGTCACCACGTGTAGCTTGTGGCTACCATATTGGACAACACAGATATAGAATATTTCTGTCATCACAGAAGGTTTTGTTGGGTAGCAATAGACTCTGTGGGATAAACTTTTTAACCTTGTATTTAAGACATTGAGCAGTCTGGCCCCAACTGACCTGTCCTGGCCCATTTCCTGCCAGCCTTTCCCATGCACACTCAGCTCTAGCCACACCACAATTGGGATTGCTGGACCAAAGAATAACTGTGTGTGTAGTTTAGACAGATACTATAAATCTCCCTCCATGGAGTTGTACTGATTTATACTCCAACCAGCAATATACAAGAGTACCTGTTTTCCCAAACCTCACCAGCAGCTTGGTGTTGGGCTTTTGAGTGGTGTATCAGTCCAATTTTAAAGTATGTTTCTCTTTTGAGTGCAGTTGAGTATCTTTTCATATGTTCAACAGCCTTTTGCATTTCTTTTACTGGGAACTGCCTGTTCATGTCTCAAATGTAATCCATTTTCTGTTAGATGCTGGTCTTTCTATTTTGATTTCTAGAAGCTCTTATATACTGAGGCAATTAATTCTTTATAATATTATATGTATTTTTTTCTCATTTGTCATTTGTGACTTTTTCTTTTTGGTCATATAGAAACATTTTTTAAAAGAATTTATATTGTTAAATTACTTAATCTTTTCTGGGAGCTCTGGTAGCATAGTGCCTAAGGCACTTAACTGCTACCAGAAAGCTGGCGGTTCAAACCTACCAGCCACTCCTCAGAAGGAAGATGGGGCAATCTACTTCCGTAGTGATACTGCCTTGGAAACCCAAGGAGGGGTCATTATGAGTTGGGTCCAACTCAATCACACATAACAACAACAATCTTTTCTGGCTTTTGAATTTTGAGTGATAATTAGGAAGGTTTTGCTCACTCTGAAGTTTTAAAAAGGTCCATCCGTGCTTTATTTTGGTATTTTATAGGTTCATAGTTTAAAAAAAAAAAATATTGTGATTTGGGTGAAAGTTTACAGAAAAAAATTCATCTTCCATACAGCATTTCACATACACTTTGTCTCATGACATTGGCTGCAATCTCCCACAATGCAACAGCTCTCCTCCCATGTCCTCCCCAGAGCCACCGCCTCCCTGTGTCCTTCCCTCTATGGATTCATATTTTTGCAATTAAATTAAATTTTGATCCATTTGATCTATCTGGTGTGTGATGTGGTGTATGGATCCAACCATATCTTTTCTAAATGACTACTCATTTCTCTGAACACCATTTATTAATAAGTCCATTTTTACCTCACTGGTTTCAGATAGTCCTTTTATCATATACCAAGTTCCTGTACGGACTTGAGTCTTTTCCACAGATATGTCTACCTCATCACATGCCAGTACCACACTGAATAATCATTGATTACTGGGTAATCCAATGTAAATCCATCCCCTCTATGAAGCTTCCCAAGATACTCCTAAATGGGTGGAACCACCCTGTTCTTTTGTCTTCTCAATAAACTTTCAGCTCCATAAAAAAAGGTCCTGACCTCTGTGACACTCCATCCTACTGCCTAGGGCTGGGCCTGGAGTGGGGCAGGCCATGACTACCCACACTCATCCTTCCTGTCACATGATAACCAACAAGTATACAGGGCTGTAGTTTCCTAGATGTAACATTTCTCCTTGTTTGAAAATCAAGACACAACTTCCCTATCTCCAGCCTTCTGGCATTTCTCCTGGAGTCCTCCAACATGTCTCAGAAACCTTCTTTTACTATGGAACTCTGCTGAAATAGCCCAGTTTTGCTTTCCTGGGCATTTGGTTTTGTGCAAACCTGAGCTTGTGTGACCCTATCCCTTTTGTTGACATTCTTCTACATTTCAGCAGCCTCTCTTGAGAGAAGGGACATGTACACATTCATCTTTCAACCTTGTATACCATGTACAGACATGGTTCACCAAAGGTGAAGCACACATATGTCACATGAATAAATGAACGAATGGGTGGATGGATGGATGGATGAATAGTCCTCAGCATGGGACCCAAGATCTTCTATGACTGGATGGTCATCAGTTTCCTGCCTCTCTCTCTTTGTCTCACTCCACACCTCCACACTCCAGCCATGACACACTACTCACCTTCCAGGCACCCCCCAGTCATGTGGTTCCCTCTACCTGAAATGCCCTTGGCCCCAATCCTTTGTCCTCTGAGAAAACTCCTTCTGGGGGTGGAATAGAGTCAGTCAGCCTGGTTCTTCCCCTAGATGTACGACCTGAAGAAAGTCTCTTAACAGATCTGTGCCTTTGTTTCTTCAGTTGCAAACTGGGGATAATAAAATCATCATAGGACTAGTTCCCCAGAAACAGAGCCTGAGAAGGGGAGTTACAGAGAGAGTGATCCACTGAGGCAGCTGTCAGGAGGAGCCTGTAGGGGAAGGAGCAAGGCAGGACAGAGAAGGGGAAGAAGGTAAGTCAGGATGAAGTTTCAGAAGTTCACCCTCAGCCTGACCCATGGGGAGCTCAGGAGTGTGCATTACAGATTGTTGTCACCCAGTGGTTCCCATCAGCCAAGGGCTGTATCTTTTTTGTTTTGTTTTCTTTTTTTATTGTGATTTGGTGAAAGTTTACAAAGCAAATTCGTTTTCCATACAACAGTTCATACACATCTTATTTCATGACATTGATTGCAATCCCCATAATGTAACAGCTCTCCTTCCACTTCCTCCCTATGGTTATGTTTTCCCTGTGTCCTTCTTTCTTATTCATTCAAGGGCAGTATCTTTTGAAGAAGAGTGCAGGTTTGAGCAGCCAACATCCATAGAGTTAGGGGCTGTATATACCTGCTAAGTAGAGGGGATCAAGTGAGACATCAATAGCGTCTGCCAACACATATCTACCTTATGGAATTGTTGGATGGATCAAATCAGTGAATATATTTTAAATACAAAGAATAGTACCCTTAGTAGAGTTTACTGTTTTTGTCATTTTTACTCTTTCTTCAAAATGCAACTAAAATTCCATCTTGGAAGGCTTCCTCACTCCTTTTCTAGTGAATCAATTGTTCCTCCCCAGGCTGCCCCTGAACTTGATGTTTTCCCTTTCCATTCAAGTTTTAAAATTGCACAAGTAAACATGGAAGCATTGTTATTGTAGAAGGACTGGAACGGGGTCTGAGATCTATAGGCTACAACGTGGAAGTCCTTCTCTCTGCCTCCCATCCTCGCCAGAGGTTAAATCATTGATGGTGGCACTTAGCACCTTGAGAATGTCATCCTGCCTTATATTTGGGGAGTTGAATTTTCCTGGCTGCATTTAGAGTTCCCTAATGGGAGGGGCCTGCTTGTTCATTCCTTTACCCCCTGCTCAATAAATGTTCACACAGCTCAGTGTTAGACCAACTTTCTATGTCACAGGATAGGGTGGGGAGGGTTAAATACGCATGTCTGGCCTCTTCCTCCTAGAGATTCCAATTCAGGTACCTGGGCTAGGCTCTGGCATCTCTATACAGATTTTGGTAACAAGTTCTCTGGGTAAATTAGGTGGAAACCTGGCTTGGAGAACGTGGATTTAAAGGTGGCTTCCATCTGAGGAATAATTCCCTCATTGACTTAATATTTAAAGTTACTTAGATGTCTCTTTCCTTTTGCTTTCTGTTGTTGTTAGTTGCCATCAAGTCAGTTTCAACTCTTAGTGACCCCTGTGTTACAGAGTAGAACTACACTGTAGGGAATTCTTGGCTGCCCTTGGCTGTGAACATAAAGGTTGGCAGTTCGAATCCACCCAAACAGTACCGTGGATGAAAAGCCTGGTGATCTTCTTCCATTAAGATTTCTGCCCAGAAAACCTTATGGAGTAGTTGTACTCTGGGGTCGCAATGAGTCAGAATTCATTCAATGACAACTACAACAACAATCTTAATGGAAGCATATTGTCAGGCCTTTCTTCTGCAGTCCTATTAAATCAAAAACCAAACTCACTACCATTGAGTCGATTTTGACTCATAATGACCCCTCCTTGGGTTTCCGTATGGAAGTAGATTGCCTCACCTTCCTTCCGAGGAATGGCTGGTGGGTTTGAACCATCAGCTTTCTGGTTAGCAATCCTATTGGATGGGCTTAAACTGCCAAACTTTAGGTTCACAGTCAAGCACAAACTCTTTGTGCCACCCAGGGACCCTCTTTTTGCTTAGTAGGATGATTATTTTGTGTGTGTATTAATCACATGTACTGCGATTAAAATAATAACACATGGCCATTGTGGGGAATTGGAAAATAGAGGAGGGGAAAAAGTCACCTTTAATCCAATCACATCAAAACCACTTTTGAGGGACTTTCATGAGGCCCTGTGCTTATGTGCTGAGGCTGGCCCTGGGATCACATGTCATTCCCACTTTGGCTCTTGGGCATTCCTGACACCTGCCTGTCTCACGGGCTAACGGGGGCAGATGCTCCCTTCTCTTCTGATTATGAACTCAGAGATGACATGCTCACTGTCTCACCATGCACCAGTCACTTCCTCCTCACTTGGTCCTCGTCCGGCAGGGGGAAGCAGCCTCATTACTTGCTGCCAGTTCCATCTCCCCAGAAGTCTTCAAGTTTCAAGAGTCTGTCAGGAGCCTATTTTTAGAGGAGTGGGGCTGCTCCTGGGTGTCCAGATTGTTGAAGCTTCCTCACTCCCAGATGCACGTTTGCCTTGTCAGTGAGCCTCCTGCGTCTTCATTGCTCATATGCTATTCACCTCACATAACCTTTGCTACATCCACAGCCCTCCCCAACTATCAGATGAGGAAACCGAGGCTTAGAGAAGAGGGGTGGCTTGTCTAAATTTCCACATCCTGTAGAGACAGACCACATCTTCCTGTTTGATTCACATCCTAATCCCTCATTCAGTTGCCCTGGGCCATGCTGGCAGCTGCAATGAGGTGCTCCTTTCGCTTTGTTCCCATGACCCTTTTTGCCTCTGAGGTAGACCTGGCCACACTCTGCCAGATGAAGAAGTGTATGTATATGTATGTCCGTGTGTCTCTCTCTGTGCATAAACAGCATAGATCTTTCTCCTATTAACCCAGAGGTCATACATAAGCTGCCAGCCCACTGGCCTACCACAGCTATATTTGGCACTCTCAGTTTAATTTTTTTCAACTGATAACACTTAAAAATCAGGAGTATTCAAATAAAAATCCAACTTTCTTTGGGGGGAAAAGAAGTGACATTCTAGGCTTGTTATTCCTGCTTGGCCATAGTCAGCTGGAGCTGAGTAGTAACTGTATCCATTCAACAGGGCAGGTGCCACAGTCCCCACCACTCCTTATTACCTCCCAACAGTGTTAGCTGCTATTTATCACTGCACACATACATTAATTGCTTTTTCTTATTGGTAGATTCCAAAGGAGAGGGCCAGGACCAGCCTACCTCGTTCAGCATTTCTTGGTCTTTGCAGGCATTTGAGTGTGCCATTCCTAGTGGAGACTAAGCCCTTCAAATCCCTGCCAAGTCAGCTTGGTAAAACCCAGAGCCTTAGCACACAGAAGGTGCTCAAGAATAACCAGCTGTGGTAGTAACTGCTTATCTTGTATGAGGCTATGGAACTGATCACCCTTTTAACAGATCAACAAACAGGCTCAGAGAGATTGAGGACATGTTCAGGGTCATACTGCTGATCACACTAAGGGAGTCTTGCATTAACAGAACTCCTATAATGTCGCTCACTTTTGTACTAAGTTGCCTCATATTTTATAGCTTTTCATGCTCATTCCTTTTGCCTTTTCTACTTGCCTGCTGTTTTATGAAGGTTTCATAAAAGAGGAAGTAACTAAGTTGAGTCTTAACAGTAAGACTGGGCAGAGATTAAGCAGGGAGGGAGGGAGAAGGGCATTTTCATTGAAGGAGTAGAACATAGGCACAAACATGGTGCAGTGCTACAGCTGTAACAGGGCAGGGACATAGTGAACAAAGGTGGGGTTAGGGGCTAAAAAGGCATTAGGGACCAGAGTGTGAAAGACCTGGAATGTCAGCCTTAGGCTATGAGACTTCTGAGGGCACTGGAGAGCTTTGAAGAGTTTTAGAGCAGAAGTAGCCATGATCCCTATCAGGCTTCATGGAAGTTTGGCCATGGGGTGGGGGCAGGGAGAAGGTTGCCACCGAGACTGCAGAACAGAGGTGTAGAGGATCTGAAGGAGGGTACTTCCACAGACAGAAGAGAGCAGATTTCAGAGGGACCACAGAGGCTGGACTCTGTGATAGGGGTAGGTGGGATGCCTGAACTTGGCCAGTCATAGGCTCAGCAGTGTCATTCCCTGGGATGAGGAAGGCAGGGGAGATATGGGTTAGAGATATGCATGGAAGTGTGTCTTCTGGGTGCCCAGCTGGTGGGGTTTGAGGGAGGATATGAAGACGGCTGTGGCAGGAGCTGTAAGTGCTGCCTGCCAAGCCGAGCATAGAACAGTGAGAACGGGCTGCTCTGAGCCAAGTAGTCTGAGGACACCTCCTCTCACACCTGCTGGATTTCTTCCTGCTTACTAGCCTCCCAGTCCTTCACTCTTCCCTTCTGGGCCTTTGCTCTTCCCTCCTAGGCCTAAGCCACCAAGAATGGATGCCCTCTGCTCCACCCCAGGGCTGTGGAGTGAAGGCCACTGTGAATTTTGGTCCAATGAATCATTCCTAGGAACACCCAACACCCAGACCTCAGCTGGCTACCTTAGCTCTAGCTCCCCCTTCACCAGCCCTAGGCTTAGGGAAGGGGCCTTACACTGGTTAGGCCCTCCCTACCCCCACATCCATAGGGGACCATCTTCCCCTCTCTTCCTTCGAGCACTGCATTTGGCTTTTTATAAACCCAATAAATAAATAAGCAAGCGGCATGATTAATTGATGGTATGGCGCAGACTGAGGCGCTGGGAGTCAGATGGCCCAGCTTCCTGGTGGAGCTCAGCTTTTCAGCGACCTGGGGCCTGAGCCAAGAAGGGGAAGCCTGCTTTGGGGAGGTGCTTTCCGCCTGTGCCTGGGGCTTTCGCCTCTCTCCTCCAGCAGGGCTTCCTCCAGGTTACAGTGAAACCAGGCTAGGGGCTAGGTGCAGACAGGTGCCCCCATCCTCTTCTGGGGTCCAAAGAGCCCTAGGACTAAGCTCCCTAGAATTGGCCTAGCCAGACCCATCCCTCAAATCTAGGTCTCCCCACATGCCCAGTCCGTGTACCAATTCACTCAGCTTGTGTGACAAGGGCCCCAGGTTCCTTTTGCAGTTGGGAGGCCCAGGGTGTCCTGACCCGGGTAGAAGGATGGGAACGGAGCCTCCATGGACCAGGAGATGGTGGGGGTGGGGTGGCATGGGGGGCTGGTGCTGATGAAGGTAATTGGAGATGGCGCCCCAGGAGAAGCCGGACACTCCTACCCAGGCCGCCCCATTCGTGCGCGCGAAGGAGGGCGCCGGGCCGTCCGCGCGCTCCCGGGCCCCGCGGGGCGCTCTCCG
>NW_006921731.1:624505-629962 GCF_000298275.1 Orycteropus afer afer
GCAGCGGCAGCATCTTGCTTCCGAAACCCGCTCAGGTAAGGCAGGGGCTGTTCGGCCCCAGGCTATGGGCCTCCTTCCCTCTTCCTCTGTCCTCATCTTTCTCTCTGCTGGCCTCCCTTCCTGGACGTGCAATCCGGGGGACCCTCGCCGGGCCAGAGCCGAGGCCAGTCCTTGCCCTGGGTACTCTCGCCTCGCAGAGGCAGGCTCCTTGTCACGGTGACCTTGAACGGGCACGAGGCGGCGGGCGGGGCTGGCCGGGTGGGCGCCTGCGGACCCCGAGCCTGCGGGTGCAGGGAGGGGGTGCGCCTGTCGCCTGCTGCGCGCAAACTTTCTGGGCTTGGAGCAGCCCCGGAACTGGGGGGCGTCCAGAGCGCTTGAACCCCCAGTCTCCTCCTTCCCAGCTAGCTCGGACTACTCTGCCTGGCTTTTCCCCAGTATTGGGGGGCGCCTTTCTCCTGGGCCCTGGTTCCTGCAGGCTGGGGACATGTCCAGAGCTGCCCACAGCCCTTTCCCAAGCTGGATGACCCAGAGCTCCAAAGTCCTGTTGTCAGTCGGCCTCCCAGATCCGCAGAGTGATTTGTTTTTTAAACCTGAGCCATTAAGGCTCTGTCGAAAATTGGGCTCCTGCCAGTATGTCCGGGACACCTGAACTCACCAGGGTCCAGTCACCCGCAGCCCCGTGGCGTCAGGAGGAAGCATGTCCTGGCGGCTATGGAGGAGGGTGCTGGCTCTAGAAACACAGCCTCCTAGAACATTAGCCTTGAAAAGACATGGGAGGCTCAGAGAGGGTGAGCCAGCTTCAAGGTCACACAGCCAAGGAGGAAGAAGAACTGAGCTCTCTTTTATCATGGGTTGAGAAAAGATGGAGAGGACTCCTGTTGGCTCCCTACACCTGGGAATTTGAACTCTGTGACACTAGCTGTTTGACCTCTGGCAAGTTATTTCTTCTCTCTGACTTAGTTTTCTCATGTATAAAATGGGGATAGCTCCCTTGTAGGGCTATTGTGATGGCTGAATGAGTTAATACTGTTAAAGTTCTTACCACTATGCCTGGTGTATGGTCTCTGTCCAGAAAAATGTTGGCTACCAGCTTGTGAAATTCCCTTTCTGAGTCTGGAAGATAAGGCAGAGAGGGTTAATCATTCCCACCTTCTTCCTTCTGCTTCAGGCAGGGTGGCTCTTTAGGTGGTTGGGTCTCCCTGGTGGCCCGTTGGGCCATAGGGACAGGAACTGAGCACCTGTGCCATTACAAGTCATGTTTGGTAGAGACAAGGGTCCCAGCATCCCTAGGAGCCTGCCTGACTCACTCATCAGTGTTGGGCTGTGATTTTCTGCTGCTTCCCTGGGGAAACTGATCCCTGATTTCTAACTGGGAAATGAAGACACTGGCCCTGCTACAGCCTCAGGAGCAGACTCCTCCTCCACCTAGTCTGGTGGGAAGGACATCATCCTTCTTCCTCCATCTGACCTGCTCTTTTCCCTACATCTGTGAGATGCCGTTACTTCCTTCCAGCAGTACTGTTGACTTCAAAAGATATGGGCTCATTCATTTATTCATTCATTCACTCACTCACTCAGCAAGCCTTGATTCCCACCTTCTCTGAGTCAAGCAGGTAGAGACACTTCTGGTAGTGAGAGAGGGCACTATTCATAATCACAGAGGCACATAGGCATCAACTAGGACTGTCCACCCAAACTGGTACCTGCAGCCACCCTGTGACCCTTGTGGAGAACGATTAATGTTTTTTGAACACTTGCTATGCACTTTTGGGTTGTCATCAGATTTAATCCTCACAGGGCTGTGAAGCTGATGTTATAATGTCCCTGCAGCTGGGTGGTGGTAGAGCTGCTGGGCTGCACTGCTTCCCCAGAGATGGGTGAGACCCAGGCCCCTGAGCACTCATGCTATCTGCAAGAGACCCCTGAGGACTGTTAAGCAGTAGCACAAATGATGTAGTAGATGTGCACTGAAGGGCAGACTGGGTGAGATTCTTGGAAAAATCAGAGTCAGCTTTCTGGAGGAGGGACCTCTGAGATGAGCCTTGAAGCATGAGTTAAACATTTGACAGACTGTGGAAGTTGGCGGGAGGGAATTCCAGGCCCAAGATGCTAAGGCTTGGAGGTATGAGGGTTCATGTGCTGTTTGAAGAAACCACCCCCAGGGTAGGTCCGGATCCAACTGTGAAGGGACATAATTAGGTCTGAGACAGAGGAAAACCAGCACAGGTTGTTAAGTCCAAGAGAGGTGAGTTCTGCATTTGACGAGGAGGTTCCAAAGATTCCACGATTCTGTAGGTGAGAAGCAGAGAGAGAGAGTTTGTGGTACGGGATTACTCCTTGACAAGAATTTTCTATGACCCAGTCTGTACTTTCAGCTGCCAGCAAGGTCATGGAAATAATTTTGTTATATAGAATCACAGCAGATGACTTTTACCAGCATCTGTAGCAGCAAAAATGTTTCACCAAGCACATTGCCAACAAGAGAAATATTAATCTACATAAGGGAGAGGGTTTTTAGTAGCATCATTTGCAAATAAGGAATATGCTTATTATAAATTAAATCTTCTCTGTTAAATCACATATGAGAGACTCTAACTTCTTCTTCTGTTCCTTCCTTCCATGTCACCTCTGTCACTGCATAAATTTGAGAGTAATAAAGCTACATTACTTTAATAGTGTCTTATTTTTCCAACTTCATTAATTCAGACTGACCTCTTTTTCTCCCTCCTCAACTGAATGGACTTATTAAAGCTTTATGGTATCTAAAAAGTTTGAACCCAGTAACAGAGAACAAAAAAAGGGATCCACTGATGGGGCCTTGGGATTGAAACATCAGGCTAGAAAGCTTTGAGAAGCACAAGAGAAGTTAATGGAAGGGAAGGGAGGAACCAGCGTCATGGGTGTGGGGTGTTTATAGTCCCCACAGGGCCCCGTGCTGAGAAGGGACCAGCACTGGGTTTAATGCTTTGCTGCCACCATATTGCAATTCTTAATTTTTGAACAAGTGGCACACATTTACATTTTGCACTAACCAAAACAAGCAGGCAAACAAAACCAGCTACTGTCAAGTTGATTCCAATGTGTGGCGACCCCTAAGTACCAGACTAGGACTGTGCTTCATTGGGTTTTCAGTGGCTGATTTTTCAGAAGTAAATTGCCAGGCATTTCTTCCATAACATCTTTCGGTGGACTTGAACCACCAACCTTGTGGTTAGCATCAAGTGCATTAACTGATTGCAGCATGCAGGAACTCTATTTTGCACTAACCCCCAAAAAGCCCATCAAGTTGGCATAGGACAGAGTAGAACTGCCCCATAGGGCTTCCAAGGGTGTAAATCTGTGGAAGCACACTGTCTCATGTTACTCCCGTGGAACGGCTGGTGGGTTTAAGATGCCAGCCTTTTGTTAGCAGCTGAATGTCTTAACCACTGCGCCACCAGAGCTCTTTAATTTTGCACTAGGTTTCACAAATTATGTAACCAGTCCTGGGAGGGAGAGAGAGGTGGGGGTAGGAAGGAGTAGACAGGAAGGAAAAGATATGGATAGAAGGGAAAAAAGAAACTTAGCATTTTAAAATGTTCACATTTTTAACATATGCCAAATGTTGTGTGGGACCGTTTTCCATGTTTATCTAAGTTAATCTTCATGACAGTCCTATGAGGGTAATGATATTATCCCCATTTTACAGATGAGGAGACAGCCTGGGGAGGTTTAAGTAAACTGCCTAGCTAAAGTCTCTCAACTGGAATGGTGCTGCTGGGTTTAAAGGTGTGTCTTGGTCCAGAGTTCTAGTAAATGGTGGATTTGGGGATCTTGAATGAGCCTCTTCTATATTTCTCTAAGAATTTGAAGAATAATTGAGTGGCAGGCAGCGAAGCAAAATGTAATTTTTTCCCCCTCCTAATAGAGGCAAAGTTGGCAGATACAGCTTAGTGTTTGGAAGAAGACCAAATGGACCTACTAACTGGACCCCAGAATGAAAACCACATGGAGGTCCTGCCCAAGTAAGGCTCTGAGCAAGGAGACAAAGCAGAGCACAAGTTTTCTGTGGGCAGGCTCCAACCAGGAAGGGCAGTTGGACTTAACAAGCCCACTTCTTCCCAAGTTTGCCAGTAAGATAAGATACTCCACCTTTCTAGAGTAGTGCCAGTAAGGGAGTGGAGAAGGCCAGGAATGAGTTACCTTAGAATTCCCTCCACATGAAAGGAGAGGTTAGGAGTGAGAAGAGCAGGTGTTCTTATGGAAGTCCAGGAGCCTCTTCCCTCCATCAAATGCAAAATTCTGGGCACTTTGAAGGGTGTTAGGAGAGGACCAAAGTTCATTGCTGTCGAATCGGATCTGACTCATAGTGACCTCTCCTTGGGTTTCTGAGGCGGTATCACTATGGAAGTAGATTGCCCCATCTTCCTTCTGAGGAGTGGCTGCTGGGTTTGAACTGCCAGCCTCTGGTTAGCAGTCAAATGCCTTAGGCACTATGCCACCAGAGCTCCAGGAAATATCCCTGAGTTATAGAGAAATGACAACATGGGAGCAGAGAAGGCAATGGATAAACCATAGCTGAAATCAGCCATTGAAAACTCTTTGGACACACATGGGGTCACCATGAGTTGGACTGACTAAACAGCAATTGGATATTCTCATTAAGAGGTGAGGTGAATACACATTGGTCTTAGGAGAATGAACCTGGAAGGAGAGGGAAGGTTGAAGACATCATCTGCCTCCCCATTTGCCCCAGCACCAGCACAGGTGCTATTAATATTGTAACATTGTAATATAACTTTTAGACAGTATTCTAGGGAGATGGAATGGCCTGACTCCTTCTGGAAAAATGAAATAGTGGGATTTAGGAAAATGAGTAAAGCCTGTACTGGGCACAACCCAAGCAAATGGCCAGATGAACAGATGGTCCCAGCAACCACTGAGCAGAGCAGTTTAGCATGTCCATGTGCGGTAATAAAACTCAACCACATTTGCCCATCCTTGTTTGATGCTGCATTCTCTTTATATTGTCTTGCTTGGCCATGAGTTGGCCTGTGAGTTCTATGCACAAATGGCTCTGATGAGGTCCTTGTACACAGAGAAACTGTCACTCTGTCTTTCTCCATTGTGACTTTGCCAGCATCTCTGCCATGGCTCTCAGTGTGGTCCCTTTTTCTGCTACCTCTGAGGTTCAGGTGAATATTATTGGGACACACATTCACATATTAGCAAACAAGGGTCTAAAATCTATGGCCCAGTCCAATACCAGCTGCTCTCACATTGACTCCAATTCACGGCGACCCCATGTGTGTCAGAGTGTAACTGTGCTCCATAGGGTTTACAGTGGCTGAGTTCACTAAACGTTTCTTCCAAGGTACCTCTGGGTAGCCTTGAACCTCCAACCTTTCAGTTGGCAGCCAAGCATATTAACTGCACCACCCAGGGACTCCTGAGTTGGAATCCACTTGACAGCCACTT
>NW_006921731.1:630062-637271 GCF_000298275.1 Orycteropus afer afer
TGAAAACATAGGCCCAGAGAAAATTACTTCTCCAGGGTCACAGAGCATTTTAAGAAGCTGAACTAGACCTAGAATCCATGTCTCCTGCTAATCAAGTACAGTTCTACTCTGCCACACATGGAGTCACCAGGGCCAGGTAACAAACACTTATTGAGGGCTGACTGTACCAGGCCATGTGTGATACATTTGTCATCATCAGCTTATTGAATCTTTAGAACCATCCTGAATGATAGAGTGTTCACTGAGGTCAGAGAGGTCTGGGACCTTGCCCACAGTCACACAGCAGGTGAGAACGTAGTCACTTTGTGCCAGACCCCAGGTGTTTAACCTCTATGTCATTCCTCCTCTGCTCTTTTCTCAAAATTGAATTTCTCCTTTAGAAACCCGTTCTGAGGCCCCAGACTTGATGTGCTGTTTCTCTTCTCCCCATCTCTCCAGGGTTCTAGACATCTGTCACATGACTCCCTCCCCTAGGCTGGGTTTCCTCTGGGAGGCTTTAGACTAGGAAGCTCAAGGCTGTGGATGACCTCAGAGCTCAGAAGAAGGGACTGTGCTGGGATGAGACCTGGAGGAATTCAGGGTCTTAAGCCCCTTGTCCAGGAGTCTAGAGGCAGGAGTGCAGGAGGGAGGGAAAGCATGAGCTGGACTGGAAGAGGCTTTCTCTGACCCTTCCCACCTTCCCTCACCCCAGCAGGGCACAGAGCTTTACAGCCAGAGTGTCCCTTGGGAGAGCATATGGTCCAACACTTTGATTTCACTCAAAAGGTGAAAACATAGGCCCAGAGAAAATTACTTCTCCAGGGTCACAGAGCATTTTAAGAAGCTGAACTAGACCTAGAATCCATGTCTCCTGCTAATCAAATCACTACTTTGTTATTTATTTTTTTCTAGATCAGAGTGATGATTAAGTAGCGTAGTGCCTAAGGCATTTGACTGCTAACCAGAAGGCTGGTGCTTCAATCCACCAGCGACTCTTTGGAAGGAAGATGGGGCAATCTACTTCTGTAGTGATATCGCCTAAGAAACCCAAGGAGGGCTCATTGAGTTGGGTCCAACTTGACATCAGTGAGTTTGACCAGACCGTGCACATGTTAGGACCTGGTTTCCTATCCCATTTAACTTCATATTTGCAGTGGGTCTGGAACATAGTAGACACTCGACACACAATTATATTAGTTTCCTATGATACAGTAACAAACTACCACAAACTGATGGGCTTAAAATAACAGAAATTTATTCTCTTAGATGTGTTGCCAGGGCCATGCTCCCTGTGAAAATTCTAGAGAAAAATCTTTCCTTGTCTCTTCCTAGCTTCTAATGGGTGCCGGCAATCTTAGGCATTTCTTGGCTAGATGTATCACTCTGATCTCTGCCATCATCATCACATGGCTTTCTTCACTGTGTGTCTCTGTATCCAAAGTTCCCTCTCCTTTCTCTTAATAAGACACCAGATTTAAGGCCTATCCTAATTCAATATGACTTCATCTTTATTTGATTACATCCACAAAGACCCTATTTCCAAATATTGACAGGTACTGGAATTAGTGTATGGACATATATTTTTAGGAGACATAATTCAAACCACAACAATTATAAAGCAAAGAAAGGCTAGAGTTTATTATTTCAGGCAAGAAGATGGTCCACCTTCTCCCAAAGGCAACACAAGTTCTAAAGAATTAAAAGTTCTTTAGAAGGAGAAAGCGACAACTACAACAAACGCTCAATCCAAATTTGAGAGAAAATAGTTAAAGTGTACATACTAGCATCAACTATTTGAGCCAGTAGGCTTGGTTTAAAATCCTGGTGTCCTCACTTAATAACTGGGTTTCTGTGATGGCTGTAAGGAGCTCTGGTGGCACAGTGGTTAAGGTGTTTGGTTGCCAACTAAAAGATAGGTGATTTGAACCCACCAACAGCTCTGCAGGCAAAAAATGAGGCAGTCTGCTTTCATAAAGATTTACAGCCTTGGAAGCCCTATGGGGTCACTATGAGTTAGAATCTAGTCAATGACAGTGGACTTGGTTTGAGTGATAGCTTTAGCTCTCTCTGTATACATGGTAAACACTTTATAGATGTCAACTATTATCATTACCACCATCATCACCTATAATTTACACAGCACTTTTCACATGTGCTTTTATATTTTAAGCCTCACAACAACCCTATGATGTGGCTACATAAATGTTAGCTATCTCTTCCTATAAAGTGGTAACTCATCGATGAAGTCAGATTTCAAATCCAGAGCACCTCCTTCTAGTCCAAGCTGTCTGAACCACTGTGGTCACCTGCTCTGGGTAGCTGGAAGCCCACTGGTGTGAAGATGTAGCTCTTAGATACTTCTCAGTTCCATGAGGTAGGAGGTTAGAAAGAAATGAAGTGTTAGCTCTGAAAGGAGAGGGTTTTAGGGAAGCAGGAGGAGCACCCAAAAAGGGAAAGCTAGACCTCAAAATTTGTGCCCCTCATTGTCACTACTATGTTTGGAAGGTAGGACTGTGTCCTTTTTCTTTCTTTTTTTTAATTTTAATTTTATTTCCTCAGGGACATAGTAGTTGGTTAGTATGTTAGTATGTTGGATAAATTAATCTTTTGTAAAACACAAATAGTTATTTCCCCAACAATAACAACAGCACTAACAGCAACAAAATCCTAAGATGTGACCACTTTGCCTCTGCAGTGATTTCTGCAGTGATTTCTGCCAAGTGTTCCACAAAAATTCAAGGTGGACCATCAACATATGATTGACTTACAAAATATGCTTCTGATGCTATTTGAGGATATAAACTGCTAAAGTGAACATCTCTCAGTCATAATGTAGAACTGGGTGAGCCACAAAGGGTTGTGGTGTAAAGAGAATACAACTTATAAATGGGGTGTATGATGCATAGGGTATGGTGAAATGCCATCAGAGAGAGAGCTATCTTGAATTGAACCTCCCATGCATTGCTATCAATAGTATATAAGAGCACGAGGCCAGGGAAGTTCTGTTGTTGTTAGGTGCTGTCGAGTCATCTCCAACTCACAACGACCTCATGTACAGCAGAATGAAATACTGCCCAGTCCTGTGCCAACCGCAGGATCCTTGTTATACCTGAGCCCATAGTGACAGCTACTGTGTCAATCCATCTTGTTAAGGTCCTTCCCTTTTTCATTGTCCCTCCACTTTGCCTAGCATGATATTCTTCTCTAGGGAGTGGTCCCTTCTTACAACATGATCAAAGTAGGTGAGACAAAGTTTGGCTGTTCTCTCTTCCAAGGAGTGCATTCCAGCTGTACTTCTACCAGGACAGGTTTGTTAGTTCTTTTAGCAGTCCATGGTACTTTCGGCATTCTTTGCCAACACCACAACTCAAAAGCATCAACTCTTCTTCAGTTTTCCTTTTTCACTGTCCAGCTCTCACATGCATATGAGGCGATTGAAAATACCATGGCTTGTGTCAAGCGCACCTTAGTCTTCAAGGAAAGATCTTTGCTCTTCAGCACATAAAAGAGGTCCTTTGCAGCAGATTTGCCCAATGCTATAGATATCTGATATCTTGACTGCTGCTTCCATTGGTATTGATTGTAGAACCAAGTAATATGAAGTCCTTGACAACTTCAATCTTTTTTCCATTTATCATGATGCTCTTATTGGTCCCATTGTGAGGATTTTTGTTTTCTTTATATTGAGATGCAATCCATACTGCAGACTGTAGTCTTCAGTCTTCATCAGTAAATCCTTCAAGTCATCTTCACTTTCAGCAAGCAAAGTTGTGTCGTCTGCATAACGTAGGTTGTTAATGAGCCTTCCTCCAATCCTGATGCCACATTTTTCTTCATATAGTCCAGCTTCTTGGATTATTTATTAAGCGTACAGATTGAATAAATATGGTGAAAGGATACAACCCTGATGCACTCCCTTCTTGATTTTAAACCATGCTGTGTCCCCTTGCTCTGTTTGAATGTACAAGTTCCCCATGAGCATGATTAAGTGTTCTGGAATTCCCATTCTTCTCAATGTTATCAACAATTTGTTATGATCCACACAATCGAATGCTTTTGCATAGTCAATAAAACACAAGTAAACATCTTTGTGATATTCTTTGCTTTGAGCCAAGATCCTTCTGACACTAGCAGTGATGTTCCATGTCCATGTCCTCTTCTGAATCCAGCTTGCATTTCTGAAACTTCTCTGTCAATATACTGCTGCAATCATTTTTGAATTATCTCCAGTAAGATTTTACTTGCCTGTGATGTTAATGATATTGCTTGATAATTTCCACATTCTGTGGGATCACCTTCTTTGAAATGGGTACAAATATAGATCTTTTCCAGTCAGTTGGCCATGTAGTTATCTTCCAAATCTCCTGGCATAGCTGAGTAAGTACCTCTAGTGTGGCATCTGTTTGTTGAAACATCTCAATGGGTATCCCATCAATTCCTGGAGCCTTGTTTTTCACCACTTCCCTTAGTGCAGCTTTGAATTCTTCCTTCAATATCATTGGTTCTTGATCATATGCCACCTCCTGAAATGAATGAACATCAACCAATTGTTTTTGGTATAGTGACCATCTTCTTTTTACGTTTCCTGCATCATTCACTATATTGCCTATAGAATCTTTCAGTATTGCAACTTGAGGCTTAAATTTCCTCTTCAATTCTTTCAGCTTGAGAAATGCCAAGCATGTTCTTCCCTTTTGGCTTTCCAATTCCATGTCTTTGAACATTTCATTATCATAATTGATTTTGTCTTCTTGAGCTGCTCTTTGAAATCTTCTGTTCAGCTCTTTTATCTTGTCATTTCTTCCATTTGCTTTATCTACTCTCCATATAAGGGCAAGTTTCAGAGTCTCCTCTGACATCCCTTTTGGTCTTTTCTTCCTTTCCTGTCTTTTTAATGTCCTTCGGCTTTCTTCATGGATGACGTTCTTGATGCCATCTCACAATTCCTCTGGTTTTTGGTCATTGGTGTTCAGTGCATCAAATCTATTCTTTAAGTGGTCTCTAAATTCAGGATGGATATAATCAAGGTCATATTTTGGCTCCTGTGGACTTGTTTTAATTGTCTTCAGCTTCAACTTGAACTTGCATATGAGCAGTTGATGGTCTGTTCCACAATCAGCTCCTGGCCTTGTTTTGGCTGGAGATATTGACCTTCTCCATCACCTGTTGCCACAGATGTAGTCAATCTGATTCCTGTGTACTCCATCTGGCAAAGTCCATGTGTATAGCTGCCGTTGGTGTTGTGGAAAAAAGTATTTGCAATGAATAAGTTGTTGGTCTTGCAAAATTCTATCATGCGATCTCCAGTGTTATTTCTGTCACTAAGGCCAAATTTTCTAACTACTGGTGATTCTTCTTTGTTTCCAACTTTTACATTCCAGTCACCAGTGATAATCAGCACATCTTGATTGTGTGTTTGGTCAATTTCAGACTGCAAAAGTTGGTAGAAATCTTCAATTTCCTCATCTTTGGCTTTCATGGTTAATGGATAAAATTGAATAATAGTAGTATTAAATGGCTTTCCTTGTAGGTGTATTCTATCACTGACAGCATTGTTCTTCAGGATAGATCTTGAAACATTCTTTGTTACAAGGTTCTACTTTCAGCAAATCCATGCAAAGTGTAACCAGCTCAATTCCGAAATACTTGTATACTTTTATTGACGCTGATTCACAGTTGACTGTTGTTATTTTTGTTAGGTGCTGTTGAGTTGGGTTTGACTTACAGAGATCCCCTGTACAACAGAATGAAATACTGCCCAGTCCTGCACCATCCTCACAATCATCGCTATGCTTGAGCTCATTGTTGCAGCTGCTGTATCAGTCTATCTCATTGAGGGTCTTCCCCTTTTTTTTGCTGATCCTCTGCTATACAAAGCATGATATCCTTCTCCAGGGACTAGTCCCTCCTGATAACATGAACAAAGTACAAGAGATGAGGAGCATTCAGCTGTACTTCTTCCAAGAGAAATTTGTTTGTTCTTCTGGCAGTCAGTCCATGGTATATTCAATATTCTTCACCAACACCAACATTCAGATACAACAGTTCTTCGGTGATCTTCCTTATTCATTGTCCAGCTTCCACATGCATATGAGACTATTTAAAAGGCAGTGGCTTAGTCTTCAAAGTGACATCCTTGCTCTTTAACACTCTAAAGGGGTCTTTCACAGCAGATTTGCCCAATGCAATACATCATTTGATTTCTTGACTGTTGCTTTTATGGGTGTTGATTGTGGAGCCAAGTAAAATGAAGTCCTTGACAACTTCAATCTTTTTTCATTTATCCTGATGTTGCAAATTGGTCCACTGGTGAGTATTTTTGTTTTCTTTATGTTGAGACATTATCCATACTGAAGGCTTTGATCTTCATCAGTAAGTGCTTCAAGTTTTCTTTGCTTTCAGCAAGCAAGGTTGTGTCATCTGTCTATCACAGGTTGTGATGGAGTCTTCCTTCAATCCTGAAGCTGTATTCTTCATCATGTACTCCAGCTTCTCAATTCCGTATATAGATTGAATGAGGATGGTGAGAGAATACAACCCAGATGCATGCCTTTCCTGATTTCAAACCATGCCATATCCCCTTGTTGGTCTATGTATAGTTTCCTCATGAGTATAATTAACTGTTCTGGAATTCCCATTCTTCTCAGGGTTATTCATAATTTTGCTATGATCCACACAGTCAAAAGCTTTTGCATAGTCAATAAAACACAGGTAAACATTGTGTCTAGCCAAACTGCCTATGAAGTGGAATTCTGTAGTGAAAACCCTGTATATTCCCTGGACTCCTATCTTGCTTGGAATGAGAGATGTGCTTACTGGGTGGATTTGAACTGCATATCCTTTTGTTAGTAGCCAAGCACAAACCATTTGTGCCACCCAGGACCTCAGAATGCCTGAGATAAAATTCTGGACAGGCTTTTTACTAGCTATGTGACTTTGGGCAAATTACTTAACTTCTCTGTGCCTCCAGGGAATTGTCCCTTCTGACAACATGACCAAAGTAGGTGAGATGAAGTCTGGCTATTCTCGCTTCCAAGGAGCATTCCAGCTGCTCTTCCTCCAGGACAAATTTGTTAGTTCTATTAGCAGTCCATGGTACTTTAAGCATTCTTTGCCAGCACCACAACTCAAAAGCATTAATTCTTCTTCAGTGTTCCTTATGCATTGTCCAGCTCTCAAATGCATGTTGTTGTTGTTGTTATGTACCATTGAGTCAGACCCGACTCATAG
>NW_006921731.1:638121-639399 GCF_000298275.1 Orycteropus afer afer
TCAATATACTGCTGCAACTGTTTTTGAATTATCTTCAGTAAGATTTTACTTGCATGCAATATTAATGATATTGTTCAATAATTTCCACATTCTGTTAGATCACCTTTCTTTAGAGTGGGTATGAATATGGATCTCTTCCAGGTAGGGAGCGGACTGAAATAATCACAATTTGTTCAGAGATGGTTTGAATCTTTTACTTTCTTCAAGTGTGATGCCAAAATTTTAATGTTTGAAGGTGTTGTGAAGACAAAACAGGTGAGAACCATTGACTGTTGAGGTGAAGGCCAGACTCCTTAGCATGACATATGTGGACCATTTCAGTTTCACCCTGGTCTCATCTGCTTCAGACTCTACATGCACTCTATCCTCTGTCTGACAAGTCAGTCCACACCATCCATGAAATGAGCTTATACTATGGTGAGAATGGGGCATCCCTGGAAAGTCATGCCACTTGATGAGTGGCTGGGATGAGATCTAACAGAATGTGGAGGATGGTGCAATACTGGGCTTGCTTTGTGAAATGCAGAAGGCACAGTAATGACTGAGAAATTCTTCTAGCCATTGGAGCTTTATCTGGAGCAGTAATGAGCTCCTTATACTAGAAAGTTTCCACAGAGAGGCAGGCACATCCTGAAGGGGGTTACAGGTTAACAAAACCAGAGCAAAATCTGCAATCCTTTTTCATGACTTTGGGAAAGATCATTCAAAGGGGTGAATCTGAGCCTCAATTCTGTGTGTATGTGTATGTGTATATGCATATATATGTATACATACAAGAAGCTCTGGTGGCGTAGTGCCTAAGGCACTTGACTGCTAACCAGAAGGCTGGTGGTTCAAACCCACTAGCCATTCCTCAGAAGGAAGATGGGGCAATCTACTTACGTAGTGATACTGCCTTGGAAACCCAAGGAGGGGTTGCTATGAGTCGGGTCTGACTTGACGGCACATAACAGCAACAACAAATATATATATAATTGCAAAATAAAAGTAGTTTTTCTCTAATTATAGAGACGTCACATAATGATTATAGAAAATTCAATGGTATCAAAAATATAAAGAAGAAAGCAAAGTTCAAATGAATTGGCACCAAACAGAGCTAATAACATTTTGAGAAATGTCCTTCCAAGCATTTCCCTGTAATTGACAAGTAGATATTGTTTTTTTCTATTCCTTCCTCTGTAATAAGGCACTTGACTGCTAACCAGAAGGCTGGCGGTTCAAACCCACCAGCCACTCCTCGGAAGGAAGGTTGGGCAATCTACTTCCGTAGTGATACTG
>NW_006921731.1:639499-666288 GCF_000298275.1 Orycteropus afer afer
GAAACCCAAGGAGGGGTCGCTATGAGTCGGGGCCGACTCGACGGCACATAACAACAACAACAACAACATCTTTACATATCAGGAAACATACTTCCACCTCATCTTTTAAATGACTCTGCCATAATTTATTTAATGGATCGCTTCTTGATGGCACTCAGGTTGTGTCTAGAGTTTTGCTATTATAGATAACACTGTGATGGGCATCCTTGTGTGTGGAGCCATGGGAACAATGTCCAGTTATCCCCTGAGGATGAATTCCTAGAATTAGAATAGCTGAATCAGGCAAGAATGTTTGGAGTGAAAGAAGAGAAAAGAGCTATGGTATGACTAAGTAGGGAAATAATTTCTGGCTTAGGGTAGCTTTCAAAAAGTCTGAAGGAAGAGATGAAGAGCAGGTTGTGATTGGGCTAGAAGGTTGGAGGAATCATAATGTGTTGAGTGCAGAAGAACTGGGAGGAGGAAATAGAGGAAGCTGGTTTTGGAGACCCCAGACCATGGTTACCCCAGGTAAAGGTGAATCATGGATGACAGCAGTGATTCATGTAGAGCAAGACCATACATGTGCTTTCATATGCCCTATCCTATTTGAAGCTCACCATCACCTCTTGAGGAAGGTCTTAATCTCCACTTTACATAGGAGTAAAGCAAGGCATGGAGAGGAAGTGGCAAAAGGAACTGTTTTGTTCATTTGCACTATGTGGAGTGCATTGCAGCTCTAGAACTTTCCTTTGCACTGAGAAAAATGATAGTTGAATGAATGAATGAACAAATAAATGAAATCAACAAGTAAGTACCTCTGGGCTAGCTCATGCCTCTGCCTTTGACATCTTATTTGCCAGGCAAGCTTACACATGTTTGCAAATTAAGACTGGCCATATGTGACTTTGTGAAATTTTTCCTTCTAGCAACCTACCCACACCCCAAAGCAAGGCAAAGTGGATCAGGGCTCAGCAAAGAGGTTCTATGACCATCAGCAGAGTATTAGCCATGTTATATATTAGCTATGTTATATATTAGCTGTTGTACCAGGGAGGCTGCTTTTGGCTTCTGTAAATTGAATTTCCTGACTTAGCTGATTTAGAAGATTGTTGTTGTTGTTGTTGTTATGTGCGGTGGAGTCGGACACGACTCATAGGGACCCCTCCTTGGGTTTCCAAGGCGGTATCACTACAGAAGTAGATTGCCCAACCTTCTTATCTAAAATAATCAGAGCTCTAGGGAGCTCTGGTAGCCCAGTGGTTAAAGCATTTGGCTGATAACCACCAGATTGGCAGTTTGAACCCATCAGCAGCTCCACAGGAGAAAGATGAAGCAGTTTGCTTCCAGAAAGATTTATAGCCTTGGAAACCCTTTGGAGCAGTTCTGCCCTGTGGCATAGGGTCGCTATGAGTCAGAATCGATTCAAAGGCAGTGGTTTTGGTTTTTAGTTTGGTATTAGCTCTGGGATTGGTTAATTCATGAGCTCATCCATGCCATCAGAATCCAAGGCCTTTTATCCTTTCTCCTCTGCCATCATCAACCGGAGGGTTTGGCTGTTGAGGTGAATAACTGCCCCTCTCCCAGGCATCCTTTTCAGATCTTGGTGTGTCCAGTGGGCAAAAGGCAGTGGCATCTCTCCCTCTGTGTTCCTTTTATCAGTGAGAAGTTATTTCCCAGAAGCCCCAGCAGACTTCTCCTTGTGTCTCATTGGCTGGAACTGTGGTACATGGACATGCTTAAACCAAGCACAACCAATGGATTGGGACTACCCAGACTTAGACACCAGGATTTCTCTTTGAGTCAGTTGAGGGCACAGGTGGACACCCAACAAAGTCCAGGAAGGAAGAAATGGCTGCTGGGAGGCCATCCCCAGCATTTCCCCAACTGTGCTCTCACTTCATGGCTCCCCTGCTAGACTGGGAGCTTTGTAAGGACAGCTTATTCCAACCCCATGTGCTTAGCAGGCTAGCACAGAGCTTGGCACATGGTAGATAATGAAAAAATGTTGAATGAAGAAATGAAAGAGGAAGGAAGGAAAGAAATTAGTATGTTTCTGGAGGACCCATCAAGTTCTGTGTACCAGCAATGCCCAATTCTCTTGTCAATTCACAGCCTTCGGTGTTGATTACACTTCAATATAAAGAAAATAAAACTCTTCACAAGTGGACCAATAAGCAATATTATTTTAAATGGAGTAAAGATTGACATTGCCAAGGATTTCATTTTACTTGGATCTGTAGTCAATGACCATGGAGGCATCAGTCAAAAAAATCAAACAACTTATTCCATTGGGCAGATATGCCACAAAAGACTTCTTTAAAGTGTTAAAGAGCAAAGATGTCACTTTGAGGAGGTATCCCTGACCCAAGCCATGGTATTTTCAATAGCCTCATATGCATGCAAAACCTAGACAATGAATAAAGAAGACCAAAGAAGAATTAATGCCTTTGAATTATGATGTTGGTGAAGAATGTTAAATATGCCATGGACTGTCAGAAAATAATAATTAAAAAAAACTAAACTCACTGCTATTGAGTTGATTCCAACTCATGGTGACCCCCATTGGGTTTTTGAGGTGGTAAATCTTTATGGAATTAGATTACGCCATTGTCCTTCCATGGAGAAGCTGGTAGGTTTGAACCTCCAACCTTCTGGTTAGCAGTCATATGCCTTAGGCACTGTGCCACCAGAACTCCTTATGGACCATCAGAGGAATGAGTGAATCCATCTTGGAAGAAGTACAGCCAGAGTGCTCCTTAGAAGTGAGGAGGACTTTGTCTTATGTACTTTGGACATGTTATCAGGAGGGACCAGCTCCTGGAGAAGGACATTATGCTTGGTAAAGTAGAAGGTCAGTGGAAAAGAGGAAGAGCCTAGATGAGATGGATTGACACAGTGGTTGCAATAATTGGCTCAAACATAGCAGTGATTGTGAGGATGGCCCAGGACCAGGCAGTGTTTTGTTCTGTTATATATACATTGGGTCACTATAAGTCAGAACTGACTCAACAGCACCTCATAACAACAACATTCTCTAGGTAGGTCCCCGGGTGGCACAAATGGTTTGTGGTTAGCTACTAACCTAAAGGTTTGTGGCTTGAACCCATGCAGCAGTATCACAGGAGAAAGCCCTGGAGATATTACAGGGAGAACCCAATGGAGCAGTTCTACTCCTCTGTAACAAATGAGGGCACCAGGAGTTGGAATCAAGTTGATGTTTTATTCCATGGGTGGTGCAAATGGTTAATGGGCTTAGCTGCTAAACCAAAGGTTGGAGGTTTGAGTTTACCCAGAGGCACCTCAGAGGAAAGGCCTGGAAATCTATTTCCAAAAAAATTAGCCATTGACAACCTTATAGAGCACATTTGTACTCTGATGCATCTAGGGTCACCGTGTGTTGAATCAGCTGGATGGCATGTAGTTTTAGGAGGTATTTCAGAGAGTCTAGGGATAGCTTCCCCTCAAAGACTTTGCAATTTAGTTGTGGAGAGAACACTAGAACCTAAGAAGAATGTAGAACTAGGGCCTGGGCTGTGATGCAGACTGGATGTGCCATGGGGAGCGTGGGGGCAAAAGACATCCATAGGTTCCCAGGAAGTCAGAAGAGGCCCCATAGGGCAGCATACAGTGATGGAAGGAAGTAGGTGGTGGGTAAAGGTGGTGGATTCAGGCAGTGAAGGCACTAAATAGACCTAAAGGGAACTTATTCTTGAGGGTCTACTATGTGCTGGGCTTTGTACTTATATTGATTTTATCTCATCTTACCTGTGTCTTATGAGGTAGATGATTTTAGTCCCATCTTATAGATGGGGATGTCAAGGCACAGAGGGTGAGGTTATTTGCCCAACATCACACAACTAGGAAGTGTTGGGGTCTGGACTAGAGCACAGATCTGTTCCGAAAAGCTGGCTGTGATAGCCATAGAGGGCTGATGGATTACATGGGAAAAGGGAGCCGGGAACTGACAGGAGAGTCTAGAAAAGACTTCTCACTGTCATCGAGGTGATTCTGACTCATAGCAACCCTCTTGGCTTTCGAAGCCTGTAAAAACTTATGGAAGCTGACTGCCTCATCTTTCTTCCTTAGAGAAGCTTGTAGGTTCCAATCACTAACCTTGTGGTTAGCAGCCAAATATCTTAACCACTATACTATCAGAGCTCCTTAGAAAAGACTTAATACAGTGAAAATGAAGAGGAAACAGTCTAACAGGAGAGGCATTTATCTCAGGACTCAGGAAGAGCTTGAAGAGCCATGGGCTTCAGCATTAAATCTGACCTGAAATCCCTGCTCTGCCAATTAATAGTGGTATGACCTTGGGCAGGTCACTTCTTCTCTCAGTACCTCAGTTTCTCCATCTATATAATGAAGGTAGTAGTAGTAGTTGTTGTTGTTGTTGTTATTTTGCCGTCGAGTCGGCCCCGACTCATAGCGACCCCTCTCATAGTGCCCAGTGCCCAACACATAGTAAGAATTTAATAAATAGAACTTTATTATTAGCAATATTGTCATTGCTATTAAATTACAACTTAGTGAGTAACCAAGGAAAGAGCTGTGGTGGTGTAGTGGTTAACATTCACCTGCTAACCACAAGGTTAGCCGTTCAAATCCACTAGCCACTCTGCAAGAGACAGGTGAGGTAGTCTGCTTCCATAAAGATTTATAGCCTTGGAAACCCTATGGGTAGTTCTACACTGTCCTAAAGGGTTGCTATGAATTGGAATCCACTCAACCGCAGTGGGTTTGGTTTTGGTTTTGGTTTTGGAGTAACCAAGTCTGGAGGGGAGTCCCTTGGTGTGTGTATGGGGCTGAGTTCCAGTTCTGCCTTGATCACCTCCTCCATCTTTGACCTTGAATTCATCCCTCCCAGTCTGGCTTTCTATTCCTTCATCTGTAACAAAAGGGGGTTGGGCCAGCTGGTTTCTAACATGCTCTCCTGCTCCCAAACTCCAGTCTTGTGTGAGGTGGAAGAGGGTGGCTGCAATGTCTAAAGAGATCAAATCCAATTGAGGGGGCTGCCTTTGTTCCACAGGCAAAAGGAAAGGGGAAGGGCAGAGAATGGAAGGAAGAACATGGAAGAAGCTGAGCAGCCAGCTGGGCCTGGACAGGTGTGAAATCCCCATGCTGGGTATCTGGGAGGTGGGCACTGAGGTGAACTGCTGAAATCAAATGAGGCGGTAGTGAGTTGAAAACAGCTGCATCTGACACCTGCCCTCATTGTGGGGGAACCAGAAAGAAAGGCATCAATCACACCTCATCCTGAAGTTCAGTACCTGGGGGCCGGGCTTTGAAGAGTGTGTGTTCAAAGAGTGAAATTGAATTTCCCCAAAGTTTGCAGGAACATTGCAATTATGCCAGGGAAAATGTCTATGAAATCTCCTTGAAATCTATTTTTGGGCACAAGGTTTTATAACCAGAGTCAGAAATTGAGTGTGTGGGAGGCTGACCCTGGACAGTTTCCATTTTTGAGAGGAGAGGAAAGTGTATTTTTAACCCAGTCTCATAGGGGGAGGCTGGAGAGGAGGCAGGCTCCCCACTCTGGGTTTCTCACCCACTGTCATGTCAAGATGGAAACTGTCTTTGACAGAAGTTGTTCAAGTTCCTTACTCAGAGTGGGTGGCTAAGCGCTGGGTTTTGAGCTGGGGAACTTGTCTGGGACTTTAGTATGTTGGAACAGAGATATCTGAAACTTAATTTGCCAGACTCCTTCAAATAAGTCTCAGGAGATGTCACTATGCTGGGGACAGATCTGACTGGAGATTTTCTTCTACAGGGCTTTATCACTTAGTTACTGCTCTGCGACAAACCACCCCAACTCAGTACCTGAAAGCAGGAAGGCTTTATTACTGCTCACCAAGCCAAGTGTCTTTGGCTGGGCTCCCTCACATGTTTGGTCTGCTGGAGGCCAGGGAGGCAGCTCTGCCACTCACATGTTTGGGGATTGGCTGGGTGTGGGTTGATCTAGGATGGGCTCTCTATTCCTTGTAGTGCCTTATCCTCCAGCACTGAGCCTGGGTTTGTTCATGTGGCAGTGGCAGGGTTGAGAGAGAGAGAGCATGCAAGGCCTGGCTTGGTATTGGCACAGTGTCATTTCCAGTGCATTCTGTTGGCCAAAGTAAGTGACAGAATCACCTCAAATGCAAGGAGTTTGAGAACAGACCTCCAAGACACTAGAAGGGTCTTGGAGACAATCAGGCCTCACTGGGTCTGGCACTGCCTTCGATATGCCATAACCACCAACAGTGGCAGTGCCCTATAGAGGTATTGCATTGGGTGGCAGCCACTTCTTAAAGTCTTCCCAATGCCCAGGATTCCCTTGCTGTGCAAGGAATTTTCCACAGATGTCTTGACTGTGGAATCAGAAAAATGTATGTCCCCAAAGAATAAGAGATCAGTTTTTACTCACTGGACTGGCAGAAATTATAAAGTCTGGTGTATCAAGTATTGGTAAGAATTGGGAGAAATAGATACTGTACACACTGCTGGTCAGAGTTTATATTGCCATGGCCTATTTGAAGGGACAATTCAGCAGTATCTATTATATGTATGTACATGTAAGGATTAAATAAATGAAGGTGATTTCATCTCTTGGAATACTACTCAGCAATAAAAAAGGAATGAACTATTAATACAATGGGAATGGATCTCAAGGAATGAAAATAGCCAGTCCCCAAAGGTTATATATTGCATGATTCCATTTATATAAAATTAAGTAAAATGGCATAATTATGGAGATGGAGAACAGATTAGTCACTGTCAGGGTTTATGGATGGGGGAGAGGAATATGTGGCTACAAAGTCACAAGATGATTCTGTTGAGTATTTTGATTGTGATGGTAGATACAAAAAGGTACATGTATGATAAAATTGCACAGAGCTACATACACACACACACACACACACACTAACACAGAGAGAGAAATGAGTGCCTGTAACTGGTGGGATCCAGATAAGCTCTGTGGATTATACCAATGTCAATTTCTTGTTTTTGATATTGTATTGTATTTATGCAAAATGTTTGCTTTGAGAAAGGCTGGAGGTAGAGTGGAAACCTTGGCTGGTTTAGACGGTTCATGTTCTTGGCAAGTTAGAGATTCAAGTCCACCCTGAGATGCCTTGGGAGAAAGGCCTGGCAATCTACTTCTGAAAAATCAGCCATTGAAAACTGTATGGAACACAGTTCTAGTCTGACAAACCTGGGGTGGCCATGAGTCAGAGTCAAGTCAGTGGCAACTGGTTTTTTGTTATTTTCCCCACCCCAGAAGTTATGATTGCCAGGATTGTTAGTGCCTAGGTCTTACTTGTCTACTGGCTATTGGCTATAAAATGATTACAAACTATTGTGTTTTGATACAGCATGTTGGCACAAAACCAAAAAAAAAAAAAAACCCAAACTCACTGCCATCGAGTTGTTTCCGACTCATAGCAATCCCTATTGGGTTTCTGAGTCTGTAAATCTTTATGGAAATAGATCACCCCATTTTGCCATCTTCCTTCTGCAGAACAGCTGGTGGGTTTGAATCCCTGATCTGCATTATCTCATTTAATCCTCCTATCAATCCTGGTTGGGTGAAAAAGCACATTTATAAATTTTTTATTTGCTCTCAGGCCCCAGCCTCTCATTTAAGATTTTAGGAACATGATAATTAATGACTAGGAATAGGAGAATCTGTTATGGCATACAGAGCTATGAAGTATATACCACCCACCCCCCATACCCCAGTCACATAGAAATCCCCTGAAAAATGAATGAGTGGCCTGGGTGGAGTGGGCCTTTCCCTCTCTCTCTGCTCTATAGGAGGGCAACCAGGCCCCTGCTCCTTACTCACCCATTCTCTCAGCCACTGCAGGCCCTGGGCTCCATGAGGAAGGTCCTTCTCTCTCAGCTGGAGGGAACTTTTGCAACCTGCTGTCTCTCTTATCTCTGTATCCTCATGCATGGCTCATCATGGCACAGAACAGACCCTTGGGAACTGTCGGCTGAGTTGACATGAGTATTTTTTTAAAAGGCAAGTGTTGAATTTTGCATCACAAGTAGCGCTTGTACAGCGCCTTTAAGGTAGGGGAAGAGAGCATGTTAATCTCCCTTAAGCAGCTATGGGAGGTTGTGTGGTAGTGTAACTTAACCAGTGAGGAAACTAACACACAAAAGAATTTGTTTTTTTCATTCACTCGTTCATTCATTCATTTGTCCATTCATGAAGTGTGTCTTGAATTCCCAGCTTGAACCAGGTCCCGGGCCATTCTCAGGAAACATGCAGGCCAGCAGGGGTGGTGAAGAAGCAGGCACATGGTTTACCCAGTACTACCCTAGGAAGCCTGGGAGCCTGCATCCTTGGGGTTCACATACACCCTATAAGTTGCTGCAACACCTCGCTGTCCCCATCAGTGGTGTCACCAGGGTTGATGTCACCCAGTGGGGTGACTGATGGTGTCACACCCCCATGCAGTTCCTTTCGTACCAGACCATACAGAATCCTTATTGTTGTTGTTGTTGTTATGTGCCCTCGAGTCACACCCACCCATAGCGACCCCTCCTTGGGTTTCCAAGGCAGTATCACTACAGAAGTAGATTGCCCCATCTTCCTTCCAAGGAGTGGCTAGTGGGTTTGAACTGCCAGCCTTCTGGTTAGCAGTCAAGTGCCTTAGCCACTATGCTACCAGAGCTCCTTAGTAATGTTCATTATCAATTTTAATCATACAGTAATATGTAATATAGTTGTAAATTGCTTAAATGTACTATTTCTTAGGTTATATGAATACTAACAACAAATTTCCTTTGTAAACTCTTTCTATGCTGAATTACAACATTATGAGTAACTGAGTGGAAGACTTTTTAAATGTTCCTCCTTTTCCTTTAATTATTACTTCATTCTCAGAACAATTATCGATACAGGTTCACAAATACTAATTACCACCATTTTGTAGCTAAAATACCAGAAAATTTGACAAAATCAGTGACTGTGAAGCACTGGCAGCAACAAAAACAACAGCGCCTGCTTGTAACTTGTGCAGATGAAACCATGTGATTTGAAGTGTCATTGTAATTGGGTAGTAATGACAGCTCTGACCGCAGCACATTAAAAGGTTCAAAAAATAAATTAGCGTGAAGTTTTAGTCTTGTAGAAATATTGGGTACATGTAAGCTGGGCTTATGAAAAATGTCTTGGTTTCTATAACTAACTGCAGGCATAATTTTATTAAAAAAGAATAAATTTCTGCTGAAACCCTGCACAGAAATTTTATAGAAAGTCATTTTGGTGTCACCCCCTCCGATAGTGTCACCTGGTGTGGTCTGCACCCTCTGAGCCCCATGGTGATATCACTGATCCCTGTCAAAGAACCACAAACCATCCTTCCAAGTGCTGGCTGGAACGCTGAGATGAGATGCTCTTGGGGGTTACTGGGAGAATCATGTTGGACCTGGGGGTCCTCCTGGCTCTGATCATGACCTCGCCATGCCTCCTTCTCCAGTTCCCTGCCGATGCTTAGGAACATTTATTAGTCTGCTGCAGAAACAGGCTGCGAGGCCAGATGACTTGTCTGCAGCCAGCCCGACTCAACACTTACAAAGAGAAATTAATGAATGATGGTTGGGGAAAAGACAACAGCTATTTTAGGCTCACTCTGCCAGAACAGATCCTAGTGCCTGCATCTGTGTATTAACTCTGCCCGCCCTTTAAACAGAAATCAAAATTATGTTGGCTTGGGTTTTGTTTGCTTGCCAATGCCAAGCTCCTCACGTTTGTATATCTTGTAAAAATATGTAGATGTTTGAATTAATAATGGGGGGAAAAAAGAGCTACTGTGAAGATCAATATCTATCTCTCTTTCTCTCTCTGACTTAATTCATCAAAATCTTAGATCCAGCCAGTAAAATAGACCAAAGTCAGAAAGATTTGTGTTCAAATTCTGGCATTTCTGATTTCTTTTACTTGACCTCTCTTTGTACTTTACCTTTGTCAATAGTAAAATGGATCTGAATGTAGCACTGTTGGAAAAGTAAGCAAGATATTGTATGGGAAAGTTACCACACCTATAGCCCCTTAGTTGATGTTAGCAGTGCCAGTACTAGTTGTCATTGAATTGACTCTGACTCATGGTGAATCCTATATATGTCTGAGTAGTACTGTGCTTCATAGGGTTTTCAGTGACTGAGTTTTCAAAAGTAGATCTCCAGGCCTTTCTTGTGAGGTACCTCTGAGTGGACTTGAACCACCAGCCTTTTAGTTAGCAGCCAAGAATTTTAACTATTTGTGGCATCCTGGGAAATATTTGATGTTTGACTCCCTCTATATTAAAAAATTCATCACCCCTTCTGGTGTTATTGTTAAGTGCCATCAAGTTGGACTCATTGCAACGCTCTGTACAACAGAACAAAACAATCATTGCCATGCTTGAGCCCATTTTTGCAGCCCCTGTGTCAATCCATCTCATTGAGGGCCTTCCCCTTTTTCACCGACCCTCTACTTTACCAACCATGATATCGTTCCCCAAGGACTGGTTCCTCCTGATAACATGACCAAAGTACAAGAAATGAAGCCTGGCCATTCTTGCTTCCAAGAGCATTCTGGCTGTACTTTTTCCATGACAGATTTGTTCATTCTTCTGGCAGTCCATGATATATTTAATATTCTTCACCAATACCATAATTCAAAGGCATCAGTTTTTCTTTGGTCTTCCTTATTCTTTGCCCAGCTTTCACATGTATATGAGGCAGTTGAAAATACTGTCTTGGGTCATGTGCACCTTAGTCTTCAAAGTGACATCTTTGCTTTTTAAACTTTAAAGAGGTCTTTTGCAGCAAATCTGCCCACTGTAATACATCGTTTGATTTCTTGACTGCTGTTCCCCCTCTGTTAGAAGTCAGTATTCTTCCTAGACAGAGCATGGTCTGTGAGCATCGAGATTTTGGAGTGAGTGGCTGTGTGATCCTGGGGAATTTAGAGGAGGCCTGCTGGTGCCGTTGTTAAAGTGCTCAGCTGCTAACCAAATGGTTGGCAGTGTGAACCCATCCACCCCTCTCTACAGGAGAAAAATGTGGCAATCTGTTTCCGTAAAGATTACAGCCTTGTTAACCTTGTGGTTCGGTTCTACTTTGTCCAATAGGATCGCTATGAGTTGGATTCTAGTAAGTTTTGGTTTTGGTGGTCATCTGCTTGAGACATGGGAAGTAGACAATCTCTATCCTTCTGCCTCAGTGTCCAGGTTTGGGATGGAGGAATGGAAATGAAACATTCTTTGATTGCCAGGTTTCTGCCTTCTCTATGCAGGCACAGGAGACCCTGGTGACCTCTGGTAATGACCTCTGGTGCTGGCCTTCTGCAATGTGCCCATGTGTCATGAACATCAACTATGTTTAGTATAGGGTTTATTCCCTGAAAAGCACATTTCGCTTTCATGGATAAATGGGAGCATTTTCCCTCCTGGTATTTATTAGCTGTGTTGAGTCCTGGGTGGGGGACTTGATGTAGAGGAGCAGGAGAATCCATGTGTGCTAGGTGATAATGGAGCAGACTTGGGGTGGGGCCTGAGGACCTTCACTGGTGAGCTTGGTGGTGTGTCCAGAGAACCACAACTGGGCAGCCAGATGACCCTGGCCCTTTCTGGGTCAGGTGAGGCAGGCTGGTCTTGGTCCTCCCACAGTGAATGCGGCACATGGATACCAGGGTGAGGAGAATGTCTTAAAGTGGTAGCCCTGCAGGCCCACCTCGTGGTACTCATGGTGTGGAGTACTTTCCTTTGTGATACATTCAGTTGTGTGATTGTTATTATTATTATGTAACTTCTTTTTTTTGTTTATTTAACATTTTAATGTGATTTGGGTGAAAGTTTACAGAGCAGTTTCGTTTTTCATTCAAGAGTTCATACAGGCTTTGTTTCATGACATTGATTACAATCCACACAATGTAGTGACTCTCTTCCTTCCCACTCCCTCCCTGTGGTTACCTTTTCCCCTGTGCCCTTTCCTATGCATTCCTACCTTCTGAGCTTTCTCCTTGCACAAATGCTGCCCTTCAGATCTCCCATGGTTGATTGTTTTAAGGATTACCCATTCCTGGTGTAATTGTTCACCTCCTATTCCCATCAATTGTTTGGTTAAAAGTTAAGCCACAGGAGTGAGTTCAATTCCAGGTCCAAAGGGCAACTAGTGGCCAGGTCTCTGGGGTTTCACCAGACTCTAACAGACCAGTAAGTCTGATTTTTTTTTTTTTTATGATTTTGAGTTTTATTCCACATTTTTTCTCCCACTCTATCCAGGATCTCTAATTTTGATCTCTTTCTGAGTGGTTGGCATTGGTAGCTGGGCAACATCTAGTTCCTGGTGTTAGCGCCATGTAGGCTGAGGTTCCCATGATTCACTAGTCCGTTGGATTAATTGTTTCCATGCAGCTTTGATTTTCTTTGCTCCGGACATGGAGAGACCAATAAGTGCATCTTAGACAGCCCCTTGCAAGCTTTTAAGACTCCACTCACTACTCACCAAAGCAGAATGTGGAACAATGTTTTTGTGTACTATGCTATACCAGTTGAGCTTGATGTCCTCCTAGACCATGGGCCCAAGCCTGCAGATCCAGTGACAACTCCTTCAAGGTATTTGGTTGTGGCTAAGAAGTTATCACAACTTTGCCCTTGTTAGCTCAATTATATATATGGACATTTTTATAGCACCCACAAATACATATGTAGAAATATCATTTGCCAAAGCTATATGTAGTCATGGATATAATCCTGTTCACCTACCCATACCTGATCATCTTGCCTGTCTACCTATGTATCCACCTATAGATTGGTATTTATTATTACTGATAATGCAGTATTGTATATATAATAGTATTTCCCTTTATTGTCTTTACCCCTTGTGCACCTCTCCATGTCTTCCTTTTCCTTAGTGTTATTGTGCTGCTCACTTGCTTTTGGTACATTGCCTTTCCTTTCACCCAAATCAATACATGTCTCTTACCTAGCTAGCACTTTTCCTTCCCTCCCTTTCATCCCTGGTAACCAACAAAGAAAGTGGTCTTCCATGTGTAAACCTTTCTTTGACTTTTTATAACAGTGGACTCATACACTATTTGTTCTTCTGTGATTGACTTATTTCACTCAGCATGATGTCCTCCAAGTTCATCCATGTTTGAGGTGTTTTGTGGATTCTTCACTATTCTTGAATGTTGCATAGTATTCCATTGTGGGTATGTACCATAGTTTGATTATCCATTCATCTGTTAATGGGCTGTTTCTATCTATTTTCCATAATGAATAGTGTTGTGATGATTGTGACTCATAGTGACCCCTCTTTGAGTTTCTGAGGTGGTATCTCTACGGAAGTAGATTGCCCAGTCTTCCTTCTGAGGAGTGACTGGTGGGTTTGAACCACCAGCCTTCTGGTTAGCAGTCAGATGCCTTAGGCACTACACCACCAGAACTACCTGTGATGAATGTGTGTGTATATATATATATATATATATATATATATATATATATATATATATTTGTGTCCTAGCTTTCACTTCTTTAGGATATATACTTATAATGGGATTGCTGGATCAAATGGTATTTCTAATTCCAACATTTTAGGGAAGCACCATACCGTTTTCTACAGTGGTTTTATCCTTTTACAGTCTCACCAGCAGTATACGAGGGTTCCGATCTCTCCAGGTGTGTGGTTATTTTATGAACTTCCATTTCTGAATGTATCTATGAATGATTCTGTGGCATAGAGGTAGTCAGTCCTACCCTCTGTTTTGCAGAGGAAATTCCTAAGGCTCTAAAAAGCTCAACAGTAGTCTAGAAACCAGCTAGCAAGTGGTCAGGCCAGAATTTCTCCCCAAAGGGCTTTCTGTTTCCATTGCTATTTTATGAAAAATGTCTATTTTGTCACTTAACAGCATCTGGTTAGGAAGAGCAGGAGAGCTGAGAGGAAAGTGCCTCAGCAAATACTTGTTGAGCATCTACTACATGCCAGGACCAGGCACTATTCTCTGTTCCTCGGAGAACAAAGGAGTTGCTCAATAAGTGGTTATGGATTTGAGATTTGAAAACTTGATTCCAAGGTTTTGCAAAAATGGGGCTGGGCATCTTTTAAATCATAACCAGGTAAGAACTATAAGGCTGTCATTAACTATATTCCCATCATTAAGTGACTTCTTTTCCTCTAGGATTAGTGCTGCTGTACTCAGGTGGGCTCTGCACCCCATCAAAGCCACTTTTGATGCCTAAGCATCTCCGTGGAAGGAAGATGGGGCAGTCTACTTCCATAGATTGACAGCCTTGGAAACCCAACAAGGGTTGCTTTGGGTCAGAATCAACTTGATAGCAGTGAGTTTGGTTTTTTTGGTTTGGAGGTTGCTTTTGAGGAAAATTTTATTCATCTCCCTCACAGTTTAATCATCAAAAGGAAGAAAAACTTGAAGTGGCTTAAGAGATTGAATGAGTGACTGGAGGGAGTGATAATCTCTAGACGACTCAGTTTTTTCATCTATAAAATGGAGAGAACAGTACCTCTTGTAAGAAGTGACTGAGATATGGATATCTTAATTTATCTCTATCTTTATATCCTCGGAAGGAAGGTTGGGCAATCCTACTTCCGTAGTGATACTGCCTCGGAAACCCAAGGAGGGGTCGCTATGAGTCGGGGCCGACTCGACGGCACATAACAACAACATCTTTATATCTGTATGTAGCGTAGTGCCTGAGGCATCTGACTGCTAACCAGAAGGCTGGCGGTTCAAACCCACCGGCCACTCCTCAGAAGGAAGATTGGGCAATCTACTTCCGTAGTGATACTGCCTCGGAAACCCAAGGAGGGGTTGCTATGAGTTAGATCTGACTCGACGGCAGTGTTTTTTGTTATTGTTGTTGTTTTATCTGTCTATCTTCTAGCTACTCATCTATCTGTATGTCTATCCATCATCTATTGTCTATCATCTGTGCCTCTATTGTCTGTCTATCATTTATCTAACTGTCTTTCTATCTATCATCTATCAATTATCTATCTATCTACCAATCTACTGCCATCACTTTGTCTACACTGGCATGTGTGGGTGCTCAGTAAGGGGTAACTGTTAAGGACAGCATGGCACCATGCACTGCTCACCCTGTGGATTAGATAAGGGGCCTCTTATTGATCCTAAAGTGGCCTCATTTGAGAAACAGGGGCTTATCCCCATCTGTGTCAATTCCAGATGGTGAACAAAATCATAGCTGTGACTTAACTCCTTTTGGGTCCCTTTTCTGTTTTACCTTTTCAAAATGAAGAATTGTATTCTTTTGACATAAGCATTATTTTGGAAATATTACTGCCCTCAAGGCCTTTCTGTCTGTTCTGCAGTTTGAGGACAGATCCTCTGTTTACAGGAGGATGGATTGGTGGTGTTTGGGGTGGTTGGCACCCTTTCTTCAGTTTTGATCTCTCTCCACGACCTCCTAGATTGGACTCCATCCCCTCTAGGATGTTCTTCCTTCTCCTGTTCACTCCCTCACTGGGCACTGCTGTGTCAAGTGCCTGGGTCCTGCCCACGCAAAACTTGCAGCTGGTTGGGGAGGTGAAGCAAATACCTTTGCAGCAGAGCACAGTGTGATAAATAAGGCAGGAAACTAATATTGACGTGGGTCCCTGCATGTGCTAAAGTACATCATCCTAGTGGTTTCCTGGCAACGGAGGAAGGGCCAGTGCTGATGCCCAGCAGAGGTCTCTGGTGCAAGGCTAGATGAGGAGAGGACAGGAGGAAAGCTACAAGAAATGAGGACCTTTGTCCAGAGATTACAGCCTTCCTATTCTTTCTGTATTAAAATGGCCTTCCTTCTTATTAAAATCACAGAAGGATGCCAGATGGAGTTCTTTTTTAAATTTCTGTAAATCTTACTTGGCAACCCTAGACTGATTCATCTTTTTTTTTTTTTTTAATCATACTGGCCCAGGACATCCCTAAGTCTGGGAAATACTGAATTATTATTGTTGTTATATTATTAAATTTTACTAACAATTCTATGAAAGAGTTGTTAGTGCTCCCATTGGACAGATGAGAAAAACAAGCTGAGGAAAGGCATCTTCTTATGGGTCCCTGGGTGGCAAAGTCAATCTCAAATCCAGTTCCAGTTCATGCCAAAATCCTCTCTTTGCATAGTACCAACAACCCCAGCAACAGCAACAACAAATACACACAACTGCTGTTAAATCTGTTCCAATGCACAGCAGCCACATGTGTGTCAGAATAGAATCGTGCTCCATAGGGTTTCCAATGGCTGATTTTTCAGAAATAGATCCCTAGGCCTTTCTTGTGAGATGCCTCTGAATAGACTCAAACTTCCAACCTTTCAGTTAGCAGCTGAGTGCATTATCCATTTTTATTACCCAAGTACTCCTCCATTAACACCAAGCAATTCTAAAAGAGACTCCAAGATATTCAAGTGCCAGGGACCTAGTAGGATATATTGAGATTTACAACAGCTAATTCAAGAGTTTGTTTCATATCTAGTTCCACCAAAAACAAAACAAAACAAAACAAAAAAAAAACAACCCACTGCCATCAAGTTGCTTCTGACTTACAGCAGCACTGTAGGACAGAGTAGAACTGCCCCGTAACGTTTCCAAAGCCGTAAATCTTTATGGAAGCAGTCTGCCTCACTAGATCCACAGGAAGGCCCCAAATAACCCCTGCAGTTGAATAGTGCTGTAAGTGGACTGATGGCCTTGGATCTTCAAATCTGATTTTCTTGGAGGAGACCTTCACATCCAGTGGCTTCCCCTGTTAGTCATACATCCTCCCAGCCCGTTACACCCAAGCAAGGGTAGTGCAGAAGCCAGCGTACCCATTGCCGTCACGTCAATTCTGACTCATGACAATCCATGTGCTGCAGAGTAGAACTGCCCATAGGCTTTTCTTGGCTGTGATATTTACAAAAGCAGATTTCCAGGCCTTTCTTCTGCTGTGCCACTCAGTAGGTTGGAAACACCACCCTTTCAGTTAGTCCACCATTTTATCACCATTGGATGACCTAAGTCTTTGCATTTCCAATAAAATTGATGAGTTCTGAATAGAGCAAATTTCTCCCAAAGTTGTGATTTTAAACTGAAGATTTTAACCTGAAGAAAAAGGTGTAGAACTGAAACACTAGTGGAAAGGCATCTTATATCTGATTTGGTTGTGTAAGGAAAGGCGTATATTTGATTTGTTTTGGAACAGAAGCCTTAAGAGAGTTCTTTAACCTGTTCAGATAATAAAAGGTAACAATACTTGAGCTCTTGGTATTTGCCTGGCACTGTACTAAGCATTTTACATGGTTTATCTCATTTAATCTTTACAGATTTCAGGAAGGTATTTGTATTGTTCCTGTTTTAAATATGAGGAAACTAGAATGCAGAGGGGCTAGGTGACTATCCAAGGCAGCAAGTAAGAGACAGAACTGAATCCCTAAACCCATGCTCCCTAATCCCTATGTGGATTTTAGGAGGTCTTCCATGTATATACACAACTTTTCTATGGCACCTCTTTGAGGAATGTGTAACAGAAGGCAATCCTGTGCCAGCCACAGGCCTATACTCTCAACACCCTATTTGTTTTCAGAAGACAGAGTTCCAGCCCCTGTTCTGTGCCTCTCTCAATCTCCTCATTTGTAAAATGGGCATTCTGGGTGCTATCTGTACCACATACCTCCCAATGCCAAAAGTAGAACCTTAGCTTCATTTTTCAGAGGGTACAGAAATTGCTGTTTAGAAAATGTTCTCAGTTTACTCATCTGTGAAATAGGGTTGTTACAAGGATTTTGTAAGAATGGATTCAAGCACCTAGCAAAATGATGAAGTGAAAGAGTTGAACAGATTTCAGAAGACGGTCACAGAGCACAAAGTAAGGTATTATGATGAAACGTGCTAAGATCTGGAGTTAGAAGAACAAAAGAGAAGAGCGTGTTTAGCATTTCTCAAGCTGAAAGGACTGAAGAGAAAATTCAAGCCTCGAGTTGAATTACTAAAGGATGCTATGGGTTGGGGAAAAAAAAACAAACAAAAAAAAAGACACAGAGATGCAGGAAGCATCAAAAGAAGATAGAAGCAACACACAGTCACTGTACCAAAAGGAACTGGTTGATGTTGTCATTGCAGGAGGCAGCACAGGATCAAGAACCTCAAGGACCAAAGGCATTGGTGAAACACAAGTCTCTAGGAATTGACGAAATACTACTTGAGATGCTTCAACAAACAGATGCAATGCTGGAAATGTTACTCATCTATGTCAAGAAAATAGGAAGACAGCTATCTGGCCAACTGACTAGAAGAGATCCATATTTGTGCCCATTCCAAAAAAAGCAATCAGCCAGAATGTTGAAATTATATATATATAAATGCAATTAACATCACTGTGGTGGTGATGTTTGTGTGTCAACTTGGCTGGGCCTGGTTGAATGGCTGGGCAGCTGATGGTAGTTATTCTCCATGATGAGACTGGCAATCAACTCCATGGTGGGATCTACCACAAGCAGCTGAATAGGGTATGTGGTCTGCTTCCCATATACAAGAAACAGCTTTGGGAATGGTCTCTAGCTTATGGCATGCTTGAACCCTGCATGTAGCCATGTCATTGCTCAGCAGCCTGCTATGCTCTGCCAACCTTGGGACTTACAATGGACTTGAATTAATGACCTGACATGTGATTTGGTAATATCGGCACTGTGCCTTGTTACTTGTCAACCTTGGGCTTGGCAGCCTCAGCAGCTAGCAGCTGTCTGAGTGAAAAGCCTCTAGCTTCAGTGGGCCAGGAGCTGGAGGCAGAGCTGAAGCCCAAGGCTGAGGGGCTTTCACCCAGCCCCTAGAACCTGGCACTTTGAACTTGGACTTCTAGCCTCCTGAACTGTAAGAGAATAAACTCCTGTTTGTTCTGGCCATCCCATTTGTGGTATATTCCTGTCAGAGTGGCACTAGGTAACCAGAACAATCACATACCAGGAAAATTTTGCTTAATACAATTTAAAAAATAACTGCAGCCATACATTAACAGGGAACCACCAGAAATTCAAGCCAGACTCAGAAGATGTGAAATGAGGGATATCATTGCTGATGTCAGATGGATTTTGGCTAAGTACAGAGAAGACCAGCAAGATGTTTACCTGTGTTTTATTAACTATGTGAAGAATTTGACTGTGTGGATCATAACAAATTATGGATAACATTGTGAAGATGGAATTCCAGAAGGCAGTCCTGTGCCAGCCACAGCCTTATACTCTCAACACCCTATTTGTTTTCAGAAAACAGAGTTCCAGCCCCTCTCATGTGGAACTTGTACATAGATTAAGAAGCAGTCATTCAAACAGAACAAGGAATAGTGTACAGTTCAAAATTGGAAAAGGTGTGCAGTGTGGCAGGGTTATATCTTTCATTTTCCCTATTCAATCTGTGTGCTGAATGAAGAATCCATGAAGCTGAACTATACAATGAAGAATGCAGCATCAAGATTAGAGGGAGACTCATTAATAACCTGCCATATACAAATCACATAACATTTCTTGCCAAAAATGAAGAGGACTTGAAGCATTTACTGATGAAGTCAAAGCCTTCAGTATGAATTACATCTGAACATGAAGAAAATGGACCAATTAACAACATCATGATAAATGGAGAAAAAATGAAGTTGGCAAGGATTTCATTCTACTTGGATCAACAATCAAAGTCCATCTAAAGTGCCACTATTGGTCTCTTCCTGTATGGAGCAAAGAAGAGTGAAGAAAATCAAAGACACAAGGAAACAGTCCAAGGGACTAGTGGACCATGTGAACCCAAGCCTCCATGACCATGAGACAAGAAGAACTAGATATTGCCCTGCTACCACTATTGATCATTCTGAAAGGGGTCACAATAGGAGGTCCTAGATAGAATGGGAGGAAAATGTAGAACAAAACTCAAAATCACAAAAACAACAGGTTTACTGATCTGACAGAGACTGGTTAAACTCCTAAGACTGTGGCCCTTAGACATCCTTCAAGCCTAAACTTTCAGCCAAACAGTAGACAAGGCTATAAGACTGCAGTGGTGTATGTGTTGTTACGATGCCGGAAGCTATGTCAATGGTGTTTCAAATACCAGCAGGGTTACAGGGTGAACAGGTTTTAGCAGAGTTTCTAGACTAAGAAAGACTGAGAAGGATGGGGCCATTCACTTCTTAAAAAATTGGCCATTGAAAACCTTATGAATAGAGGTAAAACTGTGTGATTTATTACTGAAAAGCTTTATGAGTAGCAGTGATACATTGTCTAATATGGTGCCAGAATATGAGCCCCTCCGGTTGGAAAACACTCAGAATACAAATAGGGAAGAGCTGCCTCCTCAAAGTACAGTTGACTTTAATGACTTGGATGGAGTAAAGGTTTCTGGACCTTCATTTGCTGATGTGGCATGACTCAGACAAAATAAACTAGGAAAATTGGAAGTTGTCAAAAATGAAATGGAATGCATAAAGATTAGTATATCCTCACCATTCATGAGCTGAGATGGACTGGTATTAGCCATTTTGAATCTATCAGTCATATGGTCTACTAGGCCAGGAATGACAAATTGAAGAGTAATGATGTTGAATTCATTGTCAAAAAGAACATTCCAAGATCTATCCTGAAGTACAGTGCTGTCAGTGATAGGATAATATCCATACACCTACAAGGAAGACCAGTTAATACCAACATTATTCAAATTTACACCCAAACCATAAAGGCAAACATGAAGAAATTGAATATTTTTACCAACTTCTGCATTCTGAAATTGACCAAATATGCCATTGGGATTGCTGATTGGAATGCAAAAGTTGCTGCCAGAAATTCAAGCTAGATTCGGAAGAGGATGTAGGATGAGGGGTATCATTACTGATGTCAGATGAGTCTTGGCTGAAAGCAAAGAATACCAGAAAAATGTTTACTGTGTTTTATTGACTATGCAAAGGCATTTATTTGACTGTGTGGATCATAACAAATTATGGGTAACATTGTATAGATGAGAATTCCAGAACACTTAATTGTTGTGCTCATGAGAAACCTGTACATAAACCAAGAGGCTGTCATTCGAATAAACAAGGGGACACTGAATGGTTTAACATCAGGAATGGTATGTATTGGGGTTGTATATTTATTCAATCTGTACACTGAGCAAATAATCCAAGAAGCTGAACTATATAAAGAAGTATATGGTATCAGGATTGGAGGAAGACTCATTAACAACCTACGATATGCAAATGACACAACCTTGCTTGTTGAAAGTGAAAAGGACTTAAAGCACTTATGGATGAAGATCAAAGACTATAGCCTTCAGTATAGATCACATCTCAACATAAAGAAAACAAAAATCCTTTCAACTGGACTAATAAGCAACATCATGATAAATGGAGAAAAGATTGAAGTTCTCAGGGATTTCATTTTACTTAAATCTATGATCAATGCCCATGGAAGCAGCAGTCAAGAAATCAGACATGGCACAGCCAGCTACCCAGAAGGACCGAGTAGTTGATCCTGCGGGCTTGGGACCATAGTCGCAGGGGACATCAAGCTCAATTGGCATAACATACTATACAAAACATTGTTCCACCTACTACTTTGGCGAGTAGCGACTGGGACCTTAAAAGCTAGCAAGCTGCCATCTAGATGCAACAACAGGTCTCTCCTCATCAAGAAGAAAGAAGAAAAGCAAAATTAATGGAAACAATCAGTCCCAGCAACTGGTACACCATCCGATCTGCAACCTATACAACTATGAGACCAGAAGAACTAGATGATGCCCAGCTACCACTGCCATCCACTTGGAAGGGATGTAGGAGATCCTACATAAAGAGGGAGAACAATGTGGTACAAAATTCAAAATCGTTTGGAGGCAAAAAAAAAAAAAAAAAAAGAAGGTGGGGACCAGGTTTGCTGGTCCAATAGAGCCTGGTGTAACCACTGAGACTATGGCCCCTAGCTGCCCTTCAGGTCTGGAATTGAAGCCACACCTGTGGTTTCCAGCCAAACAAAGTACAGGCATGTGAGTTAAACATTTACCTCAAGTAGACACACGCCCTGGAGAGAACAATCATGGGAGAAGGAAGGGCTGCTTATGCAGAGGGAGATAGCTCAGGGTGCAGAAGAGTATAAAGGGATGGACACTGGGAGGAGGTAACTATGGGGAGGAAGTGGGAGGGGAGCTGCTGCATTGTAAATTTTGGTCAATGACATGAGACAAAGTATATGTGAACTGCTGTATGAAAAGTGAATTTACTCTGTAAATCTTCACCCAAATCCTAATAAAAAAAAAAAAAAAGAAAGAAAGAAAAGAAATCAGACATGGTATTGCACTGGGCTGATTTGCTGCAAAAGACCTGCTTAAGGTGTTAAAGAGCAAAGATGTCACTTTGAAGACTAAGGTGTGCCTGACCTGAGCCATGGTATGTTCATTCGCCTCATATGCATGTGAAAGCTGGACAGTGAATAAGGAAGACCAAAGAAGAATTGATGCATTTGAATTGTGGTGTTGGTGAAGAATACTAAAAATACCAGGGACTGCTGGAAGAACAAACAAATCTGTCTTGGAATAAGTATATCAGGAATGCTCCTTCAAAGCAATAATGGTCAGACTTACTCTCACCTACTTTGGTCATGTTGTCAAAAGGGACCATTCCCTGGAGAAGGATATCATGGATGGTAAAGTAGAGGGTCAGTGAAAAAGGGGAAGACCCTCAATGAGATGGACTGACACAGTGGCTGCAGCCATGAGCTCAAGCATAGCAAGGATTGTGAGGATGGCACAAGACCTGGCAGTGTTTTGTTCTGTTGTACATAGGGTCACTATGAGTCAGAATTGACTCAATAGCTCATAACAACAACAACAACAAAATGTATTTGTGAAAGCTGGATGATGAATAAGGAAACAGTAGGAGAACTGATACATTCAAACCGTGGTGTTGGAAAAGAATATTAAATACCCTATGGACTTGCAGAACATATAAATCAGTCTTAGAAGAAGTACAGTGAGAATTCTCCTTAGAAGCAGGGATGGCAAGACTTCAGCTCACTTACTTTGGACATATCAAGAAAGACCAATTGCTAGAAAAGGGCATTGTTTGATATGGTAGCGGGTTAGTGAAAACAAAAGAAACCCTCAGTGAAATGGCTGACACAATAGCTGTAAAATGGACTCAAACATACCATTTATCATTAAGACAGTGCAGAACTGGACAATGATAGATGACAGATGCTAATACCAACCAGTGTGGCCACAATACTGCATTACCATTAACACCAAACACCAGGCTACAGATAAACACATAAACTCCTGAGAGGATCAGAAGGGGGTCAATGAACAGGATTATGCTCTAGACCAAGGATAGATTCAGCTGAGGCTAATCTTGCACAGATACCAGTGATACAAATACCCACAATCCTTACAGAAACAACAGAAGACACACACAGAGTAATCCCTCACAGACACCCAGACACTGTGGGAAAGAGAACCAATGGATCTATTGTCTCAGGACCATAGTGCTGGGGGACACCAGACTCAACTGGCACAAGAAAATATGTAAAAGTCTTGTTTCTCATCCTACATTGGTGAATAGGGACTGGGGTCTTAAAAACTTTCAAGCAGCCATCTAAGATGTAGCTAATGGTTTCCTATCAACAGAAGTGAAGAAGAGTGCGGAAAAAAAAAAAAAAAAAAAAACCAAGGACATTTGAAAGCAATCAGCTCTAGGACATGATGGCCCTTGAGACCTCGAGACCAGAAGAACTAGATGGTGCCTGGCTACCAATGCCAACCACTCAGAAGAGGATCAAATCTGGAGATTCTGGATAGAGTGGGAGGAAAAATGTGGAACAAAATCCAAAAACTCAATAATGACCAGAATTACTGGTCGGGTGGAGTCTGGTAAGATCTCAATACTATGGCCCTGGGATACATCCTGGGCCTGGAATACAACTCACTCCCAGGGGCTGACTCTCAGCCCAATAGTAAGCAAGATGTACACGCAGACCACTCAACCCAGGGTGACACACCCATGTACTCTATGGAAGTCATCCCTTGGAGCAATCGACCATGGGGCACCAGAGGGGCAACATTCTCACAGAAGAAATTTGGGACAGACAGGAGTATAAAACTATGAGATGCACCAGGAGAGGGTTATTAGACAGGGAGGGGAGGAGACAGGGTTAGGGTTGGAAATGGTAAATGGAGAGTGAAACTAAATGTACACGTAATGTTGAATGTAAAACAAACTCTGCTCTGTAAACTTGCATTTAAAGCACAATAAAAAATAAAGATCACCAAGAAACAAAACAAAAGAAACCCTCATTGAATGGCTGACACAATAGCTGCAACAATGGACTCAGACATACCATTTATCATTGAGATAGTGCAGAACTGGACAACGTTTTGTTCTTTTATGTGTAAGGTTCCCAGAGCCAACTTGAGGGCAACTAAGAACAACAGCTGGGAAGAAGCAGCCCAAGACTTGTCAACTGGCAAGTGGGCAGCAGGCCAATTCTCAGCTAGGTATGTGTGGTCCTCCATGGGAGCATGTGTTTGTGCATCCATGCACATAAATAAGCATACATACATACACACTCTCTCTCAGGTGGGTGAGACCTTGAGCTGAGGTCAAGCAATCTTGCAGTGGAGTAAGACACCCTCAGCTAGAGTCTCCATGGGATGCACAGCAGTACTTGCTTTCCAAGAGTCATTTCTGTAAAACCCACAGCTTCCCTCTGCTTGTTCAGTCACCTCCTTGAAGTTAATAGGTTTTGCTCTGTGCCTCTTCATGACTCATCTGGTCCCAGTGAGCACACTTATTGGTTTGACTCCAGAGTACAATTTTAGTCCTTCAATAGGGTCCTTGCTGCCACTGGAAAACAAGCCAGGGGCCTTGCCATTTACAGAGTGCCTTATTGATCCTCACAGCAACCCTGTGGATTAGACAGTAGGGAGTTAATATGCCCATTTTACAGACAAGGAAATGTGCTATGAGAGAACTTCAGAGAAGCAGAGTTTCATGGGTGATCTGAACTTGAAGAGTCTCACATCCATCACCTAGCTCTTGAGCTTGATTTATCTTCTGGAAGATTCCTTCAATAGCATGAACCATCATGATCTTGGAGGCTTAGCTTTTCTTCAGCCCCTCTTATCTCTGACCTGAACCCCAATCCTGTCCTGCTATTTCTTCCATAATGAACTCACAGCAGCAGTGACTCAATTATTATCTCAACATTGTCATTGTCCCAAGCAAAATAACTATCTGATTGATGATGATTACTATGAAACTTGTTGGCATAAACTTGATTGCAATTTAAGATTTCTAACTCGACTTTGTTGCCAGTGTGGTCCCTGTTGTGGTCACTGCTATGTTAGTTACATCACTATTACAAATGTGTTCCTAAAAGCTGGTCCTATAATCTAGACATGTTGGACACTTCTCTTTAAAATTGCCTTCAGAACCTGGATCCCATTGCCCCAAATTATCCAATGATGGTAAATCTTTGTTCTAGTTTCCATGAAGGCAGATGACCTAGCAGTACCAGACCATAAAAATCCCATTCTCCCTCCAAAAAAACCCCACTGTTGTAGAGTCAATTCTGATTCATAGAGACCCTACAGGACAGCATAGAACTGTCCCATAGTCCCATAGAGTTTCAAAGGCTATAATCTTTATGGAAGCAGACTGCTACATCTTTCTCCCATGGAGCAGCTAGAGGGTTTGAACCATTGACCTTTTAGTTAACTGTTGAACTCTTCAGCCACTACACTCCCAGAGCTCTTTCAGACCCATACCAAAAATCCACTGCCACTGAATTGATTCCAACTCATAGTGACCCTCCATTGGGTTTCCAAGGCTGTAAATCTTTATGGAAGTAGACTGCCTCATCTTTCCCCATGGAGTAGCTGGTGGGTTTGAACCGCCAACCTTCTGGTTAGCAGTCAAATGCCTTACCCACTGTGCCACTAGAGCTTCTTTGTCATTCCCATCACTCACTGACTCACTCACTGCCGTCAAGTCAAATCCAACTCATAGCAACCCCTCCTTGGGTTTCCAAGGCAGTATCTCAATGGAAGTAGATTGCCCAGTCTTCCTTCTGAGGAGTGGCTTGTAGATTTGAACTGCCAGCCTTCTGGTTAGCAGTCAAATGCCTTAGGCAGTACATCACCAGAGTCTGCTGTGTTGTTGTTGTTGTTATGTGCCGTGGAGTCAGACCCGACTCATAGCGACCCCTCCTTGGGTTTCCGAGGCAGTATTGATTAATTGATAAGTTGGGCATTAAATAAATAACCATTGAATAAATCAATTAATCAACAAATCCTTTGAGAGTGATATTTTAGGACTTTTTCAGTTGCTGGTGACTAAATCACCATTTGCCTGGCCCCCACCTGGCCCTGCTTCTGCCCTGAATTCAGAGACAACGGTACTATCTTCTTCATGGAGCTTCATGCAGTTGCCCTGCCTTCCCAGCAAGCCCGAAGGTTTAGAATATTAAAAATAAAAATAGGTTATGCTTACTAAGCATTGCCCATGACACTTGATTAACAATTTACATCTAACAACTTATTTAATTGTCACAGCAGCCCTACAAAGGAGGTCCTGTTGTTATCTTCGTTTTACAGCTGAAGAAACTAAGGCATAAAGAAGCAAAGTGATTTATCCAAGGTCACACAGCCAGTAAATGGGGAGCTGGGATTTGAACTCAAGTCTGTCTGTTCCAAAGTACACGTTCTTAGTCAGTATCTGCTATTGTACCTCTCTAGTTCATGCTCCCTGTCTCAGATTTTTAATCTTTGGGCCCTCCCTAGCTTCTAAGTAATACATACATTTTTTTTTTTTT
>NW_006921731.1:666863-668673 GCF_000298275.1 Orycteropus afer afer
CATCTAGTTCTTCTGGTCTCATAGTTGTATAGGCTGCAGATCGGATGGTGTACCAGTCACTAGGACTAATTGTTTCCATGATTTTTGGTTTTCTTCATTCTTCTTTGCTCTGGATGAGGAGAGACCCATCACTGCATCTAGATGGCAGCTTGCTAGCTTTTAAGATCCCAGTCACTACTCACCAAAGTAGGAGGTGAAACAATGTTTTGTATAGTAACAGATACATTTTTAAAAAATTTTTTATTGTGATTTGGGTTCAAAGTTTACAGAGAAAATTCATTTTCCATATAGCAGTTCACATACATTGTCTCTTGATGTTGACTGCAATTTCCCACAGTGCAACAGCTCACCTCCCACTTCCTCCCCATAGTTGCCTCTTCCCTGTGTCCTTCCCTCCCATTCATTCCTGCCCCCCTTAGCTACCTCCCTGTGCATAAACAGCCCTTCTGTTCTCCCATGACTGATCTCTCCAAGGAGTAGGTAACATATACATTTAATCAAGTGTCAGCATCCAGAGCTTACTTTCTGAACCAGGGTGTGTTAGACTGGGTTCTCTAGAGAAACAAAACAAGTAAAGCTTAGAGAGAGAGAGAGAAAAAAAAAAAAAAAGTGTATCTTAGGAAAATGACTCTCACACTTATAGAAGCTGGCAAGTCCATAGTTCCTGGATCAAACATCAAGCTGGAGGCTTTTCCCAACTCTTGCATCTGCAGGGGTTGAGGAGCTCAAGGTTGGCAGACAGTGTACTGGCTGTTGACTCCAATGAATGACGAATTCAAGAGCTCCAGGCCAAATGGTGGATTGTTCGCTCACAGACACTTGTAAGCAGCACAACAGAATCCCGATCCACAGAGGAATAGCTCTTTTCCCAGAATGTCCATAGATATACTGGAAGCAGGCCACACCCCTAGCGAAACTCCTTTTCAACATATTGGCTGCTCAAAACATAATCATCTGATCCCATCATGGGAATAACCACATCACAACAGCTTAAACCACACAAAATTGTGCTCAGCCAAGTTGACACACAGCTCCAACTATCACAGTCCACCCCTTGTCAACTTGGCAGTTGTACACATCTTCTTAACCATATATAAACTCTAAATAAGGACAATTATAAAGTCATATTTGCACCTAACATGATACGCTAACACACATATAACCAAAATGCATTAACCTTATTTATGTTTCAGTTCATAACAGAAGGAAACAAAAATATTTGATGCATATATTTTGTTGTTATGTGCCATCGAGTCGGACCCGACTCATAGTGACCCCTCCTTGGTTATCTGAGGCAGTATCACTATGGAAGTAGATTGCCCCATCTTCCTTCCAAGGAGTGGCTGGTGGGTTTGAACCGCCAGCCTTCTGGTTAGCAGTCAGATGCCTTAAGCACTATGCTACCAGAGCTCCCTGATGCATATATACATTGCAGAAATATAACAATCACAGTCCTCGTTTCTGCAGCTGGTCATGTGGTCATAGTTGATATTCAGAACTACCTTCTTCCACCACCCATTCTGTATTTCCCTTGCCCTCAGCAAGCACCTTAGCTGGTCGTGGTTCTTTGCCTGGTGGGCTAACCCAAACCCTCATTCCTGAAGGGTCTGGGCCATTAGCAGTCATATCAGAATTGGGTTGCTGTAATTTCCCATTGACTTTAATCACAGGGAATGGTAGTACTAAGAGACATCCTAAAGAATCTCCTGTATTCCAGACATATTCTTCTATACCTCAAGCCAATTTCCCCTTGGTAATCAGGAACTATCACACTAGATAGTACAGTAATGCCCTTCTTTGTCTGTTGATC
>NW_006921731.1:669123-669918 GCF_000298275.1 Orycteropus afer afer
TTCCATGAGCATAGGCCCACTGCCACACTTCATTTGCTGTGAAGTGAGTCCCTTGATCTGAAGCAATGCTGTGTGGGATACCATGACGGTGGATAAGGCATTCTGTAAGTCCACGGATGGTAGTTTTGGCAGAAGCATTGTATGCAGGGAAGGCGAATCCATATCCAGAATAAGTATCTATTCCAGTAAGAACAAAACATCATCCTTTCCATGATAAAAGTGGGCCAATGTAATCAACCTGCCACCATGTTGCTGGCTGATTACCCAGAGGAATGGTTCCATATTGCGGACTCAGTGTTGGTCTCTGCTGCTGGCAGATTGGGCACTCAGCAGTGACGATAGCCAAATCAGCCTTGGTAAGCAGGAGTCCATGTTGCTGAGCCCATGCATAACCTCCATCCCTGCCACCATAGCCACTTTGTTCATGAGCCTATTGAACAATGACAGGAGTAGCTGAGGAAAAAATGATGGCTGATTTCCACTAAACGTGTCATCCCACCCACCTGATTGTTAAAGTCCTCCTCTGCCGAGGTCACCTTTTGGTGGGCATTCACATGAGACACAAATACCTTTACTCCTTTGGCCCATCAGAGGGATCTATCCACATACCTCTTCCCCATACATCCTTATAACCAATTTTCCAATCATGCTCCTTCCAAGTCCCAGACCATCCAGCTAAGCCATTAGCCACAGCCCACGAATCCATATATAATTGCACATCTGGCCATTTCTTATTCCATGCAAAGTGAACAGCCATATGCATGGCTCGAAGTTCTGCCCATTGGGAAGATTTCC
>NW_006921731.1:672245-682731 GCF_000298275.1 Orycteropus afer afer
CTGATGGTCCTTTGAAATTGGTATTGAGAAAAAGCATTGGCCAGATCAATAGCTACATACCAAGTACCAGGAGATGTACTAATTTGCTCAAGCAATGGAACCACATCAGGAACAGCAGCTGCAATTGGAGTCACCACCTGATTAAGTTTACGATAATCTACTGACATTCTCCAACATCCATCCATTTTTTTTGCACGGGCCAAATAGGTGAATTAAATGGGGATGTGGTGGGAATCACTACCCCTGCATCCTTCAAGTTCTTGATTGTGGCAGTAATCTCAGCAACCCATCCAGGTATGTGGTACTGCTTTTGATTTACTATTTTTGTAGGTAGAGGCAGTTCTAATGGCTTCCACTTTGCTTTTCCTGCCATAATTCCCTTAGTCCACATGTCAGGGACCCAATATGGGAATTCTGCCAATTGCTGAGTAGATCTATTCCAATTATGCATTCAGGCACTGGAGAAATCACTACAGGATGGATTTGGGGACCCACTGCACCCACTATGAGACACACCTTAGCTAAGACTCCATCAATAACTTGATCTCCATATGCCCCCACTCTGACTGGTGGGCCACAATGACGTTTTGAGTCTCCTGGAATTAGTGTCAGTTCAGAGCCAGTGTCCAGTAATCCCCAAAATGTCTGATTATTTCCTTTCTCCAATGAACAATCACTTTCGTAAAAGGCCTCAGATCCCTTTGGGGAAGGCTAGGAGACAGATTAACATTATGGATTTTTGGCAACATAGTGGGGTCCTTCCTCAAATGGACCTGGTCTCCCCTTCGTTCAAGACTTGTGACTCAAGTCTGGGAATTGATTGAGAGGTTGTGACTCTGTATTCTGGCGATTCAATCTAGGTTGCTGTTCACGTGACCTAGAATTCTTCTGTCTATACAGATCAATATTTAGTAGGCTTTCCATATATTTCACTACTAGGAACACCATGAGCAAGTAGCCAATGCCATAATTCCACATGAGTCAGACTATTCTGATTATTGTTCTGACTCTGCTGTCCATTATAGTAACCACACCCACCTTGCCTTTACAGGCTCCATATCCTGATCTTCCTGACTATCTGTCCATATGTACCCATTTCAGGTTTCGGGATCCCATTTTTTCCCAATCAATGCCCTCACTCTAACGTCAGACACCATTCTGGATTGGCAATTTAGTTGGCATTGTAATTCAGCCACCCTTACAATAAGACTCTCAGTTTGGTTTTCAGCAATATCAGCTCTGTTACTAGAAGACACAAGGCATTCCTTCAGAGCACAACTGGAAACACTGAGGTCTTTTATGCAGTGCTTAAGCCAAGATTCAGTGGCTCTGAGCTCATATCGCTCTTTCACCACTTTGTCTAGTGTAAGTAGGACCAACCAACCAGCTTCCTTATACTCCTCATTCTGAAAAAATTGCAGAAAAGTATCAAATATCCGATCACCCAGAGCGTCACTTCTCACAAGTACTTGATCTATTGGTGGTGCTATTTTGCATATTAATGTTGTCACCTCATGCCACGGATTAGCAGGGCCCTCTTTACTAACAGAGGCAGGGTCACTAGTGTCTGTAAGATTAATCAAACTGAAGAACCAATCCTTATGATTGGTTATGATTGGCCATCCTTATGATTTTGTCTCTCTAGAACCACTGCTGGTACCAAATGTGTTAGACTGGGTTCTCTAGAGAAACAAAACCAGTAAAGCTTATATATAGAGAGAGAAAAAAAAATTATCTTAGGAAAATGGCTCTCACATTTATAGAAGCTGGCAAGTCCAAAGTTCTTGGATCAAACATCAAGCTGAAGGCTTTACCCAACTCTTGCAGCTGCAGGTGCTGAAGAGCTCAAGGTTGGCAGGAGTGTACTGGCTGTTGATTCCAATGAATGACGAATCCAAGATCCCCAGGCTGAATGGTGGATTTGTCACTCATGGACAGTTGTAAGCAGCACAACAGAATCCCGATCCACAGAGGAATATCTCTTTTCCCAGAATGTCCATAGATATACTGGAAGCAGGCCACACCCCTAGCAAAACTCCCTTTCAACAGATTGGCTGCTCAAAACATAATCATCTGATCCCATCATGGGAATAACCACATCACAACAGCTTAAACCACACAGAATTGTGGTCCAGCCAAGTTGACACACAGCTCCAACTATCACACAGGGCAAAGAGGATCTCAGACCCAATAGTGGAAACAGATGGTAAGTCCTCCATGACAGACCTTTGTGAGGCATGGATGGGACCTCGTGCCACTAAAATTCACCATCCATCAGTCTCTGATCATTATGGAATCAGTGTAAGTAATTGAAAGAACAGAGAATCTGGATATAGAGTCCTGGCTTAGATGCTTGTAGCCTGGTGAACTCCTACTCATGTCTCATGACCCTGCTGTAATGCCTCCTCCTCAGAGAAGCCTTCCTTGACTGCTTCAGGCATCTCTGATCACCCTACACTGTCCATCATCCATTCATGTAACAAGTACTTTCTGAGCACCTACGACGTGCCTGGAAATCAGTAAGTATTCTGGATTAAAATATAAATTCTCAATGGCAGGGCCCAGATTGAGTGGCTAAGATCTCAAGCTTTGGTGCCAGATTGCTTGAGTTTGAATCTTAGCTCCTCCACTTAGTAGCAGTCTGAATTTGGGCTCGTTTCTTCACCTGGATAAGCCTTAGTTTATTCATCTATGTTAAACGAGCCTAATAATAGTACCTGCCTCATAGTGTGGTTGTGAGGATTACCTGAATTAATTTTTCTGAATATAGTTTTTATTACTGTTAGTTGCCATTGAGCCACCTCTGACTTCTGTATAACAAAACAAAATGTTGTCCAGTCCTGCACCATCTTTATGATGATTGGTATGTTTCAGTCCATTGTTGTAGCTATTGTGTCAATCTATCTCATGGTAGGTGTCCCTCATTTTCACTGACCCTCTCTCTTTACCAAACTGATGTCCTTTTCTAGTGATTGGTCTTTCTGATGACATATCCAAAGTAAGTGAGTGAAAGCCTCCCCATCTTCGATTCTAAGGAGCATTCTAGTTGTATTTCCTCTAAAATTGATTTGTTCATTCTTCTGACAAATCATGGTATATTTAATATTCTTCACCAACACTGTAGTTTAAACACATCAGTTCTTCATTCTTCCTTTTTCATTGTCCAGCTTTTGCATGCATATAAGGTCATTGGAAAGACCACGGCTTGTGTCAGTTTCAACTTAGTCATCAAAGTGACATCTTTGCTTCTCAAAAATTTAAAGATCTTCTACACCAAATTTGCTCAATTCAATACATCATTTGATTTGTTGACTGCTGCTTCCATGGACATTGATTGTTGATCCAAGTAGAATGATATCCTTGCCAACTTCACTATTTATTGGGATATTGTTTGTGGCCCACTTAACAACAACAGCACACTGCTGTCAAGTTGGATCCAACTCATAGCGACCCCTCCTTGGGTTTCTGAGGTGGTATCACTACAGAAGTAGATGCCTAAGCTTCCTTCTGAGGAATGGCTGGTGGGTTTGAACTGCCAGCCTTCTGGTTAGCAGTCAAATATGTTAGGGCCCAATTAGTTGTAAGGATTTTGGTTTGCTTCACATTCAGTTGTAATCCATACTGAAGGCTGAGTCCTTCACCTTCATCAGTAGGGGCTTCAAGTTGTCTTCATTTTTTTTTTGCTATTGTTATTGTCTTCATTTTTGGCAAGCAAAGTTGTGTATCTAATAATTGTCATTTAGTAGGTGCTTAATAAATGTTACCAGTTGTTATTGAGTCTTCTCTCTTTCATATTTGTATCATCAGGGCCACGCAAAAAGCCTGCACCCAAAAGGTGCTCCATGAATGTTTAAGTGAACAGAGGAGTGAATGAATGACATTGTACAAACCATTTTACTTCTCTACACACAGGTCCTCTCGTATGTGGAATGGGGAGACACACTTGCCTCCAGCTTGTTGTGAAGATTAGTGGGGTACCTGGGACATGATGGTGCCTTATAAATAGGGAAGCGTCTTGTGCACAGTGACAGATTACAATCAGTTTGGCTCTGAGGACAATGGCCTGGGACTTGGCCTCCAGAACCCCAGCTTGGGGCTGATGGGAGCATGTGGCTGCTCAGGGAAGGCTGGCCAGGGTGTAGGAATCTGCTGACTTAGACAGCAGTTCCAGGGACTCAGCCCTCAAGGGTATCCTGAGTATCTCCCTGCTCTCTCAGGAAACCTGTACATTCCTCAAGAGCTCTGATGAGAAAGAATATGTGAAAACCAGTTCCTACTAATCCACCAGAGAAGATTAATATACCCTAGCCTGGTCCTCACATTAAGAGGTGTCTAAGGAAGGTTGGGCAATCCTACTTCCGTAGTGATAACTGCCTCGGAAACCCAAGGAGGGGTTGCTAGGAGTCGGGGCCGACTCGATGGCAAATAACAACAACAACAACAAGTGAGACCTAAAAGGGCTGTCACATGTACTATCACCTTTGGACAAGAACCCTGAAGCATCAAGAAGGGGAACAGCTGCCCACAGTCACACCGTTATTGAGAGCCAGATTTGATGCTCACCACTAGCTTCCCAGCAAATTCTACCTCAACAAAGAGGGTGGATCTTGTAGCAACTGACCTCAGCCACACAGCCTGACTCACTAGGCTTCAGCATTCCCAGAGGTCACAGACTCCTGCAGCAGGAGAAAGCTGAAGCCAGCCAAGGCAGGCCCTCCTCTTACAGACAGCAAAGCTGAGGCCCCAGGACAAGCAATGACTTCCCTGGAGTCATAAAGCAAGCTGGTGGTTAGAGATAGTTAGAGATAGTGCTATCTCAATAGCAGCTGAAAACAGCAACAACAAGATAACCAAAACCATTCATTCAGCTAATGTTTATTGAGCACCTACTATGTGCCAGGCACTTTTCTAGGCACTGGAACTCCTGCAGAGAACAAAACAGACAAAGACCCTTGCCCTCATGGAACTGACATGCTACTAACAATCTTTCACCATGGACTTACTACCAAGCTTAATGCATAAATATTATGAATATTACATAAAGCAAGCAAGCAAACAAACAAACAAACAAAAAACAGTTGCTGTAGAGTCATTTCCAACCCATGGCAATCCCATGTGTTATACAATAAAACTGAAAAATGTTGTAACCTTTCAGAAGTAAGTCACCAGACCTTTCTTACAAGACACCTCTGGATGGGTTCAAAGCACCCACCTTTTGATTAGTAGGTGAGCGCTTAACCATTTATAGAATCCAGGGACTCCAAATATCACATACCCCTCACTTATTACATTCTCCTCTCCTCTGATCCTGGAGATCCCTCCATCCTGAATTTAAGGTTTATCATTCCCATGCATCTTTTCATACTTTCATTACATATACATATATTTAAACTTTATGTAAATAGCATATGCTGTACATATTCTCTGCAACTCAGTATTACTTGGTTATATATTCATGTTAATGCATGAGGCTCTAGTTCATCTTTTACTATCTAGTATTCCATTGTATGAATATATAGTCACCTGCTGAGGTCATTCCTGTATTTTTACTATGACCAGCAAAACTGCAATGAACATTCTTGTATAGATCTCTCTGTACAAATGAGCAAGAGTTTCTGTCTCTCTCAAGCTTTAACTTCAGCCCTATCCCCTTTTGATTATTCCTCAAGTTGGACAGGAACTGGAAGGCATTTTATTTATTCAAGTGAAGAGTTAGTTACCAAGACCCACCATACAAGGCATAGGGTACCTGTGGGGAGTGACAGGATGATGGTTGCTTCCTCAGAAGCCCCAGGAAAGGGTGGTGGGTTTAATGATTGGTCACAGGAAAGTGAGACATTAGTGCTGAACAGACTCCCCAGAGTTGCCTTGGGTCCCTGAATGTTAGAAGAGAAAGAGAGTCAAAGAGTTGAGCGCCTTTTTGTGTATTTGAGAAGCACCACATGCACTGTGGTTCAGTGAGTTGTATATGTGGAGAATCAGCTTTGTGATGATACTGATTTTTATTTATGAAGTTACTCTTTTTATGCATTATCTCCCGTAATCCTCCTACACATTCCTGTGAGGTTGTGTCTTAGTTATCTAGTGCTGCATAGCAAATTATCACACATTTTGTTTTCCTGGGTCAGGAGTCCAGACATGACTAAGCTGGATCCTTTGTCAGAATCTCACAAAACTGCAGTCCAAGCTGGGGCTGGGGTCTCATCTGTGGCTTGGTGTCCTCTTCCAAGCTCATGTAGTTGTTATAGAATTAATTTCCTTGCAGCTGTAGATCATATGCTGGTTTGATTCTCCAAGACCACCAGGAGAGAGACTAGACTAGACTCTGACCTCTAGGCTCTCTTTTCAAGAACTCACCTGATTGGGTCAACCCCACTGAGGATAATCTCCTTTTGGATTAATTTAAAGTCAACTGGTTGTTGTTGTTATGTGCTGTCGAGTCATACCCAACTCATAGCAACCGCTCCTTGAGTTTCTAAGGCAATATCACTACGGAAGTAGATTGCCCAACCTTCCTTCCGAGGAGTGGCTGGTGGGTTTGAACCGCCAGCCTTCTGGTTAGCAGTCAGAACTTTAATTGCATCTTTGCCATATAACCTAACAGGTTCATAGGTGTGATGTCTCTTCCCACACTCAAGGGAAGCCATTTATACAGTGTGTATTCACCAGGGAAGTGGGAATCTTAGGGAACATCTTATAATCCTACCTACCACAGGTTGGTATTATTATTATCACCATTCTACAGATGAGAAAACTGAGATGCAGCAAAGTTAATTGATAAACCCAATCACAAAATGAGCAGGTGGATGGGCTGGGATTAATTCACATTCTAGTCTAACTTGAGACTACACAGTCCCTCCTTGACTCCCAGCATCTTCGGCACTGTTCTGAGAGGGAGGAAGAATCTCACGGCCTCACAGACATCTACTCTCTTGGGTACCACCTTGTGATAGTTTTTGGGTTTCAGCTATGTCAGCCCTGGTAGTAGAAGCTATAAGCTTTCTTTCAGAGCACAGCTGGAAGCACTGAGGTCATTTATGCGGCACTTAAGCCGAGACTCAGCAGCTTTGAGCCCATCTCACTCTTTCACCACTTTGTCTAGTGTAAGTAGGACCAACCAACCAGCTTCCCTATACTCCTCATTCTGACAAAATTGCAGAAAAGTATCAAATATCCGATCACCCAGAGCATCACTTCTCACAAGTACTTGATCTATTGGTGGTGCTATTTCATGTATTAATTTTGCCACCTCACGCCACAGATTAGTAGGGCTCTCTTTACTAGCAGACACAGAGTTGCTATTGTCATCAAAGTTAATCAAACTGGAGAACCAATCTAGGAAGCCCATCCTTATGATTTCTCTCTCTCTCTCTCTTTCACTCTCTCTCTCTCTCTCTATATATATATATATGTAAAAGCTTTGCTGGTTTTTGTTTCTCTAGAGAACCCAGTCTAACACATTTGGTACCAGGAGTGGGGTCAAGCCAAGTTGACACACAGCTCCAACTATCACACACCTGCTCTCATGCTTCTTCCAGGAAAAAGTACTTCTTTCTAGCTAGACTTGGACTCCCAGAAGCCAGGATGAGCACCTTAGCCACTGAGGTAGCCCCCATGCACAATAGGTGCTCAGCAGATGTGTATTTGCTCTGGTACAGCTTGTATCTTCTTTCCTTTTCCTCTTGCAGAGCCAGCTGTCTCTGCAGACTGCTGAGCACATCTCTCATTCCAAGATAGGAGTCCAGGGAACACAGATTTTTCACTATAGAATTTCATTTTACAGGCAGTTTGGCTAGGACATGATGCTCCAGTTAACTTAGGGATGCCCATCCAGGCTTTATTAAATGTTTTTTTATGCTTTTGTTTCTTTTTCTATAAAAGCAATCCAAATTCCTTTTAGCATGGGAAATATCAATGAGCAAAATATTAATTATAAAAAAAGTATATTTTTAGGCACCCACAAGCCTACCCCGTGGAGACAGCCACAATTAGCTCATAGGTATCTTCTTGCAGGCAGCAGAGCCTAGTGGGTAAACATTCAGGTACTGGAGCCCTGCTGCCTGAGTTTTAATTCTAGCTTCAGCATTACCAGCTGTGTAAACCTGGAAAAATTATTTAACCTCACTGTGGCTTGCTTTTCTTATCTGTAATATGGGCATGTCAGTAGTACCTGCCTGCACACAGTATGCTTTATTTAACTGTTACTTGCTAATATTGTTTTTGATTTTTAAAATGTGGTCATATCAAACATGCTATCTTAAAACCTTTCTTCATGTCACATTTTTCTTGACAATAAATATTCATCCAAGACACAATTTTAAAAGGCCAGATCATCTTCCACATCAATTATGTAAGCAATCCTTTATTTTGGATATAGGATTTTTGTTCTTTAGCTATTATAAACAATACTACAGGGAACAACCTTGTAATTAGGTCTTTGTGCACATCCTTACTTCTCCTTCCCTTAGAATGGCTTTCTAGAAGTGGAATTTATGGGTCAGAGGGCCATTCAGTTCATTAGAGAAAACTTTGTGGAACTCCTATGGGTGCCAGGAACATAGTCAGATTGCATTCTAGAAAATGTTACCAGTTTACCGAATGTGATTCCATCATCACCACCACCACCTTTACCACCACCACTACCTCCTCCACTGCCTCCACTACCTTCAGTGCCACCACTACCTCTACCTCTGCTGTCACCTTCACTCCATCTCCACCACATCCACCTCCACCAACATCTCCACCTCTACCACCTCCACAACCCCCACTGACCTCTACCTCTACTACTACCACCTCCACCTCTACCTTTCCTTCCACCACCATCACCACCACCTCTACTGCCACCACCAAACAAGGCATCAGTGTTTAAAGCAACAGGTAAGGGAGGGGCTGCTCCTCCTCCAGTAGATCATAGTATAATATTCCCATGAGTGTGAGTTCCTCACGTCAGTCATCTCCTGCCTCTGCTTCACTCATTGGAGGTTCAAAGCTAAACCACTGGAACTGGCCATAGGGTTCCTTGCAGTTCTGTAGGTGCTCCATCTCTGGCATCAGAAGTGACTGGGACCCACAGGGACAGCTAGCTGAAATCCAGGGAAAAACCCAGATCCCAGGAGCAAGGTCCACCTCTTTTTCTTCATCGAACTTCCTAAATTCCAGATCCTGTGGTAAGTGTTCAACATGCTACCAAAACAAAGCAAATACAATATCATCATGGAACTAGTGAAAAAGACAGATATTAAATATGTAAGTTCTCAAATGTAACATTTCAAAATGTGATCAGGGCTATGAGGGAAAGGATGCGCTACTCTGGGAGAAAGATCAGGGAACTGACTTCCCTGTGGTCCCCAGGGAAAGCCTCTTTGAGGAAGTGGTGTTTGCTCCCAGACCTGAGATAATAAATGGGGAGAGGATGTTCCAGGCAGAGAGCTTAGCACATGCAAAGGCCCAGGCATGGGAACGGAAAGGAGGCCAGTGTGGTGAGGGTACATCAGCTGAGGGTCCAGTGGATGAAGGGGGCAGTCACACAGGCCTTGCAGTTCTGAACAGAAATCCTGAAACTGGACAGGGGGTCCAGCTCACGGCCAAGGCTAGGATTTCAGAGTTGGGTGAAGTTGGCATGAATGAGAGTAGGACAAGGACTTGGGGGCTTGTTACGCATCCTGGGCTGTGTGGAGCCCTCCCAGTGGTGTTTGCTGCTTAACTTGTAAGCAAAGAGGTGCTAGTGAGTGGTGGGCCAGGCCAACCTCAAGGGCCAGGACAGCAACAATGCCTCAGCTTTGTTTTTATGGCAGAAAAATATGTGATTTGATTCAGTTGTTGTTGTTGTTGTTATTGTTATGTGCCGTCAAGTTGGACCCGACTCATACCGACCCCTCCTTGGGTCTCCGAGGTAGTATCACTATGAAAGTAGATTCCTTCCTTCCGAGGAGTGGCTGGTGGGTATGAACTGCCAGCTTCTGGTTAGTGGTCAAGTGCCTTAGGCACTACGCTACTAGAGCTCCTATTCAGTTTTTGGTCCTGTAAAAATAATAATTATAAATGCTATGAACCACAGACATATGTAATGACATGTCTGAGTCTCACAAATAAGATGTTTAGTGCAAGAGGCCAAACCTAGAAGTAAGTATACTGAATGACTGCATTCATGGAAAGTTCAAGAGCAGGCAAAACTGATTTGTAATGCTGGAAATCACCTGGGAGCTGGGAGTCATGGGGGCTTCAGGTTGCTTCTGTGTTTTGACTTTGGAGTTGGATGCATGAGTGTCAGTTTTTGAAAATGCATTATCTATTCACTTTCAGTATATCTGATACTTTAAGAAAATATTTACTACAACCAAACCTATTTCCTACATCACCGATAAAATATTCCTGCCTAAAGTATTTAAGTGGCTAAGGTACTTGACTGCTAACCAGAAGGCTGGCGGTTCAAACCCACCAGCCACTCCTCGGAAGGAAGATGGGGCAATCTACTTCCGTAATGATA
>NW_006921731.1:684784-687728 GCF_000298275.1 Orycteropus afer afer
GGGGTCGCTATGAGTCGGAAACGACTCGACGGCACTTAACAACAACAACAACAACTGTGAGGAAACAGTAAGACAAAAGACAAATTCAAAGTGAGGGGTTACAAAACATAAATTCTGTGGAAAAAAAAAATCTAGAAAACTATTCTAAGTTAAAGGAACACTGCAACTAAATGCAATGCATGAGTCTATGTAGACAAAAATGTAACCATAAAGACATTGGGACAACTGGCAGACATTTGTATATTTTGTCAATGTTGAATTTCCCAGGTGGCGTAGTTGGGCTGTGGTTGGGTAGGAGTGTGTCATTTGTCCTTAGGAGAGTTACACTCGTGTTTAGAATTGAAATGGACTGATACCTCAAATGGCTGAATAGCAGCAGCAACAAAACAAAAGGAAGAGAGACAGAGAGAAAAAACACAAAGAGGGTTCAATGTTAATATTTGGAAAATATAAGTGAAGGGTATGTGAGTATTCACTGAGCATATTTTGCAGATTTTCTGTAAGATTGAAATTTTTTAAGTAAACATTTGGGAAATAAAACAAAGAAAAAAAATATACTATTTTCTATTTAAAAAAAGAAAAAGAAAAAAAGCCCTACCACTTATTGAGTTACTCACCATGAGTGTTGCTCAGCTTGTTGGGCATTTTATATGCATTATATATAATATCATGAGCCAGTTAGGTCTTTATCCAAATCCAACCAAACAGGCTTAAATTGAAACAGACATTTTTTGGCCCACATATCTGTACAATCCAGGAGCACAGGCTTTAGGTCAGAGCCTAAAAGCTATGATGCATTTTCTTTCCCTTAGTTTCTCAGCTCATCTTCTCCTGGTTTCGCTTTGCTTTTAAACATATTCTCCCCTCCTGAGCATAAGATAACTGCCAGGGCCAACTGGGTAGAGGAAAAATTCCCCAAAGGAGTAGGGAGAGAATCCTGGGAAGGCTGTCCCCAAATGTAATCTGTGAGGCAGATGGTCTTACCTCCTTGTATATATCAGGAACCCATGACTCAGATGGGTTATATGATTTTTCCAAGCTCTCAGAGCAAGAAAAGGATGGCTCAGATTTGGACTTGGGTCTTTCTGACCCCAAAATCTAAGCTTGGCTCTCTTTTTTTTTTTTTTTTTTATGCAAACACTTCTTTTATTACAGAAAGTCTGGAAAAATAGCAAGCCAAAAGCACCTGATCCTCCAGCCTGACACCATCATTTTTGTATATTCTCTTCTAGTCCTCTTCCACTTTGATGTTGATATGAAAATCTCTGAAGACTTCTTGAGCTACCTAGACACACTGATTTGGAAGCACCAAGAGTCAGGTGCTCCAGATGGTCCAGATTTCAGGTTAACACTTTTTGATGGGGATCAACATCTGCCATCACCATTTGGTAAACCAAGCCTATCCAGGTAACTGACACATGCTTGAGGAACAAAACCATTGGCCACAGAACTGATGCACAGCCCTTTGGGTTGTAAATGCAATAGTATCAGTAGTCACATCTTAATCCTCACAACAGGCCTAAAAGTGGACATTGTTATTGTTGTTAGCTACTGTCAAGTTGGCACCAACTCACAGCTACCTTATGTGTAACACAACAAAACATTGCCCAGTCCTGCATTGTCTTCATACTCGTTGGCACATTCAAGTTCAGGTGGACAATATTCTGTTGGGATCCATAAAGTTTTCAGTAGCTCATTTCTGGAAGTCGATTGCCAGGCTTTTCTTCCTCATCTGTCTTAGTCTGAAAGTGCCACTGAAACCTACCCACCAAGGGTGACCCTGATGATATTTGAAATACTAGTGGCATAGTTTCTAGCATCAACATGAAAACCATAATAGGACAAACTGACAGACAATCGGGTGGTGATAAAGTAGACATAAACCAAACCAAACTCACTGCCGTGGAGTCGGATCCAACTCATAGCAACCCCTCCTTGGGTTTCTGAGGTGGTATCACTATGGAAGTAGATTGCCCAACCTTCCTTCCAAGGACTGCTTCCTTCTGGTTAGCAGTCAAATGCCTTAGACACTATGTCACCAGATCTCCCAAAGTAGACATGTTATGTTATGTGTTATGTGCCATCGAGTCAGACCTGACTCATAGCGACCCCTCCTCGGGTTTCTGAGGCAGTATCACTATGGAAGTAGATTGCCCTGTCTTCCTTCTGAGGAGTGACTAGTGGGTACACATAGCTACCCCTACATCTCAGAGGAGAAAATTGAGGCTCCAAGAGGAGAAATGAGTTACCCAGGGTAACACAGTCAGTATGAGGCACAGACAGGGCCAAGCTGGGCTCAGAGATGTTGCTGTTATCACAGCCTTGTGCCTCCACCAGGCAAAATGCTCTGAGTAATTAAGGTACAGTCCATCCCTCTTAGCCGGGAACGCTGGGGATTTCGGTGTTGATCCCTGTGTGTTCTAAGACCTTGGATCAAAGACCTCTCTGTTGTTAGAGAAAGCCCTTCAGCTTTGCCTTCAGCCCAGGGACTTTCTGTCAAGTGGTAGGATCCATGCTAATAAAAACAAGTGTCATTTTACAGCATCTCTTATAAGTCTGTTAGTGACCTTTAATAAAAATTTATGACCCTAATAATCTGGTTCCACACATCCTGGTCATATTACTGCTTACCAGCTAGTAATCTACAAACCTTTAAAATTTAGTGACCTTGTCCTGGGTCCCCGCCAGGGGCCCACTCCAAGTGATGAGAATGGTAATGATTAATCAAAACTGCCTTGTGCTGAATGCAAAGCTGCTTTTTTGACGCAAGCCGTTGGGCTGGGAATCCTAGAAAGAGCAGGTACTCAAAGACACTTGGGCTTTCCAGAAAGGCCATTAAACCAGTTGTAACCAAACTTAGCTCCACCTGCCTGACCTTTTCCTCTGCATCTTTCCCTGCACGTCATCAGAAGGAACCCATGACTCAGATGGGTTATATGATTTT
>NW_006921731.1:687994-707931 GCF_000298275.1 Orycteropus afer afer
GGAGGTTGGGGATTCTGGAGCAACTTGTGTTTTGGGCACCTTGTTTGTTCACCGTTCTCTCAGCAGAAACCTGAGGCTGTGATTTTAACCAGAGGATGGGCAGTATCTGGAACGATCGTCAAAAGTCACAGGCCCAACTCACCTTACTGAATATTTTGTTGGTTATTGTGCTGTGTCTAATCGCATTGCTTTTGCTTGGGCCCTTCCAACAGCCAAATACAGATATTTACATGAATGTTGCGATGTAACTGAGGGCCCCCTGCCTTCAGTGCATACCGCACACATCCCAGCAACCTGGGCCTTCTTGATTATTTCACATTCATGGAAACACCGCCTCCTGGGGATGGCTTCCTAAAGGGTCGGGATTCCTCCAAGGCCACCAAAGCCCTTGGTGTTTTCATGACCTAAGCAGGTGAATGCGTTCACCACCTCACCCCACACAAAGTGGCTTTTGAGCTTGACCAGCAGTTTCCTAGCTTGAGGAAGTAGCATTTGGAAATCTCTCGGGCATCTGCCACCAAGTCTTTCCTCTGCTTTGAGAAGAGGAAGCAGGATTCCTGATTCAGACATCCCAACAAAACGGCTAAATCCTTGCTCCACTCAAAGAATAGCCTCCGATTAGCAGCACCAGCATCACTTGGAAGCTTCTTATTTAGATTTTTGAAACAAATGTTTGCTAGTAGAAATTACATTGCAGACAACATCGTTGTTAGTTGCTGTTGAGTCGGCCCTCTACTCATGGCGATCCTATGCACAAAGGAACAAAATGCTACCTGCTCCTGCACCATCCACATGAGCAGCAGACAATGTTCAAATGACTAAATATCTGCCAGATACTTCTGATAATTTTAGTAGCATTGATATTTAAAAGTGAATTTTTTAAAAAAAATGTAGTTTTATTTTTCCATAAATGCAGCATTTTATTATGTATATATTTACCATAATACAAAAGTTTCTCCTCTCTCAAAAAACGCAAGTGACATACTGGGATATATTATTTTCCATATGCAATGCAATGTGAAAGGAGACCTGGTGGTGCAACATTTAAGCTCTCAGCTGCTCACCAAACAGTTGATTATTCAAACTCACTCAGCAGCTCCACAGGAGAAAACCCTGATGATCTGTTCCCATAAAGATTCTAACTAGAAAACCTTATGACGTAGTTCTACTCTGTCACATGGGGTTGCGATCAGTTGGAAGCAACTCAATGACACCCAACAACAATGTGATGTGAAAAGTCTCTGGGTGGCAATAATGGTTTGTGTTGGGCTATTAACCTGAAGGTTGGTGGTTTGAACTCACCTAGTGGGAGCTCTGGTGGTGGAGTGCCTATGGCATTTGACTGCTAATCAGAAGGCTGGTGGTTCAAACCCACCAGCCACTCTTCAGAAGGAAGGTTGGGCAATCTATTTCTGTAGAGATACTGCCTTGGAAACTCAAGGAGGGGTTGCTATGAGTTGAATTGACTCGATGGCAGTGAGGTTTTTTTTTTTTTTTTTTTTTTGGTGGCACAGTGGAAGCAAGATTGGGCAATCTACTTCTATAAAGATTTACCACCTCGAAAACCCAGTGAGGATTACTATGAGTCGGAATTGACTTGATGGCAGTGGGTTTGTTTTTTTTTGTTTGTTTGTTTGGTTAGTGGCACAGTGGAAAAAAGCCCTGGCAATCTGCTTCTGTAAAGATTGTTGTTGTTGTTGTTGTTGTGTGCCGTCGAGTCGTCCCCGACTCATAGCGACCCCTCCTTGGGTTTCCGAGGCAGTATCACTACGGAAGTAGGATTGCCCAACCTTCCTTCCGAGGAGTGGCTGGTGGGTTTGAACCGCCAGCCTTCTGGTTAGCAGTCAAGTGCTTTAGCCACTATGCTACCAGAGCTCCTTCTGTACAGCCATTGAAACCCCTATGGAGTAGTTCTACTCATTGCCATGAGTCAGAATCAACTCAAGGACAACAGGTTTAGGGTAACATGATGTGAAGAGAGAATGTGAAGAGTTCATCCATCTAGAGAAGAATCTGGGCACTTTTTATGACACACAATCTCAGGCCCATCCCTAAGGTGACCAGCTGTCCTGGTTTGCCTAGGACTGAGGGTGTCCTGGAACTTAGGACTTTCCATACTTAGAGAAACATGAATACCAGACCTGTCGACCCAGTACCTACACTTGAACAAGACCCCCAGGTGATTGGTTGTCAGAGTTTGATAAGGACTGGCCCAGTTCATACTTCTCATGGTGTATTTTGGAACTTAAGGCACAGACCCAAAAGAAAAACCCACTGCCATCAAGCTGATTCCAACTCATAGTGACCCTCATTGGGTTTCCAAGGCAGTAAATCTTTACAGAAGTAGAATGCCTCATCTTTCTTCCATGGAGCAGGTAGTGAGTTTGAACTGCCAGCCTTCTGGTTAGCAGTCACACACCTTAGGCACTGTGCCACTTCAACCACAGAGCATGTCAGTAGATGAGCTGAACCCAGATTTTCTGCCTCTCTCTACTGCCTGGCACCATTTCCTTAGCCATGAATTCAAGACTATGTTTCATATAATGCTCATGGTATATTGAGAGAAGAGAAGGCATCCTGACTTCTTAGGGTGTCTCTAGGACAGCATCCTATACTTCCAGCCTCCTGCTGATGATCATACCTACAGCCCAAAGAAGTAACGCTTTTCAGATGAGAAATGATGACAAGCCCAAAAATGTTCAGGGATATTTGGTCAAAAGGGACAGTAGAGGTCATCTGATATGATACACTCTCTCCAGTGCGGAAAACCCTTCCACGGACTCCCTGCATCAAGGCCAGCTGGCTCTACTTGGATGCCTGTACTAACAAGGAGGTCACCACCACATATGGCACCAGCTCCTTGTTGGAAAGGACTAATTGTTTTTGTATTCTTTGTCAGTATTAGATTAATTCTTCCTTGCTGCCACTTCTATGCCCCAATCCTAGTTCTGTTTTATGAAATAACTTAGAAAGTTTAGGAGCTCTGGTGGTGTAGTGCCTAAGGTATTTGACTAACAGAAGGTTGGTGGTTCAAACCCACCAGCCACTCCATGGAAGGAAGATAAGGCACTCTACTTCTGTAAAGATTTACCACCTTGGAAACCCAGTAGGAATCACTGTGAGTTGGAATCAACTTGATGGCAGTGAGTTTGGTTTATTTTTTTAGAGAGTCTAGATCTTCTTCCACACAAGAATGTCTAGCTATTTAAGACGTGTGTCAGGACTTACCTTCCCCAGGCTAAACCTCTTCTCTCTCTCTCTCTCTTTTTTAATGTGTTCTTTGGGTAAAATGTGTTTTTAGTTGCCTCCCCCTACCTGCACTTCAAACTATCTTCTCAGTCATTATCTTCAGAGTGAGAGCTGTCTGTCAATGTCCCTCTTAAGGTGAATTGACTGTCATTGAAGCTGAGGTTTGTCTGGTCCAATGTAGAGGGGCACCCTCACCTCCTTTGATTAGATACGATACTCTACCTCTTTTAATGCAACCTCATTTTGATATGGCTTTTTTTTTTTTTTAAAAAAAGCAACCACGTCACACTGTGCACTCATAATAACCTTGTCAAATATGCCTCTCAAATCTTTTTCGTATAAACTACTGCCAAGCAAATTCCCCACTGATTTGTATTTAATTTTCTGAGTCCAAATCCCTGACTTTCATCTATCCTTGTGAATGTCACTTTGTCTCGGTCTGGCCTAGTGTTTCTCCATGTTGGGTGATTTTGGTTCTCCATTCTTTTACTGTGTGAATTAGTCATCTCTCCCAGCTGGATGGACCTCGGCCAATACACAGGTATTTACTGAGCACCTACTGAACAATCAGGGTCATAGTTAGAGGATAAAAGTGTAGCACATTCCTTTTCCTTAGGGGATTAATAGTCTGGTTGGAGAATGAGGATTTGTCCCACCACACAGAGGTGAACACAAACCAAGGCCACGGTCCTGAGGTACCTTCTTCAAGGGAGCACTTCTCCAGGGCTGTCTGTGGATCAGCCATGTTAAAATGGTCCCAGAGCTTGTCACAAACCCAGGCACTGGACCCCATTCAGTTCCCTGACAAGAAGTCTGGGTGAGGGACTCCAGCTCCATATTTCTAATTCCTCAGGGGATTCTGAGACAGGCTGATGTTAGAGGTCACTGGGTTGAAGGAGGTGAGAGTGGGAAGGTGAGACCAGGGCAGAAGGATCAAGGAGCAGAGGGAAGGGGGAAGGGGTGCACTCTAGACATGTAGGATGGGAACAGGGCACCAGCTGGGAGCAGGAATAGGTTCCCAGGAGAATGCCCTGGGTGAGGTAGGGAGGTCTGTCTTCAGGTTGTGCCCCAGCCCAGCCTCCACTCAGGAAAATCTTACAGCATCTCCATGCTGTAACACCAAAGATTTGACCCTGGGTTTGAGATGCTATCAGTGTCCTACGTGAGGTCCCAAACCAAGTCCTCTATCTGAGGAGAATTTGAGGAAAAGCATTTAGCAAATTGCCTCACATTCTGGTCTTGTGAGAGCTTTGGCTTCCCACAGGTACCCCTGATTCCGAGAAGGGTTGCCCTCTCCCTGTTATAATTCTTAGTGCCCAGATACTGCTTTTTGAGGTTGAATGTACTTCGGTAGCTCTAGCATTTAAAACCTGTGTGACTCAGGACAGATTCCTTAACCTCTCTGGGTCACCATTTGCAAAATGGGGATAAAGCTGTCTCTATCTCCTCAGGTTGCTATGAATAGTCATGATTCAGCAGAGATTCATGGAATGCCTACTGTGAACTATGCTCCTCCGTGCTAGGGCCCGTGGATTCAGCAGGAACCAGGCAGATGAGGAGCCCTGCTCTCAAAAGTAATTTCTTATGGAGACAGACAACAAACACAATGCACTGAGTGTGTTAGACGTGAGCGGTGCCAGGAAAAAAAAATAAAACAGGACAGAGGGACTGGGAGCTCTAGTGGCGTAGTGCCTAAGGCATTTGACTGCTAACCAGAAGGCTGGCAATTCAAATCCACGAGCCACAGGAAGATTGGGCGATCTACTTCTGTAGAGATACTGCCTCAGAAACCCAAGGAGGGGTCGTGATGAGTCGGAATTGACTCGACAGCAGTGAGTTTTGGAGTTTTTGTTTGTTTGTTTGTTTTTGAGAGGGACCAGGAATTTGGACGGAAGCTGAGGTTGCAGTTTTAAATAGGAGTCAAAGAAGGCCTCTCTGAGAAGGTGACATTTGAGCAAAGACTTGAAGGAGGAAGGTGAGGGAAGGATAACTGGGAAAAGCCTTCCAGGCAAAGGAACAGCTAACACAAAGACTCTGAGGCAGAAGCATCTTTGGGGGAAAAGAGATCAATTTAAAGTGATCTGGTACTTTTTCTTTTTAATTGCGATCTGGATGAAAGTTTACAGAGCAAATTCATTTCCATACAACAGTTCTTACACATTTTGTTTCATGACATTGGTTGCAATCTCCATAACATAACAGCTCTCTTCCCACTTCCCTCTCTATGGTTACTTTCTCCCTGTGTCTTTCTTTCCGGGGCATTCCTGCCCTCTGAGCTATCTCCCTGTGCAAATGCTGCCCTTTTGATCATCCAAGGTTGATTGTTCTAAGGAGTGTACCTACCTGGTGTAAATGTTTACCTTATGTTGTTTTGTTGTTGTTAGGTGCCGTCGAGTCGGCTCTGACACATAGCGACCTTATGTACAACAGAACAAAATACTGCCCAGTCCTGTGCAAGCCTCACAATCCCTGCTACACTTGAGCCCACTATTGCAGCCACTATGTCAGTCCATCTTGTTGAGACTTTCCCCTTTTTCACTGGCCTTCCACTTTACCAAGTATGATATTCTTTTCCAGGGAATGGTCCCTTCTGACAACTGACCAAATTATGTGGGATGAAGTCTGATCATTCTCGTCTCCAAAGAGCATTCTGCCTGCATTTCTTCCAGGACATTCTTTTGGCAGTCCATGGTACTTTCAGTATTCTTCACCAACACCACAACTTAAAAGCATCAACTCCTCTTCAATCTTCCTTGTTCATTGTCCAGCTCTCATATGCATATGAGGCAACTGAAAATACCATGGCTTGGGTTAGGCACACCTTAGTCTTCAAGGAAATATCTTTGCTTGTCAGCAGCTTAAAGAGGTTGTTTGTAGCAGATTTGCTCATTGCAATATGTCATCTGATGTCTTGACTGCTGCTTCCATCAGTGTTGATTGTGGAACCAAGTAATATGAAATCTTTAACAACTTCAATCTTTTCCCATTTATTGTAATGCTGCTTATTGGTCCAGTTGTGAGGATTTTCATTTTCTTTATGTTGAGATGTAGTCCATACTGCAGACTGTATTCTTCAATCTTCATCAGTAAGTGCTTCAATTATTCTCACTTTCAGCAAGCAAAGTTGTGTCATCTGCATATTACAGGTTGTTAGTGAGTCTTCCTCCAATCCTGGTACCATGGTTTTTTTCATATAGTCCAGCTTCTTGGATTATTTGTTTAGCAAACAGATTGAATAAGTATGGTGAAAGGATACAACCTTCCTGATTTTAAACCATGCAGTATCCCCATGTTCTGTTTGAACGACAGCCTACTGGTCTATGTATGGTTCCTCATGAGCACAATCAAGTGTTCTGGAATTCCCATTCTTCTCAATGTTATCCATAATTTGTTATGGTCCACACAATCGGATGCTTTTACATAGTCAATAAAACACAAGAAAACATTTTTTTGGTATTCTTTGCTTTCAGCTAAGATCCATCTGATATCAGCAATGATATCCCTCATTCCACGTCCTCTTCTGAATCCAGCTTGCATTTCTCGAAGTTCTGTGTCAGTATACTTCTGCAACCATTTTCGAATTATCTTCAGCAAGATTTTACTTGCATGTGATATTAATGATACTGTTCAACAATTTCCACATTTTTTGGGATCACCATTCTTTGGAATAGGTACAAATATGGACCTTTTTCAGTCAGTTGTCCAGGTAGCTGCCTTCTAAACCTCCTGGCATAGACAAGTGAGTGCCTCCAGCATGGCATCCATTTGTTGAAACATCTCAGTGGGTATTCCATCAATTCCTGGAACCTTGTTCTTTGCTAATTCCTTCAGTGCAGCTTCGGCTTCTTCCTTAAATGCCATTGATTCTTGATCATGAGTTGTTGGTTCTTGTTTATGAGTCTTCCTCCAATCTTGACATCATGCTCTTTGTCATATAGTCCAGCTTCTTGGATTTATCTTCATTTACCTTATATGCCTGTCCATTGTTTGGCTGGAAGCCACAGGAGTGAGTTCAATTCCAGGCCTGAAAGGTGACTTGGGGCCATAGTCTCAGGGATTTCACCAGTCTCTGTCAGACCAGTAAGCCTGGTCTTTTTTATGATTTTGTGTTTTGTTCCACATTTTTCTCCCACACTATCCGAGTCTCCTATACTGATCCTTTTCCGAGTGGTCGACAGTGGTAGCAGACCTGTACATTGTTATTGTTATTGTTATTGTTATTGTTATTGTTACTTGCAGTAGAGTCAGCTCTGAATCATGGCAACCTTATATATAGCAGAATAAAGCATTGTGGGTCCTGCACCATCTCCATGATTGTGGGTATGCTTGAGTCCATTGTTATGGCTATGATGTCAATCTATGTCATTGAATGTTTCCTTCATTTTTGCCAATCCTTTGCTTTACCAACCATGATGTCCTTTTCTAGCAATTGGTCTCTCTTGATGATGTATTCAAAGAAAGGGAGCCAAAGTCTCACCATCCTCTCTTCTAAGTAACATTCTGTTTGTATTTCTCCTAAGGCTGATTTGTTCACTCTTATGAAAGTCCACAGTGTGTTCAGTATTCTTCCTCAACACCACATTTTGAATGCATCAATTCTTCCGTCTTCGTTTTTCATTTTCCAGGTTTTGCATGCATCTGAGGCCATTGAAAAGACTATGGCTTGGGTCAGGTGCACGTTAGTCTTCAAAGTGACATCTTTGCTTTTGAAAACTTTGGTATGTGATTAAATTGCTCAGCATTAGCATTATTGACCTTAGAATTGCTTTTCTCATTAGAGTCATGACATTTCACTTCTGAAACATGTAACAGTTAGAGCATGAATCAGGAGTTAGATAAATCTGGGTTTGATCCCAACTTTGTAATTCTCAAGCTGTGTGATCATGGCTAACTCACTTAACTTCTCTGAACTTCCAGTGGAGGATAACAGTTCAAGTTTGTTACAGGGATCAAACACACAGAAGCACAAAGTTGACCCTATAGTACCAGATACTGGTGAGACGTAGTGTCACCCTCCTGTCTTGCAGGTTGGGAAGCCACACTCCAGTGCTGCCACTTGCTACATCCAGTCTACAGGGCTCCAGAAGCCAGCAGCCAACCCTAGGGCCTGCCAACTCTCCACCCTTACGCCCCACGTTTTCTATCCTACTTTAGCTATTTCTTTTTTAAAATGAAACAGCAGCTCTTGATTTTGAAAATAGATCACTTAGCATTCTCCTCTCTCTAATTAGGTTGTCCTGATTGTTTACTTTGCACAGTGAGAAAGGGAGATAGGAATTCACCCTGAAGATGGGAGAGACCCCTGAGCTGGTAGATTCTGGGGGCCACACCTTCTCTTCAAGTCACATCTGACTAGTGTAATTCCTGGTCAGGGTGAATTGGTTTTGGAGTTGGAGTTGGTTTTCAAGTAGGGCACACATTAACTTAGCAAGGGCCCTCCCCTGCCACACTTCTTTTCAGCAGCTGTAGAATGGGATTTGTCTTCCCTTACCTTGCTGACCTCAGAGACCCTCTGAGAAGATCAGAGGAGATAGTACATGCAAACGCCCTGTCAGTGTGCACAGAGGTTTACAATAAGACACACTTTGGAGGGTCTTCCTGACAACTAAATACAACCCTAGTTGATACGCTAAGTGCAGGAAGCGCAGAAAACCTCCACTCTAAAGCTGCCTCCCCTTTCTGCCTTCCTTCTGGGGGATTTACACTAAGAAAGATAGGTCTTGGGGATCCACCTGGGCTTCCCTCCACCCCCAAGATTTGTCTTGGATTCACCCAAAGGCATCATGTTGTTGTGTCTGAGAGCACAGACAGCTCTTAATTAGAGAGGCTTAGACTAAAATTCTCAGCACCACTGACCGGCTGGGTGAGCTGGAGTCAATGAGTTTACCTCTCTGTGCCTTGATTTCCTTATCTGTAAAATGGGAAGGATACCTATGACCTCTGGCCGTTGTGAGGACTGCTGCGTTGTACCCAGCAAAGAGTAGATATTGGTGGGGACCACCTCTGAGATGGTTCTGCCTAGTCCCTTCATTTCTCAGGTAGGGAAATTGAGGCTCGGGGGAAAAGGGTCTGTTCAAGGAACACAGCTGGCAAAGGCAGGGCTGAGTCCCCTGGGTCTCCTGGGTTTCCAGGGCTCCTGGCTCTCAGCCCAAAGTTCTGTCTTGCTGGAGCCCCAGTGAGGCTGGAAACCCTGCCTGGATCCTTACAGGAATCTAAAGGGGTGGAAGAAATAGTCCTCGTTGCCTGGTAACTCCACTAAAATGGGAAGCTTGGAAAACGTCAGGTGGTGGAATTTTTAAAACTCAGAGAGTAGTGCAAGCAGAACACTGTGTTCCTGAAGGGTGAGAGATCCTCTCTCTCCTGGCCAGCAGTCCCTCCCAGCTCCAGAGAAAAGCAGATCTTGGAGGAGGAATGGGGAGATTGTGCTTCTTAGTTCTCAGGGCAAGGAGATTACATAACTGGGTCCTCCTGAACTGGGAGTGAGTAAGAGCAAGAGATGGCCAGGAACTTGCCAGGGAAGTGTATCCTTCATTCATGTTCCCACTCGTTCACAAGGCATTTGCCAAGAGGGTACGTAAGCATCATGCTAGGTGCTGGGTGGGTCAAGATAGGCCCTGCCCAGAGTTTCTTTGAGGGTGAAGGGTGAACAAATTACACATAGAAATGCTTTGTTGTTGTTGTTAACTGCTGTTGGGATCCTCATCTCATGGCAACCCCATGCACAATGAAATGCCCCCTCCAAGGTCACTTGTGGATTTGACCTTGTGATCCATGGGGTTTTCACTGACAGATGTTCAGAAATAGATTGCCAGACCTTTCTCCCTAGTCAGTTTTAGTCTGGAAGCTCTGCTGATAACCATTCAGCATCATTGCAACATGTAAGGCTCCACTGGAAGGTGGGTGATGGCTGCACATAAGTATATTGTTTAGGAATATAGTCTCCTATATGGATGGTGAAAATTCTACAACTGAACCATCAATGTCCCCCAATGGAAATGCTTAGTGAACCACCAGAGTTGATGGCCTGTGAGCCTGTGAGAGCCAGAGGGCCACAAGCAGAGAGCCAGGGAGACATCCTGGAAGAGACAGGGATTGGGTCACCTGAGAACTCAGTGGGATTTGCTAAGGAGGGAGGCCAAGGGCACTGGCTCACTGAGTAGCAACTCTGAGCAGATCAGCACCTTGGTACCAGGGAGAAGGAAGCAGTGCCCTAGAGAGGAAAGAGAGGGGCTTTGGGCTCAGAGGAGTACACTGAATTGTACACATAAAATATAAACAACAGAGGCTAATACCAGTATATCCACAATACTGCATCACCATTAACACCAAACACCAGGCTACAGATAAACACATAAACATCTGAAAAGATCAGATGGGGGTCAGTGAACAGGATTATACTCTAGACGAAGGATAGATTCAGCTGAAGCCAATCTTGCACAGATAACAATGATACAAACTACCCACAATCCTTACAGAAACAACAGAAGACAGAACAATCCCTCACAGACAACCAGACACTGTTGGAGAGAGATCCAACAGGTCTACTGACTCAGGACCATAATATTGGGGGACACTAGATTCATCAGCACAATAAAATACACAAAAGTCTTGTTCCACGACTTACATTGGTGAGTAGCAACTGAGGTCTTAAAAGCTTTCAAGCAGCTATCTAAGATGCAGCTAATGGTCTCCTATCATTGGAAGCGAAGAAAGGTAAAAAAAAAAAAAAATGACAAAGGACATTTGGAAGCAATCAGTCCTAGGACATGATGGACCTTGAGACCAGAGGAACTAGATGGTGCCCAGCTACCAATGCCAAACATTCAGGAAAGGATCAAAACTGGAGATCCTGAATAGAGTGGGAGGAAAAACGTGGAACAAAATCCAAAAACACAATAATGACCAGAATTACTGGTTGAATGGAGTCTGGTGGAACTCCCAATACTATGGCCCTGGGATACACTTCGGGCCTGGAATAAAACTCACTCCCAGGGTCTGGCTCCCACATGCAGACCACTCAACCCAGGGTGACATACCCACATACTCTGTGGAGATGCATCCCTTAGAGCAATCGAGCATGGGGCACTAGAGGGCAAACGTTCACATGGAGGAAATGCAGGACACACAGGAGTACATAACTATGAGTGGTACGGGGGGAGGGGGGCGGGTGTTACTGGACAGGGAGGGGAAGAGGTTAGGGTTGGGGATGGTAATTGGGGAGTGAAACCAAATGTACATGAAATGTTGAATGTGAAACAAACTCTGTAAACTTGCACCTAAAGCCTAATTTAAAAAAAAAAAAAAAGAGCTTCTCAGGGAGACTAATGGTGTAGTCAGCTCCCCAGAGAGAAAAAGGCCTGGTGCTCAGGTCTCTCTTGTGTCATTGAGGCATGGCAGAGATGACCAAGAACATTTAAGCCTTCTATAAATAGTTTACCAAGCATTAATAATTAGTTTGCATCCTCCCCTTTCTGAAATGACAACTTGATTTTATTCTTTTGCATAAACAGGTATTATTCATGTGAGTTGGGGTGAGGGGGCCTCAAAGAAAGAGAGGTGGTGGTTACACAGGACACAATGGTCAAAAGTCTCTTACCAAATTTGTTTCACATTCTCCTCCTGTAACCAAAATTCTCTGAACAGTGTAAGCTTCACGTTTCCAACGTACTATGAGATCTTCAAAGGATGGCTTTATTTATCTAGGCCTGTGATGTATATTAGCACAGACTAGGGACACATTCCACCATTCATCTATCAGTTTGTCATACTGTGGTGGCTTACATGTTGCTGTGAGGCTGGAAGCTATGCCACTAGCATCCAAATACCATCAGGGTCACCCTTTGTGGACAGGTTTCAGTGGAGCTGTAAATTTAGACTTAAAAGAAAACATAGTTTCAGCCATAACTCTTCACATGTCTTTGCTTCCCTGCACTCATCAGCCACTGTTTATTGAGGACCTACTATGTGCCAGAAGTGGCAGTAATTATTCAGTGGCAGAATTCTCCCCTTCCATGGGAGAGGCCCAGGCTTGATTCCCAGCCAATGTACCTCATGTGCAACCATCACCTATCTGTCAGTGAAGACGTGTATATTGTTATCATACTGAACGGGTATCAGCAGAGCTTCCAAACTAAGGTGAACTAGGAAGAAAAGCCTCAATCTACCTCTGAAAATCAGCCAGCAAAATCCACTGTTGTGGATCAAACAACAGTTTGATCCACAGCCTATCAAGGGGATGGAGCAGGGCAGGGCACTGTTTCATCCTGTTGTGCTTGAGGTCACCATGAGCTAGGGGCTGACTTAGCAGCTAGCAACAATTTTGTGTCAGGTACTAAGAATGCACTGAGGATACAATCATGAGGTTCCTTCCCAGGTCAGTGGGGAAACAGATACCAATCAAGGAATCATAGTTCCTATAAAGTTGTATCTGTGGGAGAGCCATGGTGGATGTGGCTGGCACAGTGGGGTCAGTGGAGGCTTCCCTGAGGAAGTGACATTGAGCAGAGGCATGAAGGATGAGGAGAATTAGGGTGAAAGGGAGAATGAAGAGCCAGAGAGGTCAGCCTATGCATAAGGCCTCTGGTTGGAGCTCTGAGAGCCAGGAGAGGGTGCTACAGGCTGCAGCGCGAGGGGTGGGGCCAGACCAGGCCAGGCCTGGCAAGCGCTGGATGAGTTCTGTTCTTCACCCCCATGCAAAGCAACATCTCATGGGTGCTTGAAGCAGGGGAAGTGTGGAGTGAATCAGTTCTCATTCCCTAAAGATCACTGCAGCTGCTACAAGAAAAACAGACAGCAAAGGGCTGGGCTGAGGGAGAATCCCAATGAGGAGCCCCTGCAATCATCCAGGTGAGAGGTGCTGGGGCCGTAGACTAGGTTGACAGTGGCGGTGTCAGGAAAGGAGAGGAATGGCTGGATTTGAGAGCAGTTTGAAAGTAAAGGAGTCCGTGAATTATGCAAACAGTTAAGCACTCAGCTGGTTGGAGGTTCAAGTCCACACAGAGGCAGCTCAGAAGAAGGAGTTGCCAATCTACTTCTGAAAATTCAACCATTGAAAACCCTACAGAGCACAGTTCTACTCTGACACACGTGGGATCAGATCACTTTGAGTTGGAATCAACTGGACAGCATCTGATTTTTTGGTTGAAGATAAAAGGACAGGACTGCGGGGCGGGGGGGGGGGGAGTGCCCCGATGACTCCTGCATCTCTGGTTTAAGCATCTGGGTAGTTGGTAGTGACTTTTCCTGATTTTGCAGGATTAAAGTTTTCTTTTTCCCCAAACTAGGCAAAGGAGGCTTTCTCCACTCCCTTTCCTTCTCAAGGGACCCAAGAGATCAAACACCTTTGCTCTTGTATTTTCAACAATCTTTTATCATCTCTTTTACCACTGAGAAAAAGTAAATTAAAAAACATGTTCAACAGACCCAGGTCTGAGGCTCTCAAAAGTGTTTTTGGTGAAATAGGATTAGTCCCTAAGTCCCAGAAAAGCTTGTGGGGCCATGCAGGGCAGGGTGGGGGACGGGGAGGGCGTGGGGGTGAGAGGTTTAGTCTGCACAGAAGCCGAATCCCATGACCAAGGAACCTTTCAGTACTACCCCGTGGAGTGCCCCTTTGTCACTGGAGACACACCTTGCAGGAAAGGAGCTCCGGCCTTCACGAGTGAGTAGAGTGACTGCCCTGGAGTGGGGGCCAAGTTGAAGGGGGCTTTGCTTTGGGGGAGGGTATACTTGGGGTGTAGGTCCCCTTGAAGGCACTAGAATCTGCTCTGTCGCTAGGGGCAAATCAAGCCCTTAGCCCTCTGCTGATCACCACAGGGTGGGGCTGGGGAGGCTTCAGGAAAGGGGGAGATGTGGTCTTCCAAATAGAAACTGGCAGAGAGAGCACAGGTGCATGTGACAAAAGGGAGCAGGGTTCTGGCTCTGGAGTGAATCAATTCTGGGTTCAGTCATGGTTCTAGGACCTTGTTTAACCTCACTAGGCTTCAGTTTCCCCATCTGTAAAATGGGTAGGATAATTATACTGACCTCCCAGGATAGAGCAGTCAAGGAAAATGACTCTGAAATGCCTGATGCACAGCTTTGAATTCAGTTAGTGTCATTGTAAAACAATGTCAGTGCCCACAAGGCATTCACTATTAGTAATTTCCTTCTATGGACAAAGATGTTGTTGTTGTTGTTATGTGCCGTGGAGTCGGACCAACTCATAGCGACCCCTCCTTGGGTTTCCGAGGCAGTATCACTACGAAAGTAGATTGCCCCATCTTCCTTCTGAGGAGTGCCTGGTGGGTTTGAACCACCAACCTTCTGGTTAGCAGTCAAGTGCCTTAGGCAGTATGCTACCAATCCTGTCATCAAGTCCAAAGTGCCCTACGCAAGACAGTAGTATCTTAATAGTAGCTCCAACTACTGCAGAACAGCCCTGTGTTGAGCCCTGTGCCTGGGAGGTGACCCCTGAAACATCCTGGGGAGGTGGGCAGTGTGGAAGACAAGGAGTGTTCCAGTCAGTCCCTTTGCATCCCTTCTACATCCCAGAACCTGCTTTCCATAGCTATGATGTGCTTCTGTTTCACTTGCCTGTGCCTGCCACTCTTCTTTGGCTTCTGTCCTCGGACTATAGGAGCGGATAAGTCCCGCCTGCAGAGGACCAGAAGTGCCCTCTGGGATGTGGTTCCTTAGGCAATGATTGGTGGGTGGAGAGTAGAGTGGGAAAGCCCAGCTCCCTTGCCTGGGCTGGACAGCATGTGGTGTAACTTTTACTCCAGAGCTCCCCCACAGGGACAGGAGCTGTCCTGTGGATCTTTCCTGAGATCACACTCTTGTGGACTGCCTTTCCTTCCCAGTCCTGTTCTCCCCTCTCTCTGACTGATCTCCCCAGGAGCATTCCCTTTATAACCCACTTACCCAGGAATCCTCATGGCAGAGTCTGCAGTAAGTGTACCTGCTTTTCCATTTTCCAGATGAGGTAACTGAGGTTTAGGAAGTTTCAGCCACTTTTCAGGTATTGCAGTCAGTGGTGAGTGAGCTGGGCTTTGGATCTATGGTGGTCTGACTCCAAAACCTGGGTTTTATCCACATTGCAGCCATGGACCTTGGTAAAGCAGATCAATATACTAATTTCCATATAAGGCAAAAGGAAGAGGCAGCAAATGTTTAGGTTTGGGCAGAGAGTGGCTGGTGTGTGGCTGACGCTGAGCAGCCCATGGAAGTGCAAGTGGGATTTTTCAGATGGAGAAGGTGGGAACAGCCTCAAAGGAGGGAACAGCACATGCAAAAGCATGGGGTATGAAAGACACTGCTTGTTGGGAAGCAAATGTGCCCCTTTTCTAACCTCATTATTTCTCACCTTCTATCTCCCAGCTTCCATCCAAGCCATTCTAATCCATTCTCTAGATGGCAGCAACCAAAGTCATCTTTTGAAACATAAATCTTACCTTCCTCCAAAGAAAACCTTCAGTACTCTCACTTAGAGAAAAAAAATACAAATCCTTTCCTATGTCTTATAGCCCTGGAGATCCGGACCCACCAGCTTCTGTCCTTGTCTCCTGCTCTCCTCGCTTCAGTCACCCCAGCTACCCTGGCCACTCTGTTCTCTGAACCCTGTAAACATGGTCCTGCTCCAGGGCCTTTGTACTTGCTGTGCCTTCTTCCAAAGGAAGAATCTCTCTTCTTCCAGATCTTTACCTGGCTGGCTTCTTCTTATCCTTGAGGTCTTGGTTCATGTCACATCTTAGAGAAGACACACCCCAGTGTCCTGTTGCCCTGTCTGATTCCCTCATAATACATATAATAACTCTAGTGGTCAGGCTTATTTAATTATCTTGTTTATCTCACATCTCCCCACTGGAATTTGAAGTTTCTGAGGGCAAGACACTTGTCTCTCTTGCTTTTTTTCCCAAGTGCCTCTAGCAGCTCCAGTACATAGTAAGTGCTCATGAAGATAAGTGCTGAATGAATGGAGTTGCTCTTTATTGTTGCATTTGGCAGCTGTGTTGGGAGGGGTCAGAGGCTGGAGGGGTCAGGGTTGGGCAGTGAGAGCCCTTGAATACCAGGGTAAGTCATTTGGATATCATCCTTTGTGTAAAGATTTGTGCTAGTTAAGGTCTTTCCTTCAGCCAGTGCCAGGGGAAAGAGGAGGGAGAGTGAGATCATTCCAGATGCTGAGAGGGAGACAGATTGACTTGCTATGTCCATTCTGACATAGGCTGCCCACTCCTCCCCTGTGCTCAATTTCTGACCCACTCTTGCTTCAGGGGATATGAAAGTGAAATGATGGATGAAAGTGGGCCCAGACCCATCCTAGGGATGCCCTTGTAAACCTCTGTAGGCTCCCTCACACCAGGGCTCTCATTTCTCTGTGCCCTAGTGACTTCTTTGCCACAGAGAGAGAAGGCCTTCTCCTGAGCTGGCAGTCTGAATTCAGACTTCTAGCCTCCTAAACTGTGAGAGAATAAATTTCTATTTGTTAAAGTCATCCACTTGTGATATTTCTGTGGCAGCAGCACTAGAGAACTAAGACTGCAATGTGCATATGAATCACATATCTTGTTAAGATGCAGATTCAGATGGGCACTAAGCACTTGTGTTTTCTAAGGCTTTCTGGTAATGCTGATGTTGCTGGTCCATGGATCATACTTTGAGTAGCAAGGGTCTAGCAGATTAGGGTACAGTGGTTTCAGCCAGGTTGGGTTCTTATGATGTACGTAGGGAACTTAAAAAAGGAGAGTTTTCTTGGCCCCAGCCTTGGAAGTTCTAGTTAATAGGTCTGGGGTAGGCCCTGAGAATTTGCATTTTAACAAGCTCCCAAGTGATGCTGATGCTATTGGTGCCTAGACCATGTTTAGGTCCTAAAGAGTATGGTCAGGCAAGGAGTTGAGGAACCGAGAAGCCAAGGTGTCTAGATGGCCTTCAGATCCCTACAGAAGAGGGAGGAGAATAGAGAGGGGGAATGGAGAAGGGAAGAAGAGAGTTAAGCTAACCAGTGATTGGGTACAGTTGGCATTGAATGAGAGATGGCACATAACTCAGAGATTTCCATTTGATCAACATTAAACATTATATCTCTGTGTATTATATACCTCTGCACAAGCTGATTATTTGTGATTTGTCAGGCATCTGTACTGTTATTTACTAAAAACCAATTGCCATCAAGTCAATTCCAACTCCAGGTGACACCATGTATATCAGACTAGGACTGTGCTCCATATGGTTTTCAATGACTGATTTTTTAGAATTAGATTGCCAGACCTTTCTTCCAAGGCTCTAACCTTTCAGTTAGCAGCTGAGCACATTAACAGCTTGCACCACCCAGGGACTAGCTGTAGCTTATGTTGTTGTTGTTGTTGTTATGTGCTGTCGAGTCAGACCCAACTCATAGCAACCCCTCCTTGGGTTCTGAGGCAATATCACTACGGAAGTAGATTGCCCCATCTTCCTTCCAAGGAGTGGCTGATGGGTTTGAATTGCCAGCCTTCTGGTTAGCATTCAAGTGCCTTAGCTTATAGGAGAGCTAAAATGGTGCCATCATGAGCTTTTCCAGTACTTTTTAAACTAGGAAGGTCTTATAAGCCTATCACAGGCCCAAGGGATCCCTGGTGACAACATGGTGATGAGGGCACATCACTGTTCACTCTGGCAGCATTCCTCTAAATGTGATTTGCAGACAACTTTGTTTTCTCTGGGAAGGTTGTGACAAAATGGATTCCCTGGCCCCACTAAGACCTCATTATCTACAGGGAACCCTGGAGTCTGCATGTTCACCAGCTTCCCAGAAGATTTTAATACACTGAGGACCACTCCTCAGTGGAACAAGTCTCACAAAACACAACATGCTACATGATTCCAGACACTCCTTTCATCACTTTCCTACTGGAACCTTCTACCCAGATGACACAAGATAAAATATATGTGGGGGGGAATAAAACCCATGGACTCTCTTCTCTCAACTTTTGCTTCTGCTGTAACTCCTTCTTAGGTATTCTTTTACCGGTCAATTCTCATTCTTCTTTTAGAACCCAACTCCTCCAGGAAGTCTTCCCAGCCTACTCCTGTCTGTTCCTTCCTTGGATCCTCTGTAGTATTTTTTTTTTTCCATCTTATCCACTTTGGCACTTAACTTTGTATAGCCTTCAATTAATCTAGAATTATTTTCCATGAATGGTATTTTATCATCTCTTCCTTGAGTAAGTCAGTTACTAACTCAGCAAATATTTATCATATGACTAGGCATTGAGTTGGGAACTCTGGTGACACAGTGCTTAAGGCATTTGACTGCTAACCAGAAAGCTGGTGGTTCAAACCCAACAGCCACTCCTTGAAAGGCAATCTACTTCCATAGAGATACCACCTCGGAAACCCAAGGTAGGGTCGCTATGAGTTGGAACCAACTTGACAGCAGTGAGTTTCTTGGAGGCGTTGAGTTGTAAGGGTGAACACAAACTACCCTAGAGAACTCATGATCTAGAATGGGAGGCAGACCCCTACACACAAATGCACTCAGACAATCCAATAATAATAGGCTCTAACAAGGACTTTGGGGATAATAGTTGTTCAATGGTAGAATTCTTACCTTCTATGTGGGAGACCCAGGTTCAATTCCTGGCCAATACCCCTCATGCACAGCCACTGCCTATATGTCAGTGGAAGCTTGTATGTAGCTATGATGATGAACAGGTTTCAGTGGGGCTTCCAGTCAAAGACAGATTAGGAAAAAAGGCCTGGTTTACTTCCAAAAATCAGCCAATGAATCCTCAACCCATTGTGGGAATGGTACAAGACCAGGCAGTTTTTCGTTCTGTTGTGCATGGGGTCATCATGAACTGGGGGCCAACTTGACGGCAGCTAACAACAATAACATGCTCTTATAGGGATGTCAGGAGGATTCAATAAAATAGTAGTGCTCACAAAGCTAAGTGAAGCTTAGTTGTTTATGGTGTTGTTTTTATTGATACTAGAAAATATTTGTCAGTGAATGAATAAGGTGCACCTATTAGTATCTGGGAGGAGCTCTGGTGGTGTAGTGCCTAAGGCACTTGACTGCTAACCAGAAGGCTGGCAGTTCAAACCCAGCAGCCACTCCTCGGAAGGAAGGTTGGGCAATCTACTTCCGTAGCAATACTGCCTCGGAAACCCAAGGAGGGTTTGCTATGTGTCAGGTCTGACTTGACAACATGTAGCAACAACATCAACAACATTAGTATCTAGACATTCTACCTTTAGCAGAGTATTCTGGAAATCCACTGAGAGCCACCCTGAGGGCAAGTTGAACAACCCACACTGGGGAGCCTGTGGTTGCCATTACATCCTAGCCCTACCTTGCTTCTAACCCTCTAAATGAATCACTCGTCTCAGGCATCTTCCTTCCTCATTCCTGCCCTGTGTCCATCAGACTTGGCTGAGGGTGACTTTGGACTCTTCAGAAAGTAAATTCACCTTCAGCCAATGAAAACAAAGCACTTATAAGTCTTGAAAAGAATGTTGAGTGATGGGTGGGTGGCAGTGCAGTAATCATGCACAGTCTTCCATAGTCATTGCTTTGGGGGACACTCATTTGAATGGAAGTCAGTAACAGTCCACAGGGTCAGGCTGTCCACCCTCCTCTTCCCCCCATAGGCATTGTACCAGGCTGCTGCTCTGGGACACATGCCTTAGAAATACCCATTTAGAGGACCCTGCCTTTTTTTTTTTTTTTTTTT
>NW_006921731.1:709720-724644 GCF_000298275.1 Orycteropus afer afer
TTCATGTCTTCTGCCCATTTTTTAATTGGATTGTTTGTCTTTTTGTTATTGAGGTGTTGGAGTGTTCTATAAATTCTAGAGATAAGTCCCTTGGAGGACCCTGCCTTTTAATGCCTTCTTTCAAGTACTTTAGCAGCCAAGACCTCCTTGGATGTGGGTCTCTCCATAACATCTGTGTATAGTATCATAATGACACTTAAGTGACTGTATTACAGCTAACATCTAGTTAGCTAAACTGGCATTAGCCAGATATGGAACAGATCTGCTTTTTAAGTTTAGAAGCCTTCTAGCCTCCTAGCCTCACCCACTTTCTGACCTCCATAGGTCATAGGCTCCAGATTTATGCTCCCCCTGCCACCATGTAGTTGTGGATGGGTGATGGATAATGAATTTTACCTGGAAATGGTGGACACCTTTCTGCTTCAGGGTGGCCAGTTGCACCTACCCCAGAGACTCCCTCTGGGAAACTTTACTCAGAGCCTGACTCACACTGGCAAGGCTACATCCAGGGAGTAGTGGATACAAGAAGGACCATTTATTCATTTAACACACACACACACACACACACACAAAATAGACCTTTCTCTGGACTAGAATATTCTGTCCTTGTAGCCCCAGGCTCCTCAGAGAATCAAATCAGAATAAGGGGACACTGGATTGATTTACCATGGTACTGCCACCATCTCAACCAGAAATCCTGAAACTGGCCTCATTACTGCATTCTCTCCTAGTTTATAAAGTTATGTAAGCACTAGAATATGGCCCAGAACTGAAGTAGGAGAGTGAGATTGATGGATCAGTGACTGGTATAAAGATAAAAGAATCTGCCTCCCAATGGGCAAGGACTTGCCAGAAGGTTAGAATTCTTGCCACTAGCTAAATCTACTACCACATCCATCCATCCATCCATCCATCCCTGAGTTGAGTTCTGAAGATAGAGAGGAGTTAACTAGTCTAAGAAGAGAGAGAAGAGTATTCCAATCTGAGGGAATAGCATGTGCAAAGGACCTGTGGTGGAAGGGAATTTGTTAGCCAGTACAGTGGGTCAGAGAGATTGATGGGAAGATGATACAATATGAGGCTGGAGGGGTGAGCAGGGACCAGACCACACAGGTATGTGGGACACCAAAGGAAGTTTAGCCTATACCAGTGATACCCAAAGGAACTTTCTGTGTTAATTGAAATGTGTGATATAATAGCCAGTAGCCACATGTTGCTGAGGATCTGAAATGTAGCTAGCTAGTGTGACTGAGTAACAGCTTTATTTTTTTTCCAGATTTTTTTTTTTTTAATTGTGATTTGGTTGAAAGTTTATAGAGCAAATTGGTTTTCCATTCACCAATCCATTCACATTCTATTTCGTGACATTACTGAAATCCCACACTGTAACAGCTTTCTTCCCACTTCCTCCCTACATCCACCCCTTCCCTTTGTTCTTCCTTCCCATTCCCTCCCACCTTCCTAGATTGATATGCTTGATTGTTCTAATGAGTGCATAACAAAAACCAAAACCAAATTCACTGCCATCGAGTTGATTCCAACTCATAGCAACTCCCACTGGATTTCCCAGGCTGTAAGTCTTTACAGAAATAGTTTGCCCCATCTTCCTTCTGCAGAGTAGCTGGTAGGTTTGAACCTCTGATTTTCTGGTTAGCAGCCCAAATGCACTATCCACTACGCCACCAGAGCTCCTGATATTACTGCTCACCTTACAGATCTGTCTATCATTTGGCTGGCAGTTGAGTCACAGGGGTTAAGTTCAGTTCCTAGCTTGAAGGGTGTCTAAGGGCCATAGTCTCAGGGATTCCACCAGTCTTCATTAGACCAGTAAGCCTGGTCATTTTTATGGTTTTGAATTTTGTTTCTCATTTTACCCCTCCCTGTCCAGGACCTTTTATTGTGATCCCTCTTGGAGTGATCAGCAGTGGTAACTGGGCACCATCTAGTTAGTTCTTCTGGCCTTATGGGTGTGGACCCTGGGGTTCATGTGTTCCATTAGTCCTTTGGCCTAACTGTTTCCAGCATCTTTGATCTTCTTCACTCTTCTTTGCTCTAGATGGGGAGAGACCAGTAGTTGCACATTAGATGGCCACTCACAAGCTTTTAAGACCCCAGTCACTACTCACCAAAGTAGGATGGGGAACATTGTCTTTGTGGACTGTGTTATGCCAATGGACCTTAGTGTCAATTGGTCCTGAGCCTCCATACCCAGTGACTCATTCCTTCAGGGTGTTATTTTCATAACTTTGTTCCCTGATACTCTACTGTGTTCATGAATATATTTATAACCCATATAAATGTATAGGTTATATTTATAACCCATATAAATATATAGGTTATATTTATAACCCATATAAATATATAGGTTATATTTATAACCCATATAAATATATAGGTAGAGATAACCTCTATCAAACCTGTATATATTTGTGGGTATAATCCCATTTGCCTTCCCACCCCTGTTCAGCTTGAGTGTCTATCTATGCATCTAGGTAACTGAACTTTTGATTTTATTTAATTTTACTTAATTTACATTTAAATGGCCACATGTGGCCAATGGCTACTGCATTTGATAGTGCAGATCTGTACCCTAAAAGCAGTGGGAGGTGATATGGAAGGTTCTAGAAAGGGATGAGTCAACATGATCACAGTTGTCTCTGTTTGCTGTGTGGAGAATGAGTTGGAAAGAGGAGTAAAGGATGTGGGGAGACCCAGTGAGGAGACTTTGGCAGTGGTTCAGAGAAGGATGATGGTGGCCTGGGGTGGGAGTAAGTTGAGGTAGAGAAAAGAGATTTGGGAACAACTGGGGATGTAAAATTATCAGGACTTGGTGATGGGTGCAATGTGGGTGGTACAAAAGTGGAGGCATATATTACCAGATGGAGAGTGGTGCTTCCTCGGATATGGGGAACCCTGGAGGAGGACCAGGTTTTGGATTTTGGGTGTCCTGAATTCTGCTTGGATCACATTTAGCATGAAATGTTTTTGAGTTATTTGGAAGAAAATTTCAAGTGGGAAGTGGGATATATGGCTCTGGAGCCCTGTGCAGAAGTATGGATTGGAGATTGAAATTTGTGAATATGTAGAAATTGAAGCCATGGGCATGGATGCGAGAGAGTCTGAGAAGGAGAAGGCCTACGCCTAGGTTCTGGGCCTCCAACATGAATGCTGGGTGGAGGCAGATGTGTCTGCAAAGGTGACTGGGAGGGCATGACCAGAGATATTGGAGGAACTCCAGGAGGGTGCTGGTCATGACAGCCAAAGGAAGAGATTGTTTCCAGATGGAGGAGTGGGGAACATGGCCAAATGCTGGGGAGATTAGATTTATGGATGTGGAAGTCAGTGGTGACCTAGGTCAAGGATAGTCAAATGGGGACAGCGAGAAGTTTCCGCTGCGTGCTCTCCTATTTCTACATGTCCATATCTGAATATTTCACCTCTTTGGCTGTTAACCTCTTCCATTGATTAAAGTCAAGCCTTGCAGGTAACTTGTAGGTTTAAGGTGACTTTGCATATCTCAACCCTGCTATGTGTTGGCCTTATAGAAAGGACATCAGCCAGTGTATATTTCCTTCTTTTCCATATTCTTGGGGGCATCATAGTGTAACCCCCAAATCCTGGAAACGGTATTGACAGTTACTCTGTCACAAAGAAGGTAGCTCACCTACATCAAGTCAGTTATAAAGGGCAACTAGTTCTGCCCTGTTGTCTTCTTATTTTAGCTCTTCATCTACATTTCTACCATCCTGAACCCCACCTAAAGCCCAAGAGGCAGAGAACTTACTTCTGAACTCCACCTCTGATTCCCCTTGTCTTCTACCTCTGCATAGATGGCATTCACCTTATTTTTTCTAATCATTTCCATATGTGTAGGACACTTTTGGCTGGTGGAGATAGAATCCAACCCTGGTTACCACCTGTCAAAATGGGAGAATTGGCATGCTGGAAGGATCCTATGCTCTTATTCTCTCACTCACCCATTCATTTAATGTTCCAGCTATATGCCATACACTGTACCAGACACTGAGGAGACAGGTAATCAATAAATAAGCAAAGTGTATTGTATATTACATGGTGATAAGTGCCATGGAGACAAATAAATCACAGAAGGATGATAAGGAGTAATGGGGAGAGGGTTTCAGTTTTCAAATAGGGCAGGCAGGGAAGACCTCACAGAGAAGGTGATGTTTTCACAAAGACTGAAAAGGGACAAAGGAGACAGTCAAAGGGATAGCTGAGGCAGGAGTGAGCCTAGCATGTATTTGAGGAGTGAAGATCAGTGTGACTGGAACTGTGGGAGTATGACAAATGAGGGCAGAATGGCAATGGGGAGTGAAATCATGCAGGACCTTGTAGCTCATTGTCAGGATTTTGCTTTAATTCTGAGGGAAATGGCACATCATTGGAGGGTTTTAAGCCAAGGAGTGGTGTGACAGAAACAGGATAATCAGTGAGAAAGCTGTTGCCATAATCCACGGAAGAGATGATGTTGGTGGAGAGAGATGGTCAGAATCTAAATTATTTTCTAAAGATGAATGGATTGGATGTGGGAGAGGAGTCAAGGATGACTCCAAAGATTTTAGTTTGAAAAACTGGTGGATGAAGTTGTCATTAACAGAGTTGAAGATCATCAGAAAAGCTGAGTGAGAGAGGAAAACCAGGAGTTTGGTTTTATATGTTTGAGATGCCTATTAGATATCTACATAGACATGCGAAGCAGATGGGTGGAAACAATATATGGTCTAGGCTGGAGATAGAAATTATGGAGTCATCAGCATAGACAAAGTGCATAAAGTCTTGAGATAGGATGAAATCACCTAGATGGTGAATATGAATAGGAAGGGAACCGAGAGCCGTATAAGGTTCTCTGACTGGCTCTTCTTATTCTGTTCCCCTTTCTTTCTGAGATTTTCATTTTTTACTGTTACCATGAACTTCCCTTTATTGCTTCTTACTCTACTTGGCTAACAGGTCCTGAATTTACTAGTCCTCAGTTTTGGACAGAAGAGGACAAAGACTAACTTCTCTTTATCAATTCAAGTGCTAAGATTTTGGGGAAGGAATCTGATTGGTCTTGTTTGAGTAAGGTGCCTATACTGAACCAATCAACTTTGCCAGGGGGTGGGGCTTTGCTATATTTACACAATGGCTTCTACTGTAACCATGTAGGTGGAGTGAAGTGAGACACAGTTCCTTAAAATGGTTGGACATACTGATCATGGGTATTTGGTAGAATTATTAAACACAGATTTAAGGGCACACACGTTACTTCCTAAAGGAGGGCTGGCCAGCCAGCCATAGATATTTTAAAAAAGAAAAAAAAAAACAACCAGAAAAACATTGCTATCGAGTTGATTCCAACTCATAGTTGGCCATCCCAGAAGTTGAAGAGTAGAGTTTCATGAAGGAAAGGATGGGTGAGCCTGCCCCCTACCATACTGCATCAGCTGCCACTACAAAGTGAGGAAGAGGGTCCACTGGATGAGTTCCTATGGGGCAGTGGGATCAATGGGATCTCTTCCCATTGGGCTTCTGAGGCAGTAAATCTTTACAAAAGTAGATTGCTCCAGTCTTGCTTCCATGGAGTGGCTGGTGGGTTTCAACCACAAACCTTCTGGTTAGCAGTCAAATACCTGAGGCACTATGCACCAGAGCTCATTAGCCAGCCATATGTGGACCATGAAATGCCTGTATGAGGAGTGCCACCAGTCTATAGACCATCACCATCCCCTTCCTCAGTTCCCACACTTGGTTCAGATTTTCTGGAGAAAGTTGAGCTGATTCACATGGCTACTGGAACATCCTCTTGATACCTCAGTCAGCCTAGCAATATTCATGTTGATTCCCCTGCTGATTTGCTAAAAAGAGTGTTTAAACCTTCTTCTTCCAACTTAGACTCCCAACTGCTCTGATCTTCACAAACTCACCACCTACTTTAATGGCAGCCCCCCACTTTCCTGTGTTTTGACATCTTTTCAGGTTTTTACCATGTAGAAAAGTAGAGAGCTGACTGTAATCAGAAGATGATCATCGTGGGTGAAATCCAGCATCTCCCCTTTACACTTCTCCAGATGCCCACCTTCTTTTCCCCTGTGAAGGAAGGTTTCTCCTTTGGAGCACTTTTCTGCCATTCACCCCTGGAGTTTTATTTCCTTTCCTACCTGCTGCTCTTTATTCATCACCATTGACTTGTTTTTCTCTTTGGTCAGACTTATTTACGTTTCTCTACTATGAGTCGGGGCCGACTCGATGGCAAATAACAACAACAACAACTGAGGAAAAAATACTCCTTCATTTGATCAGCATCTTTCATCCTTTCCTTTTACATCTGCTGTTTGAGGAGCTCTGGTGGCACAGTGGCTAAAGTGCTTGGCTGCTAGCCAAAAGGTTGGTGATTTGAACCCACCAGCCACTCCACAGGAGGATGAGGCAGAAAAGGTTTACAGCCTTGGAAACCCTGTAAGTCAGAGTCAACTTGATGGGGCTTTTTTTGTTTACATATGCTGTTCAGCTCCTTGCCCCTCCACCCTCTGGAACCTACTCAAGGCCCACTGCCCCATAGGAACTCATCCAGTGGACCCTCTTCCTCACTTTGTAGTGGCAGCTGATGCAGTATGGTAGGGGGCAGGCTCACCCATCCTTTCCTTCATGAAACTCTACTCTTCAACTTCTGGGATGGCCAAATTTGAACCTAGATGATGGAGGGAGGGAGAGGAAAAGCAAAACAAGACTAAGGATTGTGTTAGTTAACTAATACTGTTGTAAGACATATACCATGAGTGAGTGACTTTAAAGAACCAAACTTTATTTTCTCATAGAGATTAGACATCTGAACCATGATTCAGAGACTAGAAGCCTGAATCAGGGTCTCAGCCTTGTTGATTCCTTCCATGTTGGTGGTCCTGGTTGTTCTTGGTTCCTTTACTTACAGATGATCCTCACATGATATCTGTCTTCCCTAGTGTTTGTGGGTCTGTGCCTATTCTGCTCCCTTTATAACACAGTGATGATTAGGTTTAAGGAGCTCTGGTGGTGTAATGCCTAAGGCTTTTGACTGCTAACTAGAGGGCTGGTGATTCAAACCCACTAGTCACTCCTCAGAAGGAAGACTGGGCAATCTACTTCTGTAGAGATACCTCAGAAACCCAAGAAGGGGCCGCTATGAGTCAAAATTGACTTGATGGCAATGAGTTTTGTTTTATTTTTTGTTAGATTAGGTTTAGGATCTGCCCCATACTGGTATGATTCATTAACATAACAAGAGAAAAACATTATTTCCAAACGTATTCAACACATACTTTAAAGAGACACAATTCAGTCCATAACAAGGACTGTTCAAATTTCACAATCATGTGTTCAGGGCACTTTCTCACCCACCCAGCCTGCCTTCCTAAACTTAATTCACACCATTCACATTCCTCTCTGCCATACTTAGCCACCCAAAGGCCCCTGAGCACATCTCCTCTTCCTCATTTTACTCTTTATAGGCCTAATTCCCTGGCTAGTAAGACCTTCCTCTTGTATCTACCCATGGAAACCCTCTCCATGGGCTGGACACAACTCAAAATTCCTCTTTTCCAAACCATTCCACTGTGGAAGGGGCTACCCACCTTCACTGTCCCCCCTTCCATCCCTACCATGCATGGAGGCCCCATTGCTTTGTTGAATCACAGATACATGTAATTTTCCTTTTTTGTCCATCATTTACCTGGCAACTAATCACATTCTACTGAGTCCCATCTCTGATGCTGGTGATTTGCAGGGCCCTTCATCCCCTGTATTACTGTAATTCCCAACGTACTGTCGCTCCACACTTCACTCTGTTCTGGTGGGGAGGGAGAGCAGGGAGGTGCCTTATCTCTCTTTGCATCCTCTAAACCTCTTAGTGGAGTGTCTCAAACAGAAGATGCTCAATAAACAGGTAATGATTGTTGGGCTTGTTGGTGATTTTTCTCCAGTCTATCCTTTATTCTGCTGTCAGAAAAATCTTTCTCAAGTCTTGTCATCATTATGTAACTTGTTTGGCTCCTGTGCTGTAATCAGCAAGCATTATCGAGGTCTGTTGGGTGGATAGGAGCTCTGGTAGCATAATGCCTAAGACATTTGACTTCTAACCAGAAGGCTGGTGGTTCAAACCCACCAGCCATTTCTCGGAAGGAAGACTGGGCAATCTCACCCCACCCCCATCCTTTAAAGCTCATTGGGTCTGACATGCTCAGGAAATGATTACACATTGTCTTAGGCTGAGTTCTCTAAAGGAGCAAAACCAGTGAAACATATAGATAGATAGATAGATAGAGGCATGGGTGTGTGTGTGTGTGTGTGTGTGTATATATATATATATATATATATATATATATATATATATATATTTGTTGTTGTTATGTGCCCTTAAGTCGGACACGACTCATAGCGACCCCTCCTTGGGTTTCCAAGGCAGTATCACTACGGAAGTAGATTGCCCCATCTTCCTTCCAAGATATATATGTATATATACATATGTATGTATGTATATATACAGAGAGAGAGAGAGAAAGAAAGTTTTATTTCAAGGAAGTGACTCAAATAGTTGCCCCAAGTTCCAAATCCATGGTTCAGGTGTCAGGCTTCTCCTGACTCAGATGGTTGCAGGGACTGATGAACCCAACATTTACAGGTCAGATGGCAGGCTGATGGCTCATGTCCCCAGAACCAGAGGTCAGATGATGATGAGTCAGATGCAGTATGAAGAGAGAGAGAGAGGAAGAGAGAGAGAGAGAGTTTTGCCAGAACATCTATATGTATTGGATGCAGGCCACATCTCCAAGAAAACTCCCATTATAATAGATCACAAAAATATTCCATATACTGAAAATCATGACCTAGCAAACTGACACATAACATTAACCATCATACATGCAAAAGACATACATAAAATGAAGTGATTAAAGAAAAGTATCATGAACACTTTAGGAGTCAGGGAAGCAAGGTGCCATAGTGAACTTTGATCATCCAAGCTGACTTTAGGAGGCAGAAGGACTTAAGCTGGGTCTGTGTGATGGGGAGGTCTGAGACATGAGGAGATGAAGGAATTCCAGGCCAAGGAGAAACTGAGGAGCAAAGGGATTCAGATGCTAAGACTACCATTTCAGCACTATGTCCTTCAGGCACCACCAAGGCAGTATAAGAAGGTAAGAAGGTTGACAAACAGTCTGATTTGCAGAAACCTGGAACTCTTTATAAGGCAGTGGCATGGTTCAGTAGTAGAATTCTCATATTCCAGGTAGGAGACCCAGCTTGATTCACAGCCAGTGCACCTCATGCACAGTTACCCATCTTTCAGTGAAAACTTGCATGTTGCTATGATGCTGAACATGTTTTAGCAGAGCTTCCAGACTAAGACAGAGTAGGAAGAAAGTCCTGGTGATCTACTTTTGAAAATAAGGCCATGAAAACCCATACAACAGAATATTGTCTGATGTAGTGCTGGAAGATGAACCACCTAGGTTGGAAGGCTCTTAAAATACACAGTGGCTGCAACAACGAACCCAGTCTGCAACCAAACATGGGGATGATGCAAGACTGGGCAGTTTTTTATTCTGTTGTGCATTGGGTCACCATGAGCTGGGAGCCAACTCGATGGCACCTGATGAAAAGAGAGGTCTTTATAAATTTCAGAAGGGTCATTCACTCACCCAAGTAGGCAGCTCCTAAGTGCAAACTCACAAAACCCAGAACCCTGTCTGCACCACCTTTGCTATCCCACCTCCTGCCCTTTAGCTTCTCTCCTATCCCTATGGCAGCCTGTAGTTCCTGGGAAGCTGTGGCATCTGAATCAAGAGAGGCAGAGAGGTGGGTGTTGGAGGTGTGTCTTTGAGGAGGGTAATCTGCTAAGGTTCCTAGTCACTTATGAAGAGCAGTGTCTGGCAACCAACCCTGGCCAGCCTCTTTGCAGTAGGGATCCTGCCCAGGTCGGGGCCCTCCCGGTGTTCATCAGGGCCACATCAAAGGCACTGTAAGGACTAAGATGTCACGGACTTCACATGACAAATATGAGAAGGGAGGCACTTCCCAACCCTTCATTTGACTCTAATCTAGACACTTACAGAGGCTTTAAAACATTCCAGGACAAAAGGAAACTCAGACTCTCACCACAGCTGGAACTAACCACAGATGAAGAGGAATGGGGACTGTTGGAGGATATGTTTACCAATTTTCCAGGCATTGTCAAGGCCAGTGATAGAGGAGATCAATGTAAACCCAATTCACAGATCTTATCCCTCAGCCTGTCTCCTCCCTGGCCTCTTTTTGCTTTTTGAAACATTGTTTTGGGTGTAATACCAGATTACAAGAATAGTACATACAATTTTAACTTTTAACCAGAAGCACCAATTGTTTACGCTCCCCACCCCATTTGCTTTATCTGTGTGCATATGCGTATGTGTGGGCGTGTGTGTATATATGTGTATATGTGGGTAGGTTTGCATTTTCTAAGTAAGTTACAGACCTCATTACACTTCACCCCTAAATGCTTCAGCATCTATTTCCTAAGAATAAAGATATTCTTTACATAAACCTAGTACAGTTATCAAAATCTGGAAAATTAACATTAATCCAATGCTATTGTTTAATCCACTGTCTATATTCACTTACCATCAACAGTCCCTTGTCATGTCCTTTAAAGCTGTGTCTCCCCCAGCTTCTTTTGAGCACACGCCTCCCACCCCACCCCCTTTTTTTTAAAACTTTTTGTTCGGACATAATGTCAAGCTTACAGAATAGTTGCAAGAATACTACAAAGAACATCCATATATTTTACCTAGATTCACCTGTTGTTGACATGACATTTTTCTCACTATTTTACTTTACCATTTGTGCTCATAATCTATCATCTGTCTATCCACATACATACTATTTTTTTCTTAAACTATTTGAGAGTAAATTTGATACAGTATAGGAGCTCTGGTGGCATAGTGCCTAAGGCACTTGACTGCTAACCAGAAGGCTCGTGGTTCAAACCTACCAGCCACTCCTCAGAAGGAAGGTTGGGAAATCTACTTCTATAGTGATACTGCCTTGGAAACCCAAGGAGGAATCGCTATGAGTCGGGTCTGACTCCACAGCATATATTGTATACAATATATTCCATTACCCCTAAATACTTCAGTGTGTATTTCTCAAGAGGGACATTCTCTTACATAACCATAGTACAGTTATTAACATTAATATAATACGTTTATCTAATCTACTGCCCTTATTTCAGTTTTGTTGATTGACCTATTTTCCCCTCCAGGACAACCTCCAGCCTAGGGTCAATTGTTTGGTTGTCTTACCTCTTTCATTGTTGTTTTTGTTGTTAAATGTCATGGAATCAATTCCTGCTTGTTGCGACCATACAACAGAACCTATGTACTACAGAACAGAACACTGCCTGGTCCTGCTCCCATCCTCACACTTGTTGCTATTTTTGAGCGCATTATTGTAGCCAGTGTGTCAATCCATCTTGTTGAGAGTCTTCCTCTTTTTCACTGAACTTTCCTTTACCAAGGATAATATCCTTCTCCAGAGACAGCCCTCCTGATAACATGTCCAAAGTATGTGAGACAGTCTCACCATCCTCACATTCTGGCTGTACTTCCTCCAAGACAGATTTATCTGTTCTTGTGGCAGTCTATGATATATTCAGTATTCTTCACCACCACCATAATTCAAAGTTCTTCTTTGGTCTTCCTTATTCATTGTCCAGCTTTCAAATGCATATGAGGTAATTGAAAATATCATGGTTTGGGTTAGGCACACCTTGGTCCTCAAAGTGACATCTTTGCTTTTTAACATTTTAAAGTTGTCTTTTGCAGCAGATTTGCCCAATGTAATACATCATTTGATTTCTTAACTGCTGCTCCCATGGATGTTGATTGTGGACCCAAGTAAAAAGAAATCCTTGACAACATCAGTCTTTTCTACACTTGTCATGATGTTACTCATTGGTCCAGTTGTGAGGATTTTTGTTTTCTTTATGTTGAGGTGTCATCCATACTGAAGGCTGTAATCTTTGATTTCATCAGATGCTTCAAGTCATCTTAACATTCAGCAAACAAGGTTGTGTCATCTGTATATTGCAGGCTGTTAGTGAGTCTTCTTCAAATTCTGATGCCATGTTCTCCTTCATATAGTCCAGTTTCTTGAGTTGTTTGCTCAGCATACGGATTGAGTAAGTATGGTGTGTATGGGGGTCTGAGCTCAGGATTTAGGGGTCAGAACTACTTTTCTACCTCATTATGGTACTGTAGGATATGTGCTCATATCCTCTATGGTCACAAGCTTAAAACACTCAGCCCACCCATGGCAAGGCTTCCCTTCCTACTCACTTGGAACTCACTCCCTTTCACATCAGTGTCTCCCAGAGCTGCACCCTCAGCTTCATTTCCAGTAAAGCTGAGTAACCAGGGAGAGAGAAATGCTATTCTTGTTCTAGGCCAGAGATTGCCAGCCTAGTTTTAGGGCCACATCTGGTCCCTGGATGTGTTCTGTTTGACCCACAGAACATTAAAACAATAACAACAAAAAGTGATTGGGTACTTAAAAATCAAAGGAGTTACACTGAAATTTAATTTCCAACTTCTCTTCTAAAAAAATTAAGAAGTTGGACTCTCATTTGTGGGCCAGTCTGAGTTGGGGCTGAGCATCAGCTGCCTGTATGAGATGAGACTTGAGCCTGTCCAGTTGCTGCAGTCCCCATTCAGAGAGCTGAGTTTACAAGTCCTGGTGAGGAAGCTGCCCTTTAGTCATCCAGCCCAAAGTCAGATTGGCTTTCTTGGCCACAGCACTCCACCTTTGACTCTGTTAAGTCAACAGTCATCTACAAAGCCATGTTGCCATGTCTTCTACCTGCACCTCTGCTGAAGTGGAATTTGTTTAGTTACTGTGTGTTCCTTTCAGTTCCATTGAGGTCCTAAAGTTGTTAGTCACTCTAGGAGTTCCCCAATCCTTTTCACCTTAGGTCATAACCGCCCTTTGTTGGTCTGGAAACAATTGGCATTCTCATCTAGGTCAGTGATAAGCATGTAGAACAGGCAGAGCCCAGGACAGAGCCATGTAGTATGCTATCAGAGACACCCTCTGGGTTAACATTGCCAAATTAATTTGGTCAGTCAACCATTACAAAGCCTTGGGTGGTGCAGAGGTTGGAGTTCAAATCCACCCAGACACACTTTGGAAGAAAGGCCTGGAGATCTTCTTCCAAAAATTCAGCTGTTGAAAACCCTGTGAGCAACAATTCTACTCTAGCACACATGGGGTCACCACAGGTCAGGGTTGACTCAACTGCAACTGGTTGATTTTTCAAAATATCAAGAGAGACCTGGGATGGCTAGACACTAAGCTCTGGTCTCTCTGCCCAGAGAGTCCTGGAAGGGAAAGCAGAAGGCAGGAGAGTTCTCCAGGTCTTCCCCATTCTCACTCCCTTTCCTCTTCATACGAGCTCTGGTGGCATAGTACCTAAGGCATTTGACGGCTAAACAGAATGCTGGCAGTTCAAACCCACCAGCCACTCCTCAGAAGGAAGATTGGGCAATCTACTTCCGGAGTGATACTACCTCGGAAACCCAAGGAGGGGTCGCTGTGAGTCAGACCTGACTCAATGGCAGTGTTTGGTTTTCCACTTCATACATGACCTCTTCTTCCTCTATCACCCAATCCTTTCAGGAATCCTCACGAAGGTCACTGATGTCTTCCTTGTATCCTCTCCTGCCTTTGGGTCCACCTCCCTCCCCACAGTTCCTTGGTTAGTTGATAGCCACTGGGAGATCACAGCACAATTACCTCACTTCCTCAGGATGCCATTTGCCCAGCCAGCAGGAGATGAGCTCCCCTAGAGGAAAGAAATGTTCCTGAGTCATCCTGTGCCCCGGGACAACTCCAGTGCCCCCTCTATAGTGTTCCCAGTCTGAAAGTGGTTCTTCTTACAGAAAAGTCAGAAGCTGCTTTAGGATGGGGCTGCAGAGCAGTCTGCCCCTCCTTTGGCCACTTTTGTCTGTCTTCCCTGGCAACCTCTCCTTTCTGTCCTGACCTCTGATGTAGCTCTTGAGTCATTCCCCACCTTCTGAGGAAGTCCTATACAGCGAAAGAGCATGTTAGATAGATGCAGAATCAAATCCTGCTGCCTTGCTATGTGTACAAGGACTCAGCCTCTCAAGCCTCAGTCTCCCCATCTACAAAAGGAGATAAGAACATTGCCCATGTGCTCACTGCATTTGCCACCCCACTCCAGGGACCAGCTATCCAGGTTTGCTTAAGACTAAAGAGTTTCGACTTTCGGTAAGATGCGGGAATAGGCAGACAAGCGACACAGACCCTCTTCAACAAAGAAAAGAAACACCGATTGCCAGAGATACAGAAGATAATCCTGAAGCCCTGAGTTTTGAAAGGAACTATACAGAAGTGGATTAGGCGCCAACTAGTAGAAAAACCTGAAGGAAAACAGAGAGTACAGAGACGGTTGGAGCTGCGGACTGTCAGTTACTCAGATGGGACCAACAGCCTGAATATTTCCAAGTGGTGATGGGACCTTAGAATTGACCTTAAGATCAGCCCTGGTCACCAAGGACTGCAGGGATAACTGCACTGGTGGCCTATGACTAGGAAAGGAAACATCAAGGAGGGAGACAAACTGAGCTGTTGACTTTCCGCTTTCTGGATGGTACAGCCATTTTGATTGTTTACACATGGCAGCCACTTTGGATATTTAAAGTGACTGAAGGCACAGCCATTTTGAATGTTTACAAGCGGTGGCAATTTTGGATACTTAAAGTGACCGAGGGCACAGTGATTTTGAATCTTTATAAAAGCCTTGAGCCCCAGGCTCACAGGTGAGGAGAGACAACACAGGGACGCCAGAGTAGCAGGCCGGAAGAGCAGGGAAGGGGATAAAAGCCTCGAGCCCCAGG
>NW_006921731.1:727969-742271 GCF_000298275.1 Orycteropus afer afer
GATTGTGGGGCTGGCGCGGGATAGGGCAGTGTTTCGTTCTGCTGTGCATGGGGTCACTATGAGTCGGAAATGACTCGACGGCACTTAACAACAACAACAACAACAACATAAGTGGCAACCATTTTGGATTTTAAAGTGATAGAATTCTCATTCAGATTCTAGGGACCTAAGAATAGGCTCTGTTTGCCAAAGGTGGCAGGGACATATGAGAGGCTGACAACAGGAAAGGAGACAGGTGGTAAGTATATTATAAGTGTTGCCCACTAGCAAATAGAGGAGCACAGTACAGTACCCTTGTGTAGATAACATACAAATAAAATGAAAATTGTGGGCAAGTCACTCCAACATATAATCACCAATTACATATAAACACAAAAATGTCACAATGCTTCAGAGACAACAGAACATCACAGTCCACACAAAGAAGCAAGATAAAGCAGAAGAAACAAGGGACTAGGAAACAGACCCAAAATACATCCCTGATGAAGACACAGCACTGGAACTAACTCCCTGATAAGGAATTCAAAAGAATTATATTTAGGTACCTTCAACAAATTGAGAGACAGATCAAGGAAAACACAGAGAAAACCCTAGAACAATTTCAAAAGACAATACAAAAACAAAATGACAAAATAAATGAAAAATTAGAAATCTACACACAGAAATCCAGAAGATTAATACTAAATTTCCAAAAATAGATAAGGCACTGAATGGGCAAAGGAGCAGAATTGAATCAATAGAAGACAGAATTGGGGAGATTGAAGGCAAATACCTGAATACTTCTTTGAAAAGGGATCAATCAGAAAAAAGAAAAAAACAAAATGAAGAAAGCCTAAGGTTCATGTGGGATACCATCAAAAGGAATAACCTATGTGTAATCAGAATTCCAGAACAGGAAGAGGCAAATAAAACCACAGAAAAAATTGTCAAAGGTTTGTTGGAAGAGAATTTTCCTGGTATGATGAAAGATGAGAGTATATCCATTCAGGAAGTCCAATGAACCCCAAACAGGATAGACCCCAAAAGAAAATCACCAAGACACATCATCATCAAACTCACCAAAACCAAAGACAAAGAAAGAATCATGAGAGCAGGATGGGAAAAACAAAAAGTTACTTACAAGGGGCAACCGATAAGACTAAGCTTGGATTTCTTGAGAAAAATCATGCAGGCGAGAACACAATGGTATGGTATATATAAAACACTGAAAGAGAAAAATCTCCAACCAAGAATTAGGTACCCAGCAAAATTGTGCCTCAAATATGATGGTGAAATTAGGACATTTCCAGATATGCAGAAATTAAGGGAATTTGTTAAAACCAGACCAACCTTACAAGAAATGCTAAAGGGTGCCCTTTGGACAGAGAAGCAACAACAGCCAACAACAACTGACCATTAACACACATGATGATATAACCCAGAAACCAACCCAGCTATGGAAGTATCCAAAGTAAATAAGCCTACAAGACTGTGAACAGGGAACCAGAAACATCAATTGACAAATGAAGACAACTACAAACCAAAAAGAGGGGAAAAGCTGTGTCATTACAGAACTTCTAGATGGTACGGAAGTCAAGACAACTACAAGACAGAACGGACTGTTCTATACTTGGGAAGAAAAATATAAATCACAGGGTAACCTCAAAGAAAAATGATAAATCTTCACATCAGAAAAGAGGACCAGCATAAATATTCAGCAAATACTAAAACAATAGCAATGAAGGAAGTGATTACATGATTCATAAACAAAACAAGCTCAGCCTAGAAAATTATATGAAACAAAGAAATCGACACCACGAAAAAGCACATAACAAAAATGACAGCAACAAATTCATATTTGCCTATAATTACATATCTGGCAAGGGACTTATCTCTAAGATTTATAGCAGAAGAGTGGATGACTAAACTATGGTACATATATATAATGGAATGCTATGCAGCAGTGAAGAATTATGGAGGGTCTGCAAAATACCGCATAATATGGATGAACTTGGAGGACATTATGCTGAGTGAAATAAGTCAATCACTGAAGGACAAATATAGTATTAGTTCGTTATTGTGGAGGGTCAAGGAAAGGTTTATATATGGAGCGAAACTTTCTTTGTTGGTTGCCAGGGGTTGAAAGAGGGGAGGAACACTGAAAAAAAAAAAAAAAAAGCATTGACCCATGTCACTTTAGTTTTGTGTATTTCACTGTACATAAATTATATTTCAATAAAATGCATTAAAAAAAAAAAAAAAAACTATTTGGAAAAACTAAAAAAAAAAAAGACTAAAGAGTTTCCCAAGATGTGGGACTTTTAGTGCTTAAACACAGACCAAAACTTGTTGCTGTTGAATGAATGGATTCTGACTCATGGTGATCCCATGTGTGTCAGTAGAACTGTGCTCCACCAAGTTTTTATTGGCTGATTTTTCAGAAGCAGATCACCAGACCTTTCTGCCAAGGTGCTTCTGGGTGAGTTTGAACTGTCAGCCCTTCACTTAGCAGCCAAGCACTTAACTAATTGCACCACTCAGGTGCTCCAAAACACAGACAGTCCCTGGGAAAAAATGCAGGACAGTTGGTCACCCTCTGACTCTACCCAGACCCACTCTCCACTCTTCTCTACCCTGGTCTATGAGCATGGAGGCTTACCCCTAAGGACTGTATCACCCTCTGGCTTTTGTTGGGTTCAACCAATGGGGCATCTCCAGCAGGAGGATGCTGGGGCCTCTCCCATGGTGACAGCTCTCACTGGGCCCTAGGAACATTTTGTCCCTCCATACTCCTTCATTCCTAGGAGTGGTATCACCTCTCATCTCCAACAGCTAATTCCTAGGTACCTCAAGAGCCTCTGTCCCCCAACCCCACCCACACCTTGTATATATTTCTTACACTGAAATCTCTCGTTTGAGACTCAGTACAGCCTCCCTCCTAGGTTTGTGAGTGCTCAGTAATCAATAGATTGACTGTCATCATCATGATGCTAATCTGTACCTGTCACCTTTTCTATCTGGGCATGTGATGATGGCACTGCACTGTAGGCAGAGCAGTCTCAGGCTAGGTCCTCACTTCTTTTCTGAGTGTATGACCTTGAACAAATGCTTCAGCTCTCTGACCTTGTTTCTTTACTTGTAAAATGGAGTTAATAACAATGACCTCAGTTGTGATGTTAGGAGACCTAGGTTAAGTCAGCCCCAGATGACTAGTAAGGATCTGAGGTCTGAAGAAGTGACCATGGTGGGAGATCCTCCTGTGGCCTTCACTGCTCTGTGAGCAAGATGACAGCCATTCCTTACCACCCCTCCTCACCTTCAAGACATATCTGGATGAGGAAACATTACTCAATTTTTCCCACATCCACCGGTGACAGATGCAACTGTCAGAGGTTGTTTCTGGAAATTTCTATCTTGGCCCCCCATCCTGCATGCAGGTAGCAGCCTCTCCCTCTTCACCTCACTCAAATATGTTCATCTGGCAGGTCTAGGGGGCAATGTGAAGTGTCAGTTCTGCCAGTTCTCCAAGCAGGGGATGTACTCATCAGTGCAGTTTATGAGACCTCTGTCCACATATGTGAGATGATGGGGATGTCACAGGACTTCATCAGCGCTCTCCCTGTGTTAGTTGAACCTGGACCTGAGCAGCTATTTTGTGATCACCACCAGTGTAGTGTCCCAGAGAGGTGTGGAGAGAACATGGAAGCACAGAGTATAAAACTGGTGTAGAAAACACCCTTCTCGGGCCACATTACACTGAGAAGTATGATTTACCATGTAGTAAGTACTAAGAACTCTGAGATGCCTTCCGTCTCTAAGGTTCTGAGGCTCCTGGGTCCTCTTTTATGATACTCAATGGTTTGCTATATTCATGTCTATTAGTGGTTTAACAGGCCACTAATAAACCCAGTTCACATTGTTGTAAACTAATATATGTTTCCTTAGCTAAAATGCTACAGCTTCAGGCAAGGCTGCATCCAGGGACTCAAAGTGTTGTTGTCAACTATTTGGCTCCACAACTGGCTCCATAACTTGGTCATCTAGATGCAACAATGGGTCTCTCCTCATCCAGAGCAAAGAAGAATGAAGAAAACCAAAGATGCATGGAAACAGTCAGTCCAAGGGACTGGTAGACCATGCAATCCTCAGCGTATATGACCATGAGGCCAGAACTAGGTGGTTCCTATTTACCACTGTCAACCACTCAGAGAGGGATCAGTGCAGGAGATCCTGGATAGAGTGGGAGAACAATGGGGAACAAAACTCAAGATCATTTAAAAAAAAAAACAAGTTTGCTAGTCTGATAAAGCCTGGTGAGACCCCTGAGACTATGGCCTCTAGCTACCCTTCAGGTCTAGAATTGAACTGACTCCTGTGGCTTCTAGCCAAATAATAGACAGGCATATGGGCTGAACATTTGCATCAGGTAGATGCACTCCTTGGAGCAATCAATCATGGAAAAACAGAAGGGCAGTGTTTGCATAGGGAGACAGCTTTGGGGGTGGGGGTGGGAATGCATGGGAGGGAAGGACACAGGGAAGATGTAACTATGGGGAGGAAGTGGGAAGAGAGCTGTTACATTATGGGAGTTGGAGTCAATGTCATGAGACAAAATGTGTATGAATTACTGTATGGAAAATGAATTTGCTCTGTAAACTTTCACCCAAATCACAATTAAAGAAAAAAAAATTGCCTCCACCTGTCCACTCTGATTCCCTCTGCACTGACTAGATGCTCAGAGGAGTTTTCCCTATGACATTGCATTGATGGTTTCCAGCAGCTCCCAGCTTATGTCTCACCAGCTTGGTGGCTCCAGACGAAAACAAACGTCCCTTGCTCAGTAACTCCAGAAAAAGTCTCAGAATTAGGTTTTGTTGACCCTGATTGACCACCGGATTCATGTGACCACTCCCAACCAATCAACATGGCCAGGGTATGTGATGATGTGGTTAGCTGATCCTGGTGCCCACCTGACATGAGGAGGGAAATGGCCCCTCCACAACCCATTCTGAGCTTCATGAAGCTTCTACAATTCATATTTGTTTCTTTTTTATTTATTTTAACTTTTTATTGTGATTTAGGTGAAAGTTTACAGAGCAAATTTATTTTGCATTCAACAGGTTTTACACATTCCGTTTCATGATATTGATTGCGATTCCCATAATGTAAAAGCTTCCTTCCCACTTCCTCCCTGTGATTACCTTTCCTCTGTGTCCTTCTTTCCTATGCATTCCTGCTTTCGGAGATTTCTCCCTGTGCAAATGCTGCCCTTCTGATCGCCCGTGGTTGATTGTTCTATGGAGTGCAACTCCCTGGTGGAATTGACCTCTTGGCCTATTATTTGGCTAAAAGTTAAACCATGGAAGTGATTGAATTCCAGGCCCAAAGGTGATACCAAACTGTATCAGACCACTAATCCTGGTCTTTTTTTAATTTTGAGTTTTGTTCCACATTTTTCTCCCACTCTATCCAGGATCTCTAATTTGGATCCCTTTCTTAGTGGTTGATAGTGGTGGCTGGGCACCATCTAATTCTTCTGGTCCCAGGGTCATGTAGGCTGAGGTTTCCATGGTCCACTAATCCCTTGGATTAATTGTTTCTATGTGTCTTTGATTTTCTTCACTCTTCTTTGCTCTGCACGAAACAAGATCAATAGTTGTATCTTAGATGGCCACTTGGAAGCTTTTAAGACCCCAGTTGCTACTCACCAAAGTAGAATGTAGAACAATGTTGGTGTACTATGTTATGCCATTGAACTTGATGTCTCCTGTGACCATGGTTCTGAGCCCACAGGCTCAGCAACTCACTCTCTCAAGGTGTTTGCTTGGAGCTAAGAAGTTATCACAACTGTGCCCCTTACTAGCTTAATTATATGTATTGAGATTTTTATATCACATACAAATACATATGTAGAAATACCACCTGCCAAACCTATAAATGGTCATGGGTATATTCCCATTTGCCTACCCATACCTGATCATCTTGCCTGTCTACCTGTGTATCCACCATAGATATATGTTTGCTATTACTGATAATGCAGTATTGTGTATGTAATAGTATTTCCCTTTGTTGTTTGTACCTCTTGCGTACCTCTCTATGTCTTCCTTTTCATTAGTGATGTTGTGCTGGTCACCCACTTTTGGTATATTGCCTTTCCCTTCACCCAAATCAATACATGTCTCTTACTTAACTAGCAATTTCCCCCCCTTCCCTCCCATCCCTAGTAACCAACAAAGTTTCCTTCCATGTGTAAACCTTTTCATAATAGTGGACTTGTACAATAGTTGTCCTTCTGTGATTAGCTTATTTCACTCAGTATAATGTCCTCCAAGTTCATCCATGTTATGAGGAGTTTTGCAGATTCTTCATTATTATTTAGTGTTGCATAGTATTCCATTGTGTATATATACCATAGTTTGGTTATCCATTCTTATCCATTCATCCATTGTTGGGCACTTAGATTGTTTCCATCTCTTTGCTGTTCCAAATGTGCATATATCTATTTGTGTCCCAGTTCTCACTTTTTAAAAGATATATACCTAGTAGTGTAGGATCAAATGTTATTTCTATTTCCAACTTTTTAAAGAAGTACCCTATTATTTTCCGCAGTGGTTGTACCATTTTACAGTCCCACCAGCAGTGTATGAGTGTTCCAGTCTCCTCACACCCTCACTAGAATTTGTTGTTTTCTGTCTCACTGAACTTTGCTATTATTGCTGGGATGAGAAGATATCTCATTGTTGTTTTGATTTGTATCTGTCTAATGGCTCATGATCTCGAACATTTCTTCATGTGTGTGTTGGCCACCTGAATATCCTCTTCGCTGCAGTGTCATTCCTGTCCTCTGCCCATTTTTAATTGTATCATTTGTCTTTTTGATGTTGAGGTGTTGAAGTTTTCTAAAAATTTTAGACCTAAGTCTTTTGTCAGATATGTCACTGCTGAATATTTTTTCCCAATCTGTTCTTTTTTTGCTCTTTTAGAGAAGTCTTTTGATGTGCATAAGAATTAAATTTTTAGGTGGTCCCAGTTATCTAGTTTATCTTCTGCTGTTTGTGCATTTTTGGTTATATTTGATAGTCTATTTGTGCTGTAAATTGGGGCTCCTAAGTTTGCCCCTATTTTGCCTTTGATGATCTTTATAGTTTTAGGTTTTACATATAGGTCTTTGATCCATCTTGAGTGAGTTTTTGTATATGATGTAAAGTATGGGTCTTGTTTCATTTTTCTGTAAATGGATATCCAATTTTGTGGGCCCTATTTGGTAAAGGCACTCTTTTCCATTAAATGACTGTGGTAGTTAGGTCAACCTCTTTGGGTGATATTGACATTTTCATAATGTTCAGTGTTCCTATCCATGAGCATAGTATGTTCTTCCATTTATGCAGGTCTCTTATAGTTTCTTGAAGTAGTGTTTTCTAGTTTTCTTTGTATAAGTCTTTTGTGATCCTGGTAAGATTTATTCCTAAGTATTTTACCTTTTTGGTAGCTGTTGTAAATGGTATTGTTTTCTTTATTTCCTTTTTCAGAGATCTCTTTGAATCAGAGGAATCCAGCTGATTTTTGTATGTTGATCATGCATCTTGTCACTTTGCTGAATTTTTCAGTTAGTTTCAGATTTTCTTGCTGAGTCTCTTGGTTTTTCTATCCATAGGATCATACCATCTGTAAATAGAGATAGTCTTACTTCTTCTTTGCCAATTTGGATGCCTTTATTTCTCTTTCTTGCCTTATTGCCCTGGCTAGGACTTCCAGTACAATGTTGGATAGAAGTGGTGATAGAGCATGCTGGCATGCTTTTCATCTCTTTCCACTGAAAATAATGTTGGCTGTTTGTGTATATGCCCTTTATTATATTGAAGAATTTCTCTTCTGTTCCTATTTTGCTTAGAGTTTTTATTTATTTATTTATTTATTTATTTATTTATTTATTAATCAGGAATTGGTGTTCGATTTTATCAAATGCGTTTTCTGCATGTATGGATATGATCATGTGGTTCTTTTCCTTGGTTTTATTTCTGTGATGGATTACATTGATTGTTTTTCTAATGTTGAACCATCCTTACATACCTGGTATAAATCCCACTTGGTCATGTTGTATTATTTTTTTATATATGTAGTGTATTCTATAGGCTAGGATTTTGTTGAAAATATTTGTGTCTATATTCCTGAGAGATATTAGTCTGTAATTTTCCTTTTTAGTGGTGTCTGCCTGGTTTTATGTCAGGGTAATGCTTGCTACATAAAATTAATTTAAGAGGATTCCATCCTTCTCTATGTTCTGGAATAGTTTGAGTAAGATAGGTGTTAGCTCTTCTCTGAATGTTTGGTAGAATTCTCCAGGGAAGCCATCTGGGCCAGAACTTTTTTTGTTGATAGGTTTTTTTTTTTAATGACCAGTTCAATTTCTTCTTTTGTTATGGGTCTGTTCGAATTTTCCACATCAGTCTGTTTTAGTTTAGGTAAATGGTGTGTTTCTAGAAATCTTTCCATTTCTTCTAGTTTTTCTAATTTGTTGGAGTACAATTCTTCACAGTATCCTGACATTATCCATTTTATTTCAGTTAGTTCTGTTGCAACATCACCTGTTTCATTTCTTATTCATGTTATTTACATCTTCTCCTTCTTTTCCTTTGTTAAATTTGCCAGTGGTTTGTTGATCTTATTAACCTTTTCAAACAACCAACTTCTCTTGTTGATTTTTTTTCCTGTTTCATTTATTTCTGCTTGAATCTGCATTTTTTTTTCTTGTGTTCACTTTATGCTTTTTTGCTGCTCTTTTTCTTATTATTGGAGATGATGGATAAGATGTTGATTTTGGCTCCTTTTTTTTTAACATGTGCAATTTATTGCTATAAATTGCCTTCTGAACACTGCTTTAGCTGTGTCTCAAATATTTTGGTATGTTGGTTTTCATTTGATTTGATATATATTTTATTTCATTTTTTTTCTTTGAGATTACCCTGTGACTTAATTTTTTCTTCTCAAGTTTAAAACAGTCCATTCCATCTTGAAATCATCTTGACTTCATCTCCTTTGGAAGGTCTGTAACTACATTATTTATTCCCTCTTTTGGCTTTGTGATTGTACTCCTTTAGAAATTAATATATCTGGTTCCCTGTTTTCAGTCTTTTAAGTTTATTTTACTTTGGATACTTCTACATCTTGGTTGGTTTCTGGGTTATGTTGTCATGTGTGTTAATCGTAAGTTGTTGTCTGCTGTCTGAACCTTTAGAATAAGGTTGGTTTGGTTTTTACAAATTCCTTTAATTTCTGTTTATCTGGAAATGTTTTAATTTTGCCGTCATATTTGAGGAACACTTTTGCTGGGTATATAATTTTTGGTTGGTAATTTTTTTCTCACAGAATTTTTTATATGTCATCCTACTGCCTTCTTACCTGCATGGTTTCTGCCAAGAAATCAGAGCTTAGTCTTATTGGTTGCCCTTTGTAGGTAACTTTTCCTTTTTCCCTATGCTGCTTTCGGGATTCTTTCTTTATCTTTGGTTTTGGAAAATTTGATTATGCTATGTCTTGATTATTTTCTTTTGGGGTCTATCCTGTTTGGGGTTCATTTAACTTCTCAAATGCATATCTTCTCATCTTTCATCCTATTAGGAAAATTCTGTTCCAAAAAATATTCAACAATTTTCTCTGTGGTTTTATTTATCTCTTCCTGTTCTACAATTCCAATTACATGTAGGTTATTCCTCTTGATGGTGTCTCACATAAATCTTAGGCTTTCTTCATATATTTAGTTCTTTTTTTCTAATTGTTCCCTTAACAAAGTAGTACTGACAGACTTATCTTCAGTCTCACTAATTATGTCTTCCATTGATTGGTTCTACTCCTTTGCCCTTTTAATATGTTATCTATTTCAGAAATCTTAGAATTAATCTTCTGGATTTCTGTTTGCTGTTTTTGTATGGTTTCTTTCCTTCTTTCTTTCTTTTTTAATTGTGCTTTGGGTACAAATTTAGAGGGCAGAATTTGTTTTATATTCAATGCTTTGTGTACATTTGGTTCCACTCCTCAATTACCATCCCCAGCCCTAACTCTCCTTCTCTCCCTTCCCTGTGACACCCCCCCCCATCCCTGTGACCTTGTTAGTTATTCACTCCTGTCTGTCCAGATTCCCTCCATGTGAATGCTGCCCCTCTGGTGCCCCATGGCCAATTGCTCCAAGGGGTGTATCTCCATAGAGTAGATGAGTGCATTGCCCTGGGCTGGGTGTTCTGCATGTAAGTCTTTGTACTGTCGGGCTGAGAGCCAGTCCTTGGGAGTGAGTCCTATCCCAGGCCTGAAGTGTATCCCACTCATAGTCTTGAGGATCCCACCAGACTCCATCCGACCAGTAATTCTGGTCATTGTTTTTTGAATTTTGTTCCACATTTTTCCTCCCACTCCATCCAGGATCTCCAGTTATAATCCCTTTCCAAGTGGTTGACATTGGTAGCTGAGCACTATCTAGTTCTTCTGGTCTCAAAGTCCATCATATCCTAGGGCTGATTGTTTCCCAGTGCCCTTGGTTTTCTTCACTCTTCTTCACTTCAGATGAGAGGAGACCATTAGCTGCATCTTAGATGGCCACTTGAAAGCTTTTAAGACCCCAAAGTAGGTTGTAGAACAAGATTTTTATGTATTATGATGTGCCAGTTGGGCAATCTGCTTCCATAGTGATACCACCTCAGAAACCCAAGGAGGGGTCACTATGAGTCAGATACAACTGCACAGCAGTGAGGTTTTTGTTTGTTTGTTTGTTTGTTTGGGGGGGGGTATGTCCATGTGATTCACCTAGGTATGTTTTTATTTGGTTTATTTATTTATTTATTTATGATGTATCTCAGTGTGCAGGGCTGCTGTGCTACTCCATAAGCTAGTTTGGCAGCACTTAGGCACTCACCACCTGTCTCCTGATGGATGTGATAGACAATGAGAATGTGTGAATAGATAACCTGTTTGCTGTTCATGTAGAGCAGCTGAGGGCAAGTTGGGCTGGTATTGGCTGCCATCTGTCATTGATCAGTTGGTGCAGAGGCAGGTAGTGGCCTTTGCCTTTGAGTGGGGCTGCAGGAGTTGTGAATATGATTGAGTCTTGTCGGCACAGTTTCTTTCTGGTTGCCACCCACCAGTGGGGTTGCCCGTGATATACTTAGCAAGTGGAGCCAAGTGTCAGGTTACTGCCCCAATCAGAATGCCACTTGCAAATATTCAAAATGTTCACACTGTCAGGCGAGTTGGGAGTCCACAGCTTTGTTTGTCTCCTTATTCATTGTTTTCTTTCAGTTTCTTCTGTTGTTGTTGTTCTTAGGTGCTGTTGAGTTGGCTCCGACTCAAAGCAACCCTATGTACCATAGGGTGAAATGCTGCCTGATTTTGCACCATCTGTACAATCCTTACTATGCTCGAGCCCATCATTGCAGCCACTGTGTCAATCCTTGTTGAGGATCTTTCTCTTCCTTGCTGACCCTCTACTTTACCAAGAACAGTATCCTTCTTCAGGGAATGGTCCCTCCTGACAGCATGACCAAAGTAGGTGAGATGAAGTCTGGCCATTCTCATTTCCAAAGAGCATTCCAGCTGCACTTCTTGCAGGACAGATTTGTTTATTCTTCTGGCAGTCCATGGTATTTTCAGTATTCACCAGTACCATAATTCAACAGCATCAACTCTTCTTTGGTCTTCCTTATTCATTGTCCAGCTTTCACATGCATATGAGGCTTTTGATAATACCATGGCTTGAGCTAGGCACACCTTAGTCATCAAAGTGACATCATTGCTCTTCAACACTTTAAAGAAGTCTTTTGCAGAAGGTTTTCCCAATGCTGTATGACATCTAATTTCCTGACTGCTATTACCGCAAGTATTGACTGTGGATCCAAGTAAAATGAAATCCCTGACAACTTCAATCTCAACTCCACTTATCATCATGTTACTTATTGGTCCAGTTGTGAGGATTTTCATTTTCTTTACATTGAGGTGTAATCCACACTGAAGACTGTAGTCTTTGATCTTCATCAGTAAATGCTTCAAGTCTTCTTCACTTTCAGCAAGCAAGGTTGTGTCATCTGCATATCACAGGTTGTTAGTGGTTCTTCCTCCAATCCTGATACCACGTTTTTCTTCATATAGTCCAGCTTCTCGGATTATTTGCTCAGCATATAGATTGAATAAGTGTGGAGAAAGGATACAACCCTGACATATCCTTCCTGATTTTAAACAATGCAGTATCCCCTTGTTTTGTTCAAACAATAACTTCTTGGTCTATGTACAGGTTTCTTATGAGAACAGTCAAGTGTTCTGGAATTCCCATTTATCACAATGTTATCCATAATTTCTTATGATCTACACCTTTGAATGCCTTGGCATAGTCAGAAAACACAGATAATCTTTCTGGTATTCTTTGCTTTCAGCCATGATCCATCTGTCACCAGCAATGGTATCCCTCATTCCATGTCCTATTCTGAATCCAGCTTGCATTTCTGGCAGTTCCCTGTCAATAAACTCCTGCAACTGTTTTTGAAATATCCTCAGCAAGATTTTATTTGTGTGTGATGTTAATGATATTGTTCGATCATTTTCCATTCTGTTGGATCACCTTTCTTTGGAATGGACACAAATACCAATCTCTTCCAGTTAGTTTGCTATGTAGCTGGCTTCCAAATCTCTTGGTATATATGAATAAATGCCTCCAGTGCTGCATTTGTTTGTTGAAACATCTCAATAGGTATTCTGTCAATTCCTGGAGCCTTGTTTTTTGCCAATTCCTTCAGTGCAGCTTGAACTTCTTCCTTCAATGCCATTCATTCTTGATCATATGCTACTCCCCAAAATATTTGGCTGTCTACCAATTCTTTTTTATACAGTGAGTCTGTGTTCCTTACATCTTCTTTTGATGCTTCCTGCATCATTTAATATTTTGCCCATTAAAAAATAACAATAATAACTCACTGCCCATAAAGTCAGATCCAACTCATAGCAACCCCTCCTTGGATTTCTGAGGCAGTATCTCTACAGAAGTAGATTGCCCAATTTTCCTTCTGAGAAGTGGCTGGTGGGTTTGAACCATTCGCCTTCTGGTTAGCAGTCAGATACCTTAGGCACTATGATGCCAGAGCTCCCCTGGTCAGCTCACTGTAGATGGTGAGCCATGCCTGGTCAGGGCAAAGCCAGAGGAAACTCTGATGGAGGTCTGTGGCAGTCCTGATGTGTATATTGGTTGTCCGACCTGGTTATAGGGGCAAAGGACCATTTAGTAGCTGGTTCCCTCTGAAGTTTTCCCTCAGGATAGCTGGTGCTCTCACAATGGGTCAAGCTCCCCCCCACACACACACACACACACATACAGTTTTATCTAGTGAAGCAAATAATTAGAGGTCTTGGGACCGAAATGATCTCAACCTATTTTGCCCATAGACTCCTTCAATGTTGGAACTCAAGGCTTGGATTTTTTTCTGCAGTTCTTTCAGCTTGAGAAATGCTGAGTGTGTTCTTTCCTTTTGGTTTTCTACCTCCAATTCTTTGTACATTTCTTTATAATGCTTTACTTTGTCTTCTCAAGCTGTCCTTTGACATCTTCTGTTCAGTTCCATTCATTTTCGCTACCCTATGTTCAAGAGCAAGTTTCAGAGTCTCTTGTGACATCAATTTTGGTCTTTTCTTCTTTTCTTGTCTTTTCAATGACTGTTTTCTTTCTTCATTTATGATGCTTTTGATGTCATCCCACAACTCATCTGGTCTTTGATCATTGATGTTCAATGCATCAAATCTGTTCTTCAGATGTTCTCTAAATTTAGGTGGGATATAATCAAGGTCATATTTTGGCTCTTTTGGACTTATTTCAATTTTCTTCAGTTTCAATTTGAACTTTCATATGAGTAATTCATGGTCTTTTTAACAGTCAGCTCTTGGCCTTGTTTTGACTGATGATATTAAGCTTCTCCATCACATCTTTCCACAGAGGTAGTCCATCTGAGTTCTGTGTATTCCATGTGGCAAGGTCCACATGTATAGCCACCATTTATGTTGTTGAACAAGGTATTTGCAATGAATAAGTCATTGATCTTGCAAAGTTCTATCATGAGATATCTGGCATCATTTGTGTGTGTGTGATTTGAGTGAAGATTTATGGAGCAAATTCACTTTCCATACAGCAGTTCACATATACTTTGTCTCATGACATTGACCACAATTTACCACAATGCAACAACTCCCCTCCCACTTCCTCCCCATAATTACCTCTTCCCAGTGTCCATCTCTCCATGCACTCCTGCCCTCTAAGCTGTCACCCTGTGCATAAGCAGCCCTTCTTTCTCCCATGATT
>NW_006921731.1:750420-810013 GCF_000298275.1 Orycteropus afer afer
ACGCAAATTCTTCTGCTAGTTGGGGTTTAGTCCAATTCTGCATCCTTTCCTTCAAGGCTCAGGGATCCAAGATTATCTTCTGTGTCTGTGTTAATTGGTTTCCCTTTTCTTTGTGGAAGAGGGTCTGTGCAATCCTTCTGCCTAGTCCGCCATCTTGCCTCGCCTCTGATTTTGATTTTTGTTTCACATTATTCTCCCTCTCTATCAAGGATCTCCTACATAGATCCCCTTCCAAGTGGATGACAGTGGTAGCCGGGCACCATCTAGTTCTTCTGGTCTCATAGTCATGTAGGCTCCAGGTAGGATGGTGTACCAGTCGCTAGGACTAATTATTTCCATGAATTTTGATTTTCTTCACTCTTCTTTGCTCTGGATGAGGAGAGACCCATCATTGCATCTAGAAGGCAGCTTGCTAACTTTTAAGATCCCAGTCACTACTCGCCAAAGTAGGAGGTGGAACAATGTTTTGTGTAGTATTTTATGCCAATTGAGCTTGATGTCCCCTGTGACTGTGGTCCCGAGCCCACAGGTTCAACTACTCAGTCCCTCTGGGTAGCTGGCTGTGACCAAGCAGTGACCACAACCTTGTCTAGAAGAGGGAACAATGATTACAAAATCCTGGAGAGAAGACTGCTGCATTGAGGAAGCTAAATTTGAGTAACTAGTGAGTGGCATGTGAGGTTGAGCAAGGAGGTGTGTTGGCATGGGGAACAGCCAAAGAGGAGTCTGGAGAGGGCAGTAGGTGCCAGCTTGACTTCATAGCATCTTGTAGGCTCTGTGGGAATCAAGGTTTCATCTTAAGGACTGTGGGGATCCCTTGAATAGATTTTTCTTTTGTCTAATTTTAAAAATTAATTTTATTTTTAACAGGTTTATTGAGGTATAATTGACACACAATCAATGACACATATTTAAAGTGTACAATTTGATAAGTTTTGACATGTGTAGACTCTATGGCACATAACAACAACAACATACATACACCAATGAAACTACTACTATTATCAAAATAATGAGCATATCCATCACCCCCAAAAGCTTCTTCAGGTCCCTTTTTGTCCATACCGGCCCTTCTCATCTCCCTCCTGTTGAGTCAACTACAAATTTTTCTGCCCCTGTAGATTAGTGTGTATTTTCTAGAGATTTATACAAATGGAATCATACAATTTTCATTCTTTTTTACCTGACTACTTTTGCTCAGCACAAATATTTTTATATTCTTCCATGTGTTTGTTAGGTGCCATTGACTCAGTTCCTACTCCTGCATGACAGAACAAAATGCTACCTGGTCCTGTGACATCTTCACAATCATTGCTGTGTTTGAGCCCATTGTTGCAACTCTCTGTTAATCCATCACATTGAGGGTCTTCCTCTTTTTCACTGATCTTCCAGTTTACAAAGCATACCTTTCCAGGGACTAGTCTGTTCTGTTAACATGTCCAAAGTATGTGAGACAAAAATCTCACCGTCCTCAGTGTTGAAGCATATATCAATGCTTATTCCTTTTTATTGCTATGTAGTATTTCATTGTAGGGATATATTACAGTTTGTTATTCATTCATATGTTTATAGACAACTGGGTTGTTTCCATGTTGGGAGTATTACAGATAAGCCTTCTATGAACATTCATGTATGAGTCTTTGTGTGGATACAGATTTTCATTTCTCTTGGGTAAATACCTGGGAGGGATGAGTCAGAATTGGCTCGATGTCAATGGGATTTTTTTTTTAATAGCTGAATTATGTCATGAGTGTATGTTTAACTTTTTAATTGTTGTAAATATATGTATGTATGTATATATATATATATCATGACATTTGCCAATATAACAATTTTCACATGTGCAATTTAGTAACATCAATTACATCAATCATGTTGTGCAACCATTGCCAGTATCCATTGCCAAATTTCCATCACCCTAAACAGAAACCCACTGCTTCCTAAACAATCACTCCCTCTTTTCCTCCTCCTGCCTGCCCCTGGTAACCACTAATAAACTTCGTTTTTTCACACATTTGTCTATTTTAGCTATTTCATATGAGTGAGATCATAGCAATACTTGTCTTTTGTGATTGACTTAGTTTACTCAGCATGTTTTCAAGATTCATCCATACTGTAGCATGTATTTGAAATTCATTTTTCCTTATAGCTGAACATATTGCTTGTTCCTACCTTTTTGCAATTGTGAATAATGCTACAATGAACAGAGGTGTATGTGTGTCCGTTCGTGTCTCTGCTTTCAAGTCTCTTGAGTACATACCTAGGAGCGGAAATGCTGAGTCATATGGTAGTTCTGTGTTTATATATTTAACTTTTTAATAAACTGCCAAATTGTTTCCCAAAGTGGTGGTGTCATCTATATGCTGACCAGCTAAGTGTGAGAGTTCCATTTACTCCACATCCTCACCAACACTTGGTTCTGTTCATCTTTTTAATCTTAGCCAGTCTAATAAGTATCTAGTGATTTTAATTTGCATTTATTTAACTAATGATGCTGAGCATATTTCCAAGTATTAATGTACCATTCATATATCTTTTCTGGCTGCTTTTAATATTTTTCTCTTTATCATTTATTTTGAGCAATTTTATTACAATGTGCCTTGGTGTAATTGTCTTTGTATTTCTTATATTAGGAGTTCTTTGAATGTCATGGGTCTGTATGTTTGTAGTTTACATCATATTTGGAAACTTTTCAGCAATTATTTCTTCAAATATTTTTCCTGCACCTCTTCTCCTTTGAGGATTTCATGTCCACTTGTTAGGCCACTTAAAGTTGCCCTACAGCTCATTGTTGCTTTATTTATTTTTTTTAATTCACTACTTTCTATGTTTCATTTTGCATAGTTTCTATTACTATGTCTTCAAATTCACTAATCTTTTCTTCTGTAATGCCTAACATTGACACCATCCAATGTCTTTTCATTTCACAAATAGTAGGTTTCCATCTCTAGACATTTGATACGTGTCAGTTCCCATGTCTCTAGTTAACTTTTTAAACATATAGAATACAGTTACAATGCTGTTTCAATGTTCTTGTCTCCTAATTCTAACATCTGTATCAGTTCTGGGTCAGTTTTGATTGATTATTTGATCTTCTCATTATGATTGTAATTTCCTGCTTGTTTGCATGCCTGGTAATGTGTGTGTATGTATGTGTATGCATGTGATATAGTTGAAAGTATATGGAGCAATTTGGTTTTCACTAAATAATGCATACATATTTTGTTTTGTGATATTCATTGCAATCCCCACAGTGTAGCAGCACTTTTCCCAATTGCACCCTGCGGTTGTCATTTCCCTTTGTCCTTCTTTCCTATCCCTTCCTGCCTTCCTAGCTTTATCCCTGGATAAATGCCAACCTTTTGATCTCGTATTGTTGATTATTCTAATGAGTGTATACCTTCCTAGTGTTTCTGCTCACCTTATAAGTTTGTCTATTGTTTGCTTGAAATTTGAGCCACAGGGGTGAATTCAGTACCCATCTTGAAGGGTATCTAAGGGCCATAGTCTCAGGGGTTCCATCAGACTCTATCAGACCAGTAATCCTGTTCTTTTTTATGATTTTGAGTTTTGTTCCACATTTTTCTCCCCACTCTATCCAGGACCTCCTATTGTGATTGATCCCTTTCAAAGCAGTCAGCAGTGGTAGCCAGGCACCATCTAGTTCTGGTTTCAGAGTTGTGGAGGCTGGGATTCACATGGTCCATGCTTAGAAATTTTGGGTTGGATATTAGACACTGTGAATTTTACCTTCTTAGGTGCTGAATTTTTTTTGGTATTACTACCAACTTTTTGAGTTTTTTCTGGGATGCAGGTAAGCTACTTGGAAGCAGTTTGACCCTTTGTGTCTTCTTTGTAATATTTGTTAGGCAGAAACATAGCAATTCTCAGTATAATTTTTCCTGCTACTGAGACAAGACCCTTCTGAGTACTCTACTCAATATCCCATGAACTTTGAGGTTTTGCTGTTCGGCTGGTAGCAGCAGGCACTAGTCCTGACCTCTGTGTGAGTGCCAGGCTTTGATTCTTGCTATCTTTTCAGCTTGGGAGCTCTGGTAGCATGGTGCATAAGGCACTTGACTGCTAATCAGAAGGCTGGTGGTTCAAACCCACCAGCCACTCCTCAGAAGAGAAGATGGGGCAATCTACTTCCATAGTGATACTACCTCGGAAACCCAAGGAGGGGTCGCTATGAGTCGGTCCAACTCCATGGCACATAACAACATCGTTTCAGCTAGTTTCTTCCCTGGTCTTCAGGAGTTTCCTCACACACAGGCCCTAGTCGATGCTCATTGAATACTTAAGGGAGACCCTATGCAGATCTTCAGAGTTCCCTCTGTGTGCATTTTTCTCCTCTCAAGTCCTTTCTCCTGGACACTCAGCTCTGTCTACTCAGTTTAGGAAGGCCACAAGACTTCACTTAAATTTCCCCTCCCTGAGCCATGGCCTAGAAACTCTCTCAAGGCAGTGTGCTAGGGCAATCATTGAAATCACCTCACTTTCTTCCCATCTTTCAATTATCACTGACTGTCTGATTTCCAGGGCTTTGCAAACAAACTCTTTTTTAAATATATTTTGCTCACTTTTTGTTTTTTGCAGGTGGACAAGTAAGGTCCTTCTTAACAACATCTTGGCTTGAAGTAGAAATCCCCTGGGAAATTTTAACCATGGAATCAGTGGACCTGTTTTGCCTTTTAGAATAATCCCTGTTTCTATGTTTTCTCTAATCTCCCTGGGCCCTTAAGCATCCAGGTCCCTTGGCCTGAATGTGCTGATTTCCCCAACCTCCTCCAGCCCAAGAAAGTGGCTTGGTACAGAGTCAGCACTTCAAGGCCAGCTCTAAAAGGAGAGGCCATGTGTCTTCTTAGGGGTCACCTAAGGGATCACCTCCCCCACTGCCACCTCACCTCGTCTTTAGGTCCCTGACCCTTGGAGGCAGGGAATGTTTGGGTGAGTGAAGCAACTTGTCACTGTGTTGGCAAGAGCAGAGCCTTGATGCTCAGAGACTGCTCATGGGTCACAGAAAGAGAAAGAAGCCTTTGCATTGGAGCAGGACATCACACATCAGGTTGGTCCACACCCTCACCCCAGTGGGGTCCACAGGCCAAGAACTTTTACCACTCTTTTAGAAACTTATAGATATGGGAGGTCACCCAGTGGCTAAGTGGCAGAGTCTGTGACTCTGAGCACTTGTGCATGATTTTGGACCAGGGACAACAATTTGAGTGACTCCAAGTGGTCTTCTGTCCCCTCTAACATTCCCTGGAGACCCAGCAGGAAGGTTTGGGAGTAACTCATCAGCTACCACAGACTCCTTTGCTGGAAGGAATCTCTTTGCACTGAGGCCGGGGAGCACTTGGTGAAACACTCCCGGGGGACTATTTGCAGAGACTGCTTTGGCTTGGTTACTGCAAAGCTGGCAGGGATTGATAAGGGTGACTGAGAGGATGCCATCCAGGTCAGGGAAGAGCAGGGTTTTATGGAGGGATACCTGCAATACCACATTGTCACCGAGTGCAGAATGCTACCTGGGAGGTGCTGATGGAATTTTCCACCAAGGACAAATTATGGAAAACAGTTCTACACAGCAGCCTCTGATTTTTGTCTGTCCCTGCAATCATGTGTGCTCGGACACTGGAGAGGGAGGGAGGGAAAGGAATAGGGTGGGCTTCAGGGTGTCAGGACAGAGAAGAAAAAAATCTTGGAACAGGGGCAGGATAGAGAAACCTCACCACTGCAGACACAGGAGAACCAGAAAGCCCTGGCATTTCTTGTGTCCTCAAGATGTCATTGGTAAAGGGGACTGCATGCAACTGTTAGAGTTATGTTTCGGTTGCTTGGCCTACAATGTTCCTGACTACCAAAACTAAATCAGAGGCTCCAAACTGGGAGTCTTCAGGTTAATCCTGTGGACACATGTTTAATTTTGCATGCACAGCATTGCCCTACCTGGTATTTTAAACTAGAATTAGTTGCCAACATCCCCCAATTGGAAGATGTCAAGGGAATACCTGAATTTACAGCTTCTCTTCAAAAATTAGATAGATGTTCAGGCAACCCTGAGCTGAATCATGGCTACTCTCCAAGTGCCCACAGTCCCCACCAGTCCCTATTACCTCTCAGACACTGCCTGCTTCCTGCAGACATTTACTTGGTTATCCTGGAGTATTAGAATGTCTTCTCTTCCATTGTGTAGGATGTGTCCCTATCTAATTTCTACTCTAGTGTCCCCGACACCACATAAAAGAGGTCCTCTCCCTTTTCACTGTGACAGCCTCAAGCTGATTAACATGCTTTCATGCCCCCTTGCCATACCCCACTCACACCTCGTCTTTCCAACAAAAAGCCCTGCTTCCATGTATAATAGGGCCCTCAAGACAATCTCTGAAGCTCATTTCCAGGAAGTGTAGAGAGATTTGTATTTTAGCAGCAGGCAAAGCCTTCTGGGCCATGTCCAATAACAAATGAGGGCTCATTAATGTCAAAGAATGAATCATTACTTGTAGGTTTCCAGCAGTGTGGAACTGGGGTAAGAGAAATATATTGTTTCTGGGGAGGGGTGGTAGATTCTGGATGGAGCAAATCATATCCACTACTATTCCTTCAACGGACAATAGCTCTGCATGAAAGACCATTTGGGAGCTTGGGATGGGTGGGAGAAGTAGCATTTAATCCTTACAGTGACACTAGAAGGTAGGGCTTAGAATTCCTCTTTTATAGATGAGGCAAGAGGAGCTCAGAAAGGTTAAGTCACTCATCCAAAGTCACACAGCTTGGAAGTGGCAGAGCAGAGATTCTAACCCGTATTACTGGGGGCTTCTGGTCCCACCCAACCTCCTGCATACCCTCCCTGTGTTTTGTCTTCTTCATTTGTAGGGAGCCCTGACTCAGCTGGGGTCTTTGAGGGCCAGGTCAGAATTCACACCAACTGCTCTCTCCATTCAAGTAGCCTAAACTGCTCCTCCTTAGGGTTGGCCCAGCTCCACTAGAAACTAGTTGCCATGGAGTCAACTTCAACTCATGGCAACCCCATGTGTGTCAGAGTAGAACTGTACTCCACAGAGTTTTCAATGGCTGAATTTTCAGAGTAGATCACTGGATCTTTCTTCTAAGGTGCCTTTGGGTAAACTTGAACCTCCAACCTTTTGGTTAGCAGCCAAGCATGTTAACCTTTTGCACCACCTGGGGGACTCAGACAACCTCATTTCCTGCAGCTCCCAGTGAGGCCAGGTCTTATGGCTGTGCTGTGTGTCTGGCCGGTTGGGGAGGCAAGGACACAGGAAAACTGGTACATAGGGGAGAAGCTGGCCTGCTGGGCCTCACTGTTTCTGGACTGTCACAGCAAAGGGGCTCAGTGACACCAGGGGAGACCAAGCCAGGACCTCAGTGACATAACATTTGCAGAACTACAAAATCCAACCCTCCTGTAGGGGGCGTGGCAGAGACAGCCCATCCCTTTTAAATGAAAAAAGAAAACTCTGGTGGTGCAGTGCCTAAGGCATTTGACTGCTAACCATAAGGTTAGTGGTGCAAACCCACCAGCCACTCCAAGGAAGGAAGACTGGGCAATCTACTTCCGTAAAGATTTACTGCCTCAGAAACCCAATGAGAGTTGCTATGAGTCAGAATCATTGGCAGTGTTTTGTTTTGTTTTTTTTAAGTGGAAGGAAGGTACACTTCCATGCCCATGCCATAATCCCTGACTCTTCGTTCAGTGCTCATTCCACCTCCCACTGTCACCTTTCTCTTAGAGTGCTTCATCAGAAATTTATGAAATACCTACTATGTGCCAGGGCCTGGGATAAACAGGGTAAGTTAGGCATGGTCCCAGCCCCACTGAACCTCAGGGGAATGTCTGCTAACATAAAGGAAAACTCTTGAAACCAGTTAAAGTTAGGGCTGACAGGGCCCCCACAGCCCATACTGACCTACTCCAATGGCATGAAGAGATGGGGGTAATCAGTGAGAAGTGGTGGGGACTGTGGCCCCTCTAAGGGAGTAGTCATACTTGGCACTAGCCAGTTGTGAAATGTGGGGGTGTGGGATTCCTGGAGCCAGATATTCTAATTTTTAAGAAAATCCAGGAATCTGAACTTGTATATGTAATTTGCTGAACTTTTAGATGTCTCCAAGCCAACAACAACAAAAAGCCATCTGCAGGCTGGATTCAGCCCATGGTGGCTATCATGTTACCCCCTGCCCACTACTCATAAAGCACAGAGAAGCAAAGGATTTTCCTGAGGTCAAAAGAAAGATGGTGGCCAAGCCAGACCTAGAAATTGGGTCTCCTGGTCCAGGCCAGGGATTCCATGGCCCGGCATCATATTAAATTCAAAATGCATGCTCTGTTCTGCATGTAGGACAGTATTTTAGCTTTGGCAGCAAGCTATCTAGGGTAAGAGATATAGCCCTCTTGAAATTTCTTCTATAAGGAACAAATTGGGAAATCAATAGCAAGTTGTGTTTAAATCTTTTGGCATCTTCTTAATAGTGCTCTGTGTTTTTAATCTTGATGCCTTTTCCCCTAGTGATGTAGAGTAATAGCTGTGTTTGTGATAGAGATGTTTCTGCTCCTTCTCACTCAGAATTCAGGGGACTCAGGTCCCCCTCTTTAACGGTCCATTGAGCCCCAGGTTCTCTCCTGGACTGCCAGGCTCTGTGCGGGACCAACTTGGCGGGGGGGGGGGATTCAACTCTGCAGAGTCTATTCACTATGTCCACAGTAACCCCTTTGCAAAGACCTTCTCTCCCACTGATCTGTCCCCAAAGCCTGGACCTCCAGGAGGTAGTATCTGTCAATAGGAGCTTGCATGCCACTGATTGGATGGAAAGGAAAGTGGTTAAGAGCTAGACAGGAGTGGGTTTGAATCTCAACTCCGCCACTTACCAGCAATGTGGCCTTGGACAAGTCACTTCACCTCTGTGAGTCTCAGGAGTCCTCATCTATAAAATGGGTTAATAATATTGATTAGAACAATTGTGAGAATTAGACTATAGATAGGAAGGGTGGATCTGTCACTTGGCTATTCATAGTAATGTTAATTAACAAATCAACACATAGTTCAACCAAATCAAGAAACAGAAATTGTTGGGTCACAACAAATTCTGCTAATGCTTTCCCATCCATTCTGATCTGCCTAGGTTTTTATTTTGTATTTTTTAGTTTTAAATTCCAACCAATATTCATATAGTGTTTGCTGTGTGCCAGGCTCTCTGCTAAGCACTTTACAAATATTGATACATTTAATCCTTACAAACACCCTCTGAGACAAACAGTATTTTACAGACTTCCAGATATAGAAACTGAGACACAGAGAGATTAAGTAGCCTGCTTCAGGACACTCAGCTGAGGAGTGGCAGAGCTGGGATTCAGCACCAGGAGGTGCAGCTTGGAGTTTGTGCTCATAAACCCCTCTCTTAGGGACTAAATTGTGCCTCCAAAAAAAATATGTGTTGTAAATCTTAAACCCCCATACCTATGGATGTAATCCCATCTGGGAATTAGAGTTTTCTTTGATGTGTTTATGAGACCACATCGTGTATGACGTGTATTAACCCACTCACCTTTAAGGTTTAAAAAGAGAAGATTAGGCCCAAAGAGGGAAGCACAGAGGGGAAGATACATACCACATGAAGATTTCCAAAGAACTGAGGAACAGAAACTGAAGGAAACCATCCCCCAGAACTGACACAGAGAGAAAGCCTTCCCCTAGAGCCAGCGCTCTGAATTAGAACTTCTGGCCTCCTAAACTGTGAGAAAATAAACTTCAGTTTGTTAAAGCCACCCACTTGTGGTAGTTCTCTTATAGCAGCAGTAGACAGCTAATACACCTTCCTTTTCTGCTTTATTTGTTCTGAAAGACATTTCCCAATTTGGAATCAATCAATCAATATTCTTTCTATACCTGAGGAAGTAGTGTTAAGACTACAGACATAGGTTTGAATCCCAGCTCTGCCTCCTGCCAGCTGTGTGACCCCAGGCAAATCATGTCTTCTCCTGAACCTCAGTCTCCTCATCTCTAAACTGGACTCATATCACTACCTATGTCTCACTGGGAGGAAGGTAAAGACACCAACTAGATGTGAACGTGCTTTAAGAAGTCTTAAATGCAGTATTATTGCGGGCTGCCGTTGAGTTGGCCCCAACTCACAGCAACCTCATGCACGAGGTCAGACCTTCGTGATCCATAGGGTTTCCATTGGCTGACTTTTGGAAGGAAATCTCCAGGTCTTTCTTCCTAGAACATCTTAGGCTGCAAGCTCTGCTGAAATCTGTTCAGTAGCACAGCACCCTGTAAGCCTATGCCAGATGGTGGCTGTGCATGATGTGCATCAGCTGGGAGTTGAACCCAAGTCTTCTGCATAGAAAGCAAGAATTCTACCACTGAACTACCACTGACCTCTTAAACTCAGTGTAGATGCTAATAACATCAGTAATAATAATTGCCCCTGAACCATTTTATAGATGAGTAAAGTGTGACTTATAAGTCAGGACCATAAAGTTGTATTCTCACTAAAAAGCATCTAATGCCTACATGATATCCCTATTGTCTGTACAGTGAGACCTCTCCCCCCATTGGCAAGTGGCTTAAAGATTTAGGTATATTTGCAATCAGATTCCAAGAGGCTCAGCCCTCCCTCAACACACAGCATCAATACCCATGTGGGTCATAAGAGGATTTCTGCTTTTGTGTTGCTTGGCAATATTTTGTTTAAATGAATTTATGCTGGGGATTAGTATAGTTTGTCAACTAAACTGCTTACTTGGCAAGAAGAGGGAAGTGAAAGGGACTTTAAGAAATATGATGTGAGTACAGTTTCTAAAATGAGGGTGTACAGGTCAAGCTAAGGGTTTGGAGCTGGACCCTAGAGGGAGCATCCCTGGTTTTAATCCCTGCTCTTCCACTCCCCAGCTGTGGGACCCTCCACCTACAACCCAGCCTCTCCACTTCCCTCTGTATAATAATAGTCCCTCCTTATAGGTTTGGGGAGGATTGGGCCAGATGAGGCATGTGGGGAGACAGCACAGTGGCTGGAACATAGTAAGCACTCACTGAATTCCATGTAAGTCCCATAAGCACAGCCTTCTGCTGTCTTCCCAGCACTGGAACAGCTTGTGGCATGCGGAAGGCCTTCAATAAAGATATGTCTGATTAGCAAATGAAGGGTAAAATACCAATGTTGTTGTTGTTGTTGTTATATGCCGTCGAGTCGGCTCCGACTCATAGCCAATAACAAGTACAATTATGATTGCTTTTATGCTGCAAAAGGGAGTCAGGAGAAAGGTTGGCATTTAGAGTTCTCCCATCTTGGAAGTGTAAAATAAAGTAGAGGTGAGGATCAAATATCATGAAGGCTGTGAAAAGAGTTACAAACTCAGTAAAATAAGTAGATAGGTATTATAAATGTTACCACCTTAACTGTTGCATGGACATCCTATTCCAGGGAACTTGTCCTGTGCTGTGGTCACTGGAGAGGGCAGTGAGGCCAGGGTTGAGCTTTAGAACCTAAAAAGACGGTATTGAAAAGGGGCAGGGAAGTCATGGTGGAATTCATCAACATTTTTTCCCAGCACATTAGTCATTTGCCAGAGTGTGGCTAAGGCTGGGCACAGGCTGCTGGCTGCATTGCAGCCACCACCCACTCCAGGCCCCTACTGTCTGTTGCCTGGACTATGACCATGGCTGTGGCTGCTCCTTGACCTCCCTTTGGGTTTCCTGTTTCCATTCTCCACACCTCAGTCATCAGACCCCTTATACCTCTGCTTTTTTTTTTTTTTTTAATTGTGATTTGGTGAAAGTTTACGGAGCAAATTCATTTTCCATACAGCAGTTCATAAACATTTTATTTCATGACACTGATCATAATCCCCATAATGTAACAGCTTCCTTCCTACTTCTTCCCTGTGGTTACCTTTTCCCTGTGTCTTTCTTTCCTGTGCATTCCTGCCCTCTGAGCTATCTCCTTGTGTAATTGCTGCCCTTCTGATCTCCCATGATTGATTGTTCTAAGGAGTGTACGTATGTGGTGTAAATGTTCACCTTGTAGGCCTGTCTATTATTCGTCTGGAAGTCACAAGAGTGAGTTTGATTCCAGGCTGAAGCATCATGAGGAGCCCATAGTCTCAAGGGTTTCACCAGTCTTCATCAGACCAGTAAGCCTGGTCTTCTGTTTTGATTTTGAATTTTGTTGCACACTGTTCTCCAACTTTATCCAGGATCTCCTATTTTGATGCCATTCCAAGTGGTTGACAGTGATAGCCAGGTACCACCTAGTTCTTCTAATCTCATAGTTATATAGGCTGAGGTTTGCATGGTCCACTAGTCCTTTGAGCTAATTGTTTCCACACATCTTTGGTTTTCTTCATTCTTCTTTGCTCCAGATGAGGAGAGACCACTTGTTGCATCTAGTGGGCCAATTACAAGTTTTTAAAACCCTAGTCGCTACTCAGAAAAGTAGGATGAAGAGCAATGTTTTTGTGTAGTATGTTATGTCAATTGAGCTTGATATCCCCTGCAACCATGGTTCCCAGCCCACAGATCCAACAACTCGCTGCCTTAGGATGGTTGGCTGTGCCTAAGAAGTTATCATAACTTCATCCCTTACCCTTCTGCATTATACACTTTAATGGCCCTGGGTGGTTAAACTCCTGGCCATGTCTCCAGCTTCATCTGAGACCACAGGCTCCTCATTCTCTGCTTCAGCCACTCTGGCTTCCTCTCAGTTCCTCAAACATGTCCCCCTGCCACAGTGATTTTACACTTACTAAACCTCTTTCCCTGCCCCCATGCCCACCCCCACCCCAACACCTTCATGTGCTCACAGCCTAAACATCTTTCAGGTCTCAGCTCCAGTCTTTTCCTGATGACCCTGTCCTGGGACCAAGTGCAGTGCCAACTCCTCCACACATTTTTCTTTGCAGAGCCTGTCTCAGGGACCATTTGGTAAATGACAATTTTGCCCATCCCGTCTCCCAGACTGTAAACTCCATGAGGTCAGACATAGAGCTGCCCTTTGCTCAGCACTGAGTCCCTGGAGAAGAGGGGAGTGTCTGATACCCTGTGGGTGCTCAAAACATTGGTTGTTCTTATTGTTAGCTCCCAAAACACTGGGGACCCATGAGCAATAGAACAAAATGCTGCCCAGCCCTGCATCATCCCCACAATCAGTTGCAGATCAGACCATTGTGATCCATAGAATTTTCAATATCTCATTTTTGGAAGTAGATCACCAAGCCTTTCTTCTCCCTCCATCTTAGACTGGAAGCTCCTCTGGAACCTGTTTAGCATCATAGCAACATGCAGACCTCCACCTGTAGACAAATGGTAGCTGTGCAGGAGGTGCATTGGGCAGGGATCAAACCTGGTTTCCATCATGAAAGATGAGAGTTCTGCCACTGAACCATTCCCATGCTACCCACTGGGAAGCATCCTAATGATCAAGACCCAAGCTCTTCCCTTGGGGTTCACAGTCTCGAAGGATGATGTACTGGTGTCTGTTCAGCCCCAACCACATGCAGAGATTATCTTCTTTGATTCCGATATTAATCCAGTGAGGTGGAGAGGTAATATTGCCTGTACTTGAAAGAAAATTATGATGAAGCTCAGAGAGTGGGAAGACTGGCCCAGGCTCACACAATGAAGAAAAGGCAGGGCCAGATCTGAACCCAGGACTGGCTGACCACAAGCCTGTGCTCTGAGTCTCTACCTCAATCCTTTCTCTGTCTCCCCACCTTTGGGTTGTCCACACCCTGCATTATATGGGAAGGATTGTATGATTTAGGGAACTGAGAACTTGATGTCATACTATCAGCCTTTCTCATGTTTTCACCTTAGTATGAGCTGATTCCAGAGTCCATGATGGTGCCATCATCAGTTCCATCCTTAGGGATTGCCTGCTTGCTGGACTGCCTTTGGCTTCTCACCTTGCAGAAAGGTGCTCACCTTCCAGAGAAGCCAGGCCCAGCAGGTGGGCTCCGTGCCTGCCATCAGCATTGGGCAGGCACATAGGGAGGCCTTGGCAAGTCACAGGATGCTGACATGTTGTTGTTGTTGTTGTGTGCTGTCGAGTCAGACCCAACTCATAGCGACCCCTCTTTGGGTTTCCAAGGCGGTATCACTATGGAAGTAATTTGCCCAACCTTCCTTCCAAGGAGTGGCTGGTGGGTTTGAACCACCAGCCTTCTGGTTAGCAGTCAAGGGCCTTAGGCACAAAGCTACCAGAACTCCCAGGATGCTGACGTAGTAGAGCTCATTTAACTCAACCCCCTTGTTTTACATATTAGGAAAGTGAGGCCCAAGAAAGGGAGGCGACTCATCCAAGGTCAGAAAGTGAGGTTGAAAGGCAAAATGAGCAGCTGAACTTCTGGACTCCCTGAGCAGTGCTCTTTCATTTGTGCCTTGATGTTTCACTAGTGAAATGGGGGAGGGGGGTTCTTAGTCTGTACAAGCCTATCATGGTATCTGAAATGTCACCCTTCATTCTTTTGTCTTAAAAGTATTCCTAGATCCTGGATAGAGAGGGAGAACAATGTGGAACAAAATTCAAAATCATTTGGAGGGAATAAAAGGGGGGGACCCAGCTTTGCTGGTCCAATAGAGCCTGGTGGAACCACTGAGACTATGGCCCCTAGCTGCCCTTCAGGTCTGGAATTGAACCCATACCTGTGGTTGCCAGCCAAACAATGTACAGGCATGTGAGTTAAACATTTACCTCAAGTAGACACACGCCCTAGAGAGAACAATCATGGGAGAATGAAGGGCTGCTTATGCACAGGGAGACAGCTCAGGGTGCAGGAGAGAATGGAGGGATGGTCACTGGGAAGAGGTAACTATGGGGGGGAAGTGGGAGGGGAGCTGTTGCATTGTGGTAAACTGTGGTCAATGACATGAGACAAAGTATATGTGAACTGCTGTATGGAAAGTGAATTTGCTTTGTAAATCTTCACCCAAATAAAAATAAAAATAATAATAAAAAAAAAAGTATTCCTAAACTGTTCTCTAACAGAATGTAAATTCCCTCAGATCTGTGAGGTGGGGAAAACTCTAACTGATCAGTTAAATACTTTATTCAGTCATCCATCCATCCATCCCCTTCTCTCTCCATCTGCATCTCCATCTACCACCCCTTTCTCATCTGTATCTCCATCTACCCACCTGTGTCCACATCTGTCCCTCCATCCATCCATCCATCCATCTCTTTTTCCAACTGTATCTTCATCTACCAGTTCTCTTTCTCTCCATCCATCCATCCATACATCTACGCATCCCTTTCAGCAGATTCTTGCTGAGCACCAATTCTGTGACTGCAGAACAAGGTTCTGTTTTCACTTATACAGAATCCCAGTGCCCTGGTGGAGACAGCAGATCTGTAAGCCTTCATTTTCTCTGAACTGTGAGGACACACTATGGGAGATGTTCATAGCTTGCTTCACAAAAAAAAAAAAAAAAAAGATGACCAAGCAGAAAGAGCCTGAGATCCCCAAACATGAGTTCTTCATCCCAGGTCTTGCAATCAGTTGGCTACGTGTGCTTGAGCAATGCCCTTTCTTTCTGGGGTTCTGTATAACCATGTGTGGAGTGGGTGAGTTGGTCTAGACAAATGTTTCCCAGACTCCAGTCATTCATATGACTACTCCACATCTGTAGAGAAGTTCCTTAGTATTTTGTTCAAATGAACTCACTTCTTTTACCTTAATAAATTTATTTTAAAATGAAACTTTTTTGCTATGCTAGATGGAAAAAAAATGGTATCAGCTGTCATAAATGGAAGGTAAAACTGTTGATGGTGTTAAATTCTAGCTAGATACTGCTTCCTGCTAGTTGAGGCCTGCTGTCCTTGTTGAAGAGAGAATTTAGCAAGCCTTGGAGAGGTTAAAAGTATGCTAGCACTAACCTGAGACTTTCTCCTTGGAGTCATTTTTCTGTGGTGTATGTCACTATTCCTAGGTGGTGGTGGGGGATATACTACCAATGAAGGCTCCAACTGCTGCCCCGGGTGGGGGGACATTGCCCTGGACTTATCACCTGTCCTGGAAAGATTAGGACAGCTGCTGTCTGTCCTAGCCCACTCTCTTCTGAGCCTTATGGATGTGCCCTGGGCAAGGCTCTTTCTGAAAAGTCATTTCTCCCCCCCGCCCCGGCCTTCCAGAAGTCAAGGGTCAGGAAGCTGTGAGCTGGATTCTGAAACTCAAAACGAGTGGTATCTGCTTCAAATCCTGACTGAGGAGAGAAACCAATATGGAAATCTGAAGCCATGCCATCCAGAAGCTTAGCAGGCGTCAGGTGCTGCCCATGCCTCAGAGAAGGCCCTGACCCTTTCTAATCTTACTGCAACTGTAGGATTCTTCCACGCCCTGTCTCCACCCTCCCTCACCTGTGACCCAGGGCCCCCAAAACCCATGACAGTATAATGTCCCCAGACTGTGGCCTTTCTGATTCTTCTTGTGGCATCATAAAGTATAATCTGAAAACAATGTCTCAGATATGCCATTGCTATTAGCTATCCATTTCCCGTAAGGCAAGGTGGTCTGGGGGACTCAGAAGACCTGGGTTTGGGCCACATTGTGCTCTGACTGCTCCGTGCACAGCAGGTGCCCTCCCCTTGGTTTCTGAGAGCTGCTGAGCTTCCTGCGACAGCACTGACATCAAGGGTATTACTGACTTGAAATAAAATGTTCCATTTTGGGTTCTGATTTCAGAGGGATATCTGAAATGTTAAAGCTGCTGCCAGGTATGCTGAGGTCACAGAAAAGCCCACTTTCTCATCTGACCTTGGCTCCAGCCTGGCGCAGTGGTGGGGTCATCTTTGTATTGCCCAGCCCCCACTGCCGGAGCTGAATGGACAAGCCAGAAAACCTTAAGCCCAGGCAAAGAAGGGTGGGGAAGATGCTAAAAGCATAGCATTGGGCTTTACCTCAAAAAGTAGAAGGTGTTTTCCCTCTCTAGTTAATAATTATTGTCTCTTATGCAGGCCCTGCAATTCATTCATTCATTCATTCCACCAGAGCTTGACTGACAAGCACTGGGCAGAAGAGCCCTGTTGGTTATTTATAGCTGGAGTCCAGCTTGCTACATGCCAAAGCCGTAAACCAGTTGACATCAAGTTGACTCTGACTCATATGACCCATGTGTGTCGGAATAGAATTGTGCTCCATAGGGTTTTGCATGGCTGATATTTCAGAAGTAGATTGCTAGGCCTTTCTTCCAAGGCACCTCTGGGTGGACTTGAACCCCCAACCTTCCATTGAGTTTCAAGCACCTTAGCTTTTGCACCATCTGGGCACTCCTCTGAGGCCATAACCAAAAAAACAAACTCACTGCCATTGAGTCAGTTCCCCCTCATAGCAACCCCCATAGGGTTTCCAAGATTGTGGCAGCACGCTGCCTAATCTTTCTTCCACAGAGTGGCTGATGGGTTTGAACCACTAACCTTTTGGTTAGCAGCCAAATTCCTTAACGACTGCACCACCAAAGCTCCTTCTCCCAAGGCCATGCCATTTGTTAACTGTGTTCAACCTCACTCCTGTATTCAGAAATATGTACTGAGCACACACTGTGTGTTTCAGACACTGTCTCCCTCAAGAAGTGTATGGTCCATTGCAGAGAGAGACATACCCATGACTGAAATGTGAGGTTGTTGAAATGGAGACCTAGACATGGTGCCTGCTGTGAGAGCTAAAGGAGGGTGGCCTCACATCTTGGCCAAAAACGAAGCAGAGACATTTTAGGAAAGTTACCCAGAGGGTGCAATTCCATACCCCAGATTCTTATTGAGTCACCAAATGACAGAGCAGAAAGGTACCTGCCATCCCCACAGTGTGTTCTGAAGAATGCTAGTTTGATGAGATGTTAATAGACTCACAAAAAGAGTCCATGGTCAAGTTAGGTTGATAAATGCTGGTTAAGCAAAACTATGCCAGTTTCTATGTTGCAGGACTTATCAGAGCCTTGATTAGTCTGTGAAATCTACAAGGAAGGGGGCTACAGCATGAAACATATTCCAAACATTTATTGCCATGGTGTTCCATTTTAGGGAGCCTCTCAAAAGACAAGTTCTCCCCAGAGCTCATTCTAGGAGACTAGTCTAATCCAACCCCTTTGTTTACAGACAGTGAAACTCAGTACTAGAGAGGGGATGGAACTTGCCTAATGTCTCACAGGAAGTAGGGGGCTGAACTAGGACTATCACCTAGGGATTCTCCCTTGGAAGTGGGTTGCATAGCATGTGTGGTTAGGATCTCCGGTATTAGTGACACCTGAGAAGAATGGGATCTACATGGTCTGAAGTAAATCTGGGGAGATTTCTGGAGGAAGTAGAACTTGAGGTGGGAAGCCTGGGGTACCAGGGAACAAATGACTCATGAATGTATGAGTATCACTGAGAACCAGAACACACTGGACTCTTATCATCACCCACTGTACCTAGATAGGTGGCTTCAGGATGGAGAAGGCACCCCATCCAAGAACTTGGAGGTGCATTTTTCCAGGCCTTCTCTTCCATGAAGCCTTCCCTGATTGCTATCCCAAAGTCAAAATGATTCTTCCCCAGAATTTGTTCTGCAAGTGTTTGCAGCATCATTTTACCCTTGCTCCATTTCTCCTTGTAAGTTTTTTGTTTTAACCTATGTGAGATGCCCACTAGTTTATAAGCAGTTTGAGAACAGAGTTGGTGGCTTATTCTTCTTTGTGATGGTGAACATTTTTTGAGGACTCACTAGTGCCAGACACAATGCTAAGGGTTTTCCAAGCACCATCTCATTTTACCATAACCCCTGACCTTGATAGTTGCTATCCCCATTTTATGGAAAAGAAAACCGAAGCTCAGGAGGTTGATGGGACTTGCTCAAGGACCCAGGCCAGTGAAAACAGAGCTGGGATTTGAACCTATACCTTCACTGAATTGCAAATAATCCCACAGGCATCCTGCTCTTCTGAAGCAGTGTCTTAGCCTGGCCCCAGTCCTACTCAGTCTCTCTTGTCTCTCCAAGACTGGGGTGCCCCACCACCACCTAGGACTATGCTCTGAGCTCAGCTCTGTCTCAGTTCAGTGGCTGTAAGAGGATCCAGGGTGAGAGGTGCGGTCACCTGCAATTTAGAAGGGCAAGAATCAAAGATGCTGACAGCTGGGATGGCCTCCAGTTCCCATACCATGCCCCTACATTCAGACTTGCCCCAGGCCTTCTGGGGTCCGTGCCTCACTCAGCCTCAGATCATTCCAAAATCTTCTGTGCTGGAGACCTGGGGATCTTCCCTCCAATCAGTCCCCATTCTGGGCTCTCCTCTTTATTTATAGACAGAAAACCTGTTTGCAGGGTTCCTGGCTGCTGTCAGTGTGGATGAAACTTTAACAAGCACTGACACCCAAGAACCACCCTCCCCACTGCTCTGGTTTGGGCAGGGGCTGGGGTCTCCTTTCTTCCATGATGAAAAATTCACCAGTGAAGACAGACTGCTCATGAATCTTTCATCCCTCCAGTTCCCATTGGAGAAGAAGAGGGTGCCGCTGGTGAGGCAGAGTTGGCTGTCTACAGCCTGGGCCTTCCTACTGTCCAAAAACCTCAGGGTCTGTCTGGGGTTTGGGGTAGGTGGGCCCCAGCTAGCCTGTGGAAGCTTGACCATCACTGGAAGGGACTTGAACATGATGGATATCCAAGTCTAAGCCTTTTGCCTCATATGGATGGAGACAGGGTCAGAAAATGAGTGCAAGGAACAAAAAGTAAGGAGATGCTAAATAATCACCCTGGCTCATGCTGATCAAATTAAAAATTAGTAGGGAGACCCCTGAAATAATGTGATGAGGAGGACACATGACCTCTGTGGTCTTCCTCCCAAACCCATGTTATTAGCTGCCATCAAGTTGACTCCTGCTTATGGCGACTTTATGTAGATCAGAAGAAAATATTGCCCAGTCCTGAGTCATCCTCACAATCACTGGCATGTTCAAGTCCATCATTGCAGCTGTTATGCCAGTCCATCGCACTGAGGGTCTCCCTCTCCCTCATTGGTCCTCTACTTCACCAGACATGATGTCCTCCTGCAGTGATTGATCCCTCCCAATAACGTGTCCAAAGCAAGTGAGTTGAATAATGTTTTGCTGTGATCCACAGAGCTGTTTTGGCTAATTTTCAGAAGTATATGGCCAGGCCTTTCTTCCTAGTCTTTCTTAGTCTGGAAGCTCTGATGAAACCTGTCCACGAGTGACCCTGCTAGTATTTGGAATACAGATGGCATGACTTCCCTCATCACAGCAGCACACAGGCCACCACAGCACAACAAACTGCTAGGAGGGTGATGGCCCCTAAACTCATAATCCCAATCCAATCATGAGAAAAATGTCAGACAAATCTTAATGGAGAGACATTCTGCAAAATACCTGACCAGTGATGGCCCTAAAAATTGTCACAGTTATGCAGAACAAGGAAAATCTGAGTAATTCACAGCCTGAGGGGACATGCTGACTAAATGTATGTGGTGTCTCAGGTGGGATTAGGTAAAAACTAAGGAAATCTGAATGGAGTATGGACCTCAGTTAATAATGTGTCAATATAGTTCATTATAGTTCATTAATTGTGACAAATGTACCATATTAATGTAAAACATTATTAATAAGGGAAACTGGATGTAGGTATTGTGAACTTTCTAAACCATCTTTGCAATTTTACCATAAATCTAAAATTACTTTAAAAAGGTTTTTAAAAAAATTAATAGGAGAATGTGTGTGAGGCCTTCAGCACAGGGCCATCCCCAAGTCATTATTCCTGCTGTGTGGTTGGTTGAAGTTGTTGCCCCTGCTCCATAGCTTACCTGCTGTGCAGGTCTAAGGCATCTTATATAACTTCTCTGGGACTCACCTTCCTCACCTGCAACATGTGAGTAATAACAATACCTACCTCAGAGAGTTGGGGTGAGGGGTGAACAGGCTGAGGTTTCAGGGTTGAGCCTAGTGCTTGCCCAAAGGAATCCTTCAATGTTGGTGCTTAGTAGTAAAATTGTCATTAAGCAAACTGAACCCCCACTATGGTCCTGGCCTGAATATGGCCTGTGTGTCCCCAGCCAGGTGAGGACAAACAGAACCTTGGTTCTGCCACTTTCTGCCTACATGACCTGGCCTTGTTTTCCCCATTTGTAAAAACAGGAGGAGCAGGAGCAGATGCTGTGCTGATCACTTCCGGCTCTGAGTTCCATGAAACCCTGCCCGTGCTGCCTCCCGCCCAGCCCATGTTCTTCCCAGAAGAGACTTGGGGAGAATTCTATGGCTGGCCCACTTTGTGTTCCCGTGTTTGGCTCCGTGTGAGCCTCATGGCTCTGTGGTTCCTTGCCTCTCTGCACTGGGTCTCTGTGAACTCTGGGCTGGGTTGTTTTTCTTGGAAGGGGAGGGCTTGGCTTGCTAGTGAGAGGAATCTGAAGGTGTACAGTGAAGATAACAGTCTGAGTGACTGAGAAAGATCAGGCTCTGGCTAGGCTCCAGGGCTCGGGAGGGGCATTGGAGGACAGAGGCAGCACCAAGCTCCCTGTGCTGATTAGTTGTGATTGGGTGGAACTGAGCTTTCTCAATGTTTGTGGGGCCTGATTAGGATTGGCTTGGGTCTTGAGGGGTGTAGACCCTATGGGTGAACAGGGCACAGAGAGGCAGGGCTGCCCCTTGAGATCCACTCTTTGCCCTGTGCCCCAGGAGGTGACTTCGAGCGCAGGCTGTATCGATGGCCTCCCTCCCCTTCTAGCTTCCTGTTCTGTTTGGCCATTGGGGAGGCCTGGCAAGATACAGAGTGAGGGAGGAGAATGATGTTTCCTCTCCCAGCTTCCTCCCTCACAGTCACCTTGGGCTAGCTGTGTCACTTGACCACAGGTAACAACAACATCAGGACTACCTCCCCCTCCTTCAGGAATAGAGGTGGCAATATAGGGATCCCCACTTCTGCTTGCCCCAGGGAACTGCACCATCCCATCCACACCTTTGTAATTTTTTTTTTTTTAATTAAACTCTCCTCAAACTACATGGTGCCCCACAACCCTGACTGATTCCAGCCGCCCACCCCCCCACCCCAGTATCTTCAGGACAGGGATATTAGAAAAGAACCCCGAGGAAGGGTAGCAGGACCCCAAATCCAAACTTTTTCTAGAGTCTGAGTTGATCATCTCATTTGATTACTCCAAGGGAAAAGTCTGGCTTTCATTCTCCATTACTTTATATCTCTGGAACAGGTGGAAGGGGAGGGAGGGGAGGAAGCCTGGCCAAGCCTGGGAGACATGTCTCCTGAAGGGGACACATCTAGACTTTACAGGCCATGGACTCAGACACCAGAGCAAGGGCTGCAAACTCCAGGGAACTGTGAGGGAGGCAGGGGCCCTAAAGGTGGGACTAGGGAGCACCTTTGGGCTAGAGGGGTTAGCCCTGTCGTGCTGAAACATGACTCAGAGACACAGATCATGTAAGAAGAGTTGGAAAGCCAGACTTTTGTGTAAAATTCTTTGGTTTCTAAATACTGGGATTGGGTTAAGATATTAAATTTTAAACACTGGCTCAGCTGAGCACATCTATGACTAGATCTGGGCTGCTACTTTTCCATCTGGAAAATACCCCTGCTGATGTGCCTTTCTGATGTTTGTAGGTTCCCAACATCCGGAGAGTGGACCGAGAGCAAGCAAAGGAGACAGGTGAGTGTGAGCGCCACAGCCCCTGGGTGGCCACAGCCTCAGGGGCTTGTAAAACCCCTACTCTCCTCTGTTTGCACACTTCCGAGCTGCTCAGCTTCTCCAATTTAAAATGCCCAGTTTGCAAACCACCTGTCTGTATAATCACTCCTGCCTCTGTTATCCCTCGCATTCCTGCTGCCCTGACCAGCTAACCTGGGGGTAGCAGGAGAACAAGAGACATATTTCCTGCCTGGGACTTTCTCCTGCCCAGTCTCCCAGAGAGCTTCCATATCCCCACTTTATCCTCAGTGTGGAATTCTACCAAAATTGAGATGCCTTTAGATTAGTTAATGTCTTTTTGGAATAAAGAATGATGTTTCTGGGAGGGTCAAGTGACTATTCTATCAGTCATTCACAGTTTAGTATTTTTTAACACCATCAGATTTTTTTCAATTATTATCTCACTAATCAGCCACACTGAGAGGTTTTCTTGATTTGGGGGTCTGAGAAAGGGAAGCACTATGCAGAGAGGGACTGGCCCAGCCTGGGTAGGGCCTGGAATAGATGAGGGCTCTCTCAAGGAGCCTACATAAAACAGTCCTGGGAGCCAGTTCAGTGATTGTTTGAGCTGAGCTGGCTCTACAAGTGCCATTTTAGGCTCCTCTGCTGGTTCACTGGGACTTCTGTGGGCTAGCCTGCAACCTTCTTGGAAAGCATGCCCTCAGTTCCAAACCACATTTACAAACACATATTTGGAGACACAACCCCTGTCCCTGGGGGCTACCTGTGAATTATCAAGGACAAGACAATAGTTTCTGACAAATGCCCAGGTCACTGCTCCCCTGGCAAAGTCAGAGAAATTTTCCTTCCACAGGGTAGGTGTGTATGGAGCCGTAGGTGGAATGAGCAGCTGCCTGTAGGGCATTTGATTTGGGCAGAGCCTTCTCCATCCACCACCCTCCCCACTGATCTGTGACAGTGCCCAAATCACCTCCATTATATTCACAAGTGCCTAAGGCACTTGACTGCTAACCAGAAGGGTTCAAACCCAGCAGCCACTCCTCAGAAGGAAGGTTGGGCAATCTACTTCCGTAGTGATACTGCCTCGGAAACTCAAGGAGAGGTTGCTATGAGTCGGGGCTGACTTGATGGCACATAACAACAGCACAACATATTCACAATGTTGTGCAACCATCACCACGATTGGTTTCCAAAACTTTTCATCTTTTTATCTTTTTCTAAGTTAAGAGACGATGGTCAAAACTGGGTTTTCTCTTTTTTGAGCTTTATATGGTTAACGTGTATTATATTCTTTTTGTTTTCCAAAATGCTATACAGGGTGGTCTAGTAACCCTAGGCACTCATGTGCACTGTAGAAATTATCTGACTGGATTAGCCCCAGCAGAGAGTAATAATTTTGGGAACTGGGACAAGGAACTGGTAACTGTTAACACAAGAGCAAAAGATGATACTGGGGAAGGATTAAAGAGCTGTGAAAGGGGACATGACCTTCAGCTACAGAGCCTGATTGTTGACTCTGCTCACTGCACCAAACTGTTGAGCCAAGAGCCAGAGTCCCCAATAAAAGCACGACTCACACACAGGCAGTGAATGGAACAGCATTTTGCTCACATAGAGAAGAGGCAGCGCAAGTTCAGCTTCAATAGTGGGTATCAGTCCCCCATGGCCAGCAGGTGACTTGCTGCAGCTGATGCAGGGCGGGTGGTCTTATGTACCCCTCTCACGCTGCAGTTGAGTAGAAACAAGGTTGGTCAGATGCCATGTAATGCATACACACAGGCAGAGTAATAGAGAATATTTACTCTGCACCCAGAACAGGAGGGGAGGCTCCCTGTCAAGAAGAAGAAACTGGAAGAAAGAGAAAGGCTAAGTTCCCAGTCTTTACTATCATAGAATGTTGCAGGCCCAGGCTTCTGATTAGATGTCCCCAAAGGAAGGTGAAGGGGCCTTAGCAGAGTTTCCTCCCAACATCATGGTCATTGTCTTAAAATAATGGTGGACTTGATGTGTTGCCTCCCTATAGTGCTGATCACCTCAAGATACAATTGTCTCTTGCTCTTCACACTGTGGATCCACCCAGGAAATGCAGTATCTACAAATCTCCCCATTCTCAGGGCTCAGCTAGGTGCTAATTTGTCTGGAAAGTGGTATTTGCCGGCTCAGACCCAGGAACAGTGTAAAGATGTGACGAAACCTGTTACTGAAGTTCATCTTGGGGACAAGATAGAATGCTCAACCCCATCCTGCAGGTGAGGAAGCTGAGGCTTGGAGAAGGGCAATGACTTGCCCAAGGTCATACAGCTTGTAACAGGCAGAATTTGAGCCCAGGTTCATCTGACTTCAAAGGCCTTGCTTTACTTATCACGTCCCTGTGGAAGTAACATCATATTTTCAAAAGATTGCCAAATACAGAAAACAATTTACTCGTAAGTTCATCTCTTTGTTGCCACAGGCAGGTTTGGGGATGCTCCTCCCTGCTTCGTGCCTTTATCTGTGTACGTGTTTGCTCTGACATGGTCACAAAATTCCATCCTTGTCTGGGCTGCCATGCAGTAGAAGGCAGAACAGGACACTGGAGCTGGAGCTGGGAGCAGGCCTGGAAATGTTCTGTCCAGTTGTGTTGAGAACAGCCCCCACAACCCCTGCCCCTGGGAAGTGTGGGGTAACAATTAAGCCCTTGGTCTTTGGAACCAGGCAAAACTGAACTTGAATCCTGATGCTTTCATTTCCCAGCTGTGTGTGGCCTGGGGCAAGCAGGGACTCTACCTCCGTATCTCTGTTTCTTCATCTGCAAAATTGGTACCCACTCCACAGAGTGTCATAAACACAAGGAAGCTGTCAACTTTGTCTTCTCTAGGGATGGATACCACTTTCTTGGGTTGACTGTGGCCAGAGGACCTAGGTTTTCTCTCTTTTTCTTTTTCTATTTTCAAGATGTCTAAAATTATGACGTAGTCCCAGAGGAGCATTTAAGATACATGATCAGAAGTTTTATACCCCTAAAAGTGGCATCATCTCCTAACATAACAAAGCCCACTGCCACCAAGTTGATTCTGGTTCATAGAGACCCCCATTGGGTTTCCAAGGGGGTACGTCTTTACGAAAGTAGATTGTCCCATCTTCCTTCTGTGGAGCAGCTAGTAGGTTTGAACTGCCAACATTGTGGTTACTAGTCAAATGCCTTAGACACTGTGCCACCAGAGCTCCTTTATAAGCTACTAAACTGAAAAAAAAAAAAAAAAAACTCGCTGCCATCAAGTTGGTTCCCACTCAAAGCGACCTCTCCTGAGGTTTCCAAGGTGGTATCCTTATGGAAGTAGATTGCCCAATCTTCCTTCCGAGGAGTGGCTGTTGTTGTTGTTGTTGTTTTGCTGTCGAGTCGGCCCTGACTCATAGCGACCCCTCCTTGGGTTTCCGAGGCAGTATCACTACAGAAGTAGGGTTGCCCAACCTTCCTTCTGAGGAGTGTCTGGTGGATTTGAACCGCCAGCCTTCTGGTTAGCAGTCAAGTGCCTTAGGCACTATGCCACCAGAGCTCTTTTATAAGCTACTAGAAAGTTTTTTTAAAAAAAAATTAAGTTTCCTCTTTCAAAATGTGAGTAACCAGTAATTCTACTTCTAGGAAATTTGTGCTGAGGAAATAACGCAAAATATTTGCAGTTATATCTACAAGGATGTTTATCATGACATTATTTATATTAGTTAAAAATAGAAAACACAACTGTCCAACAGCAGGGGTTTGGGGAGTCCATTTGGCACATGCAGACAGTAGAATATTCTGGAAACCATTGTAAGCTATGTCTGGGATAAATTTGTAATAACATAGAGGATAATGTTCGTATTTCAGTGTTCAGTGAAAAAGCAATTTGCCAAAATTGATCCTAACTGCAACAGCATTTTTAAAAAAGTAGGTAGAAAGAAACATTGGTAGACAAGGTAGAAAGAGGGAGAAGATTGGAGAAACAAATACCAACATTATGGGAGCATAACAGGTGACTTTATCTTCTTTGTGCTTTTCTCCGTTTTCTAAATTTCCCACAGTGGGATAGTCACTGCTTCTATAATCACAAAGAGTAGTTATACTTAAGAAAAAATTCTCTGTCCCTGCAGTTATATATGTGTGTGTGCATTTTGTCAGTCAGCTGTATAAGAAAAATTGTTATGTTGGCACTTTTCATTTTAAAGTGTTCTTTATCACAAAACATCTTTTACTCAAAGCCAGCAGCACATAGTCTTCCTTCAGCCCCTGGGGACTCTGGTTCTGAGGAAAGCTGGCTGTTTATTTTGGGGGTAGATGGCTCCTGGTGATCATGGCCATGTATTTTGCACAGCACTGATCTTGGTGCTGGAGTGGAAACAGAGAGGGTGTGTCTGATGGAGAAGACATTGTCCTTGCCTTTAAGGGGCCCCCAGGAAGACACATCACAGGCACTCCACACCAAGCACTGCACCTGGGTAATACCTCAGCTGTCCAGCAAGATCCAGAAGCTAAGGTCTGACCGTTCCAACTAAGCCCATCCACCTACAGATGGCTGCTTAAGTGTAGAGAAAAATAATTCAGGCTGAAGAAATTAATTTTACTGAGAAATCCTCAAGCTCTTCCACTGAGGTAAAAGGCAGTGAGTTGGCTCTATACAATTAAATGCCTTAAATAGTCTCCTGGAAGTTAAAACTCAAATTAAAAATATACATATATATTTTTTCTAAGAGCCAATTCCTAAGTTACATTTATTTATAAAATCAGTGATGGAGAGAAGGAACAGGACAAGTGTTTTGGGTGTAGAAGCAAAAACTATTATGTCAGAAAGTAATGAGAAAGACAGTCATTGAGCAGCAGGGGAGAGGCTGAGGCTTCAAAACCAAAAAACCAAACTCACTGCCATCGAGTCAGACCTGACTCATAGTGACCCCTCCTTGGGTTTCCCAGGTGGTATCTCTATGGAAGTAGATTGTCCAATCTCTGGATTCGAAGTAGAAGGTAGTAGGCAGTGATTGCAGGTTCTTGAGCAAAGGCAGAACAGAATGAAAACAGAAGTTAAAAGAGACTGCAGCAGAAAATCTATTTACAGGCCTTTGCATAAATGCTGGGAATGAAGACCCAAATGGAAGTTCTGGGAGTGGAGCTCTAGAGGAATTTGAGCAAATGTTGTTGGTGCTGTTTCATTTTTCAGAGGCTTTGTTCATGCCCTTCCCTCTACTCCACTCTAATCTGGCAAACTTCTAAGCAACTTTCAAAGCCCAGTTCATGGAGCCCTTTGGCCCCAAAGCCTTTTCTTGACTTCTCAGCAGTCACCCCTTCCTTTGAACTCTCCCCTCAGCCATTAGAATCTGCACATCTCATTTTGCCACTAAACCTCATGAGCAAGTGGGGTTGATGACATAAGGAAAACCAGTGGTTGATTGTAAGCTGCATAGGTGCGGAAAAGGGGGCAAAAGAGAATCAAAATGATCCTAGGATGAGTCTACACAACTTTAAAAAGCATTGAGTTCTAGTATGTGTATGGCACTGGTGAGAAGTATGAGCAAGGCAGACCTGGTTCCACTTGTGGAGTTTGTAGCCTAGTGAGGGAATGGATGATACAGTAATAAGTAAATGTGATGAGTGCTGTGAAGTCCAGTCTGCTATGGGAGCCTAACTGGCAAGGGGTGCGGGAAGAAGTGGAATCAAGTTGAGATTCCTTGAGGAAGAGATTATTTAAGCTGAAAATTGAAAGATACATAAGAATGAGTTTCCTTAAGCAGGTTATGGATATTAGATGATGGGCCAAGGTGAAGTTTGTTGTTGTTGTGTGCCATCGAGTCGGCCCTGACTCATAGCGACCCCTCCTTGGGTTTCCAAGGCAGTATCACTACGGAAGTAGGATTGCCCAACCTTCCTTCCAAGGAGTGGCTGGTGGGTTTGAACCGCCAGCCTTCTGGTTAGCAGTCAAGTGCCTTAGGCACTATGCTACCAGAGTTTAGGGGAAAGGAAACCAAAATAAGGGAGAAGGGTATTCCTGATGAAGGGCACAGCCTGTGCAAAAGTCCTGAGGTGAGTGTAAAGCATTGGAAGCACAGAAGCTGAGTTTCACTGAAATACAGAAAACAAGCAGGGAAGCGGTGGGACAAGGTCAGAGGGGAACACCTAAGGATGGCATCTAAGGCCACTGTCATCAGGAGAGTTTGAACTTTATCCTAAGAATATCAGGAAGCAACTGGAAGGTTATAGTCAAGGAAGCAATGTGAACAAATTTGTGTTTTCACGAAGCTGCTTGGTGTGCCTGTTGTGGGGTGAATGTGGGGGCAGGAGTGGAAGAGAGGACCCATTGGGAGGTTGATGGCATCATTCATGCAAGAAATAGTGGTGACCATGGGATAGTAAGAGTGGTTTTGGATTTAGGCAAGGGCAGAAGGTAGGACCACTCACAGAAATACTTAGCGTACCTTTGCCAAACTCTCACCCTAAATCTTGGATTGAGCTCAGTCAGCTGTCGGCCCCTGGGTGGTTCTCACTCCCAATAACCCAGGTAGGTAGGCCAGTCAGCATGGGGAGGGAGGATTAAGCCTGTCTCCAAGTCCAAAGAGATGAAGAGGCCTCTTGCCCAAGGTCCAGTGCCAGGGCCCAAGTTATGACCCAGGATTATGCCAGAATCTTGGAATTGTTGAGGGGCAGCTGATTGAGAAAACTTGGCACACGATGCACAGTAATTTGGTTTCTGCATTTTCCACCAATTCAGCAAAATATTTTCTCTGAGCAATTTTCCTGGGAGACTGAAAGTTGGCCTCTATTCCTAGAGATCTACTTGGTACTGACTCTTTGTTCCTCACCCACATATCCTGGGACTCGCTGCCCTGATAGATGTTAACACAGGAGAGAAATAAATGACATTCAGTGATAGTGTTCACATCCCTCCCCTCAGAGGGCCCCACAGCAACAAGGGGCAGGAGATATAACCATTCTCCCCATTCTACAGATAATGAAACTGACCCTCAGAGAGAGGATGTCACTTGCCCAAGGTCACACAGCTAGAAAATGGGAGAAACAGGATGCAAACCCAAATCATTAGACTTCATATCCAGTGGATTTTTCTCAATTGCCTTTGTGCCTTTCATCGTTCAATAACTTTTGAAGTTGATGAACTGGCCACTGGTGTCATTAGTGGGGTATAGGAGGTACAGACTGCACCAAGTGACACTGTCAGAGGAGGTGACATCAGAATGATTGTCCATAAAATTTTTGTGCAGTGTTTCAGCAGAAATTTATTATTTTTTAATAGAAATATCCCTATAGTTAGTTGTAACAACAAAAACATTTTTTGTAAGCCCATCTTACACATATCAATACACATACGAGGCTAAAACTTTATGCTTATTTACTTTTTGCAACTTATAATATGGTCTGGTCAGAGCTGTCATTCTTACTCAATTACAATAACCCTTTGGATCATGTCATTTCGTCTTTATGTGCTACAAGCACACACTGTTGTTTTTATTGCTGCCAGTGTTTTTATAAATTGCTGATTTTGTCAAATTTTCTGGTGTTTTACCTACAAAATTGTGGTAATTAGGATTTGTGAACCTACATCAATAACTTTTTTGAGAATGAAGTAGTAATTAAAGGAAAAGGCAAAAAATCCAGAAAGGCTTCTGCTCAGTTACTAATAATGTTGTAATTCAATGCAGAAAAATTTCACAAACCAATTTTGTTGTTGTTGTTGTTGTTGTTGTTTGCCATCGAGTCGGCCCTGACTCATAGCGACCCCTCCTTGGGTTTCTGAGGCAGTATCACTATGGAAGTAGGATTGCCCAACCTTCCTTCCGAGGAGTGGCTGGTGGGTTTGAACCGCCAGCCTTCTGGTGAGCAGTCAAGTGCCTTAGGCACTATGTAATTCTGTTGTTAGTATCATATAATCTAAGAAATATTACATTTAAGCAATTTAGAACTATATTTATCATATATAGGTCTATGATTAAAATTGATAATGACATTATTAAGGATTCTGTATGGTCTGGTGTGGGAGGCGGTCCAGGGGAGGGGTGACACCATCAGTTACCACACTGGGTGGCATCAGCCGTAGTGACACCACTGGGCCTGGCACATTTTGCTGTCAGAGTATCTGTCTGTCACCTACTAACAAAGCACTTTTTCTTTAGTTCAGATGGTTTAAACTGCATAGCTCTATTGTGATTCCCTCCATATGTGTGTAAATAAATCTCTATAACAACCACTGCAAAACTGAGACTCTAAAAGGTGTCATCATGTGTATGACACCTCTTCCAGCAGCTGGCACGTAGTCATTCTTTCATTCAACAAATATTGATTGAGCCAAGCTCTGGGAATACAACAGTAAACAAGACAGACATAGTCCTTGTCCTCAGAAGGCTGACAGTCTAAGGGGAAAGGGCCATAAGCGAGTGCACAAATACCTATCTAATGTGGCATAAACGGTATGAAGGAGAATAAAGCCAATGAGAGGGAAGAGAGAAAGAAGGGTGGGGTGGGGTGGTCAGGGAAGGCATCACGGAGGAGGTGATCTTTCAGACTGGAATGAAGACAGTGAGGTCCAGGAAGAACATTCCAGATAAAGGAAAACAAAAGCTGTGAGGCAGGCAGAAGCCAGGGCAGGCAGACCAAATGTCTTAGTTTCCTAGTGCTGCTGTAACAGAAATACCACAAATAAATGGCTTCAAAGAACAGAAATTTATTTTCTCACAGTTTTGGAGACTAAAGTCCAAATCAGGGTATTGGCCTTATTAATTCCTTCCCTGTCAGTGGTCCTGGGCCTTCCTTGAGCCCTTGCCTGTAGTCTGTCTTCCCCTATGTGTGCCTGTATCTGTTCTGCTCCTCTTATCACTCAGAAGGGATTAGGTTTGGGACCCATCCTACTCCTCCCATAAGATAAATTAACATAACAAAAGAAAACCTATTTCTAAGCAGGGTCCTATCCACAGGTACAGGGGGATGATATTAGCACATATTTTAGGAAGACATAATCCAATCCATAATGGCAAGGAAGGCAGGACAGCTAAAAGGGCCCAGCAGGGGAGCGAGTGGCAAGAGTTGAAGTCAGAGAGGAAGGCAAAGGAGCTGAGCCATGAGGCCCTTGCCGGCTGTGGTGAGAACAATGCCCTCACTCTAGGTGAGGTGGGGTCACTTGAGAGTGGAGCCAGGGGTGATACAGTCTGACTTACATGTTAGCAGCATCCCTCTGGCTGCTGTCATGAGAGAGGACATGATAGAGCAAGGAGACCAGGGAGGAGGCTAATGCAGATAATCCAGGTGGGACAGGATTCTTATAGACCAGGGTAAGCAGAGAGAGAGGACAGGCTGAAGTGAGAACTCAGAGACCAAAAAGCAGATGCAGTTGAAGGGCCCCAGGCAGGCTAGTTTGGAAGAGGAGTGGGACAGGTCCTACATCCCATCTGATTCACTCTGCAGACAGACCAGCTCTCCTCCAGAACATGTTCTGCTTGGATCACCAGCAGTGAGGCCTTCGTGTGGCAAGGGGGAGTAACACCTCCCACCTGTGTCAGGACAGAATGCAAGGGCTTGAAGAGCTGAGGCAATCGAGAACTCAAGGCAGGAGGGGGACAGAGATCAAATGATGCTGTGTGATGACAGTGCTTTCCTAGCTAGGAGTGGTGGGCTAGAGATGCCGGGTGTGGCTCCTGACACCCCTGCCTACATTCTCAGCAGCCACTGCCATACATACCCAGGGCACAGGTGTAGTTCTGCTCACAGCCCTCATCAGTCCTCATCTGTGAAATGGAAGCAGTGGCTCTGCCCACCCCTCCCAGGGTATGCAAGGATGACTTCAAATAGCATCCACCTGGGGGGAAAGCATTTAGCAGAAAGGCCAAGTTAAAATCCGAAGTAATTTTCATTGAGGAATGGGTGGAAGCATCATCTCCAACAGACAGAGGGAAGAGGTCAGCAGAGGGCCTCTGAGGCTGGAGTTGGCAGCTGTTTGGTTCTGAAATCTGTCTCAGATCTACAGAGGCACCCCTGTGAGCCTCTGGTTTCCACCTGTGAAATGGGCACATTCTAGCTGAGTCAGTCTGCATGTCATCTATTGGAGGGACAGCTGAGGGACCCAAGTCAGGTACGATGAGCTTACATAAACTTCTCATTCATGAGGGAAGTGCTCCTGCATTCAGCCCTGCCAGGATTGACCCAGAAGCTTTGCATGTCTGGGCTAACAGGGCCCCTCCATGCCTCCCATTTCACAGAGAGGTAGACTGAGGCCCAGAGATCAGCCCAAGGTTCTCTCAGGCAGGGGTTGATATTTCTACCCCAAATCTATTTATATATCATGAAAGGGTAAGAGGGAGGGAGGAAGGGAGGGCAGAGAAAAGAGAAAAAGAGGTAGGGAAGAGGAATGAGACCCAGGGTGATGTGTAGATGCGGGAGGAATCATGCTGTTATTTTTAAAAAGAAGGTATGGAAAATCCTGGCTCCGTCAAACAACTTGTCACTGAGAGACTGAGCAAGGCCTAGAACATTCTTAATTTGGAACTTGTAAACCCAGTCACTTTCACCTGGAAGCCCATGACCCTACAATTTCTTCTCCTGACACAGTGAATACATTGGTGGTTTTCTTGCAAGTTGTGTGCAGAGAATCATCCAGAAGGACAGCACTTAGCCATACTGGCTAGCAGGCATGACACCTGCCATACCCATGCATGCTTGATTTTGAAAGGGGCTTAAAAAAATTTGGGCAAGGTCACTGGGTTTGAAAATATCTGTGCTCTAGAGGCAGTTGGCACATGTCTGAGGGTTTCCTGGCTCCCTCTTGCTTTCCCCACTCTCACTTGGCAGCCATGTTTAAGCAGCACCTGCCCAAGGTCAGCTCTTGAAAGGCCAGTGTTGGTGTAACTCTCCCAGATGCCTTTCCAGAAACTTCTGCACCCCCTCGGCTAGTTCTTGTAGCTGAGCGTATCTCACAGCTCTTTGGGACCTCCTTACCTGGTTTCTGGTGCCTTCTGTGAGCCTCTGGGAAGACATGGCAGCAAGTACAGTAGGAGAGAGGACACTACTTCTCTAAGGCATGCTGGAGCTGCAAACACACCATTTCATTGAGACTGCACCACTTCTGAAAGGCATGTCACGTGTGGGTAAACTGAGGCTCAGAGACGTCAAGGACCTAGAGTTGGTCAAGTAGCTTGCCAGTCAGTGAGCAGGGAGACAGCACGGGAAGCTGGGTCTGTGGGTGTGACACCTGCCTGCTGCTGGCTCAACATGTAGCCTTCTTTCTGGATCCTGTTTTCAGCTCCCTGAGCCTGGTACTTAGCATCAATCCTGATGTAGTCTCTTGATTGGCCTTGCTGTTCCTTTCTCCTTCCTCTCCATTGTCTTTGTAAGTCCCAAGGGCCCACTGTTCTCAAATGCAACTCATGTTGGCCCCCATTTTGGGAGTCCCTTGGCCTCCAACCTCTCTATAAGACCCTCAAAGGGGCTGCAAATGCCCCCCAATTAAGCCAACCCAAAAATAAGCAAAGGAAGTGAGAGGTTTCAGGAGCCCAGAGAATAGGGCTGATGGCACAAGACCTGGAAGGAAGGCTCATTCTGGGAGGAAAGTGACAAGGAATGTGATCATGGGACTTGTTCTGGTTACTTAGTGCCATTCTAACAGAAATACCACAAATGGGATGGCTTGAACAAACAGGAGTTTTTTCTCTTACAGTTCAGAAGGCTCAAAGTACGAGTTCAAAGTGCCAGGCTCTAGGGGCTGTGTGAAAGCCCCTTGACCTTGGGCTTCAGCTCTGCCTCTTGCTCCTGGCTAGAGGCATCTCTTCACTCAGGCAGCTACTGGGTGCTGAGGCTAACAAGCCCAAGGCTGACAATAAAATGGCACAGTCCCGATGTTACCAAACCACACGGCAGGCCATTCATTCAAGTCCACTAAAAGTCCCAAGGTCAGCAAAGCATGGCAGGCTGCTGAACAATGACACAGCTACATGCAGGGTCCAAGTGTGCCATAAACTAGAGACCTTTCCCAAAGCTGTTTCTTATATACTCAAAGCAGACCACATTCCAAAGGCAGCTACTCAGCTGCTCACAGTAGATTCCACCATGGAGTTGATTACCAGTCTCATCATGGGGAATACTACATCCAGCTGCCCAGCCACTCAACCAGGCCCAGCCAAGTTGACACACAAACATAACCACCACAGGATTCCAATGCCAGAACCTGGAATAGGGGGCCAGACAAGGGAAGAAACAAAGGAAGGGGGTGCAAAGGAATCAGGAATGGTCAGGGCTGATTCACTCAGTCACAGATTTCTCCAGAACCATGGTGCTATGAGGAGCCTTTTGTCAGAACATGGCACAGCATAGTGATGAGGTCAGAGAGAAGGAGTTGAACAGTTGAGGCATGACTGAGCAGCATGAGGCCACTTAGGTCAAGACACATGGCCGCTCACCCATGGGGGGCAAAAGCCCCGCAAGGTCCCAGTCACTGAGGCCAACAATGGATGCCCATGTTATCAGCCCTAAGTCATTAAAAGAGGTGTACTTTACAAGTAAGGGCTGCTGCACTTTGTGGGTTTTCTATGCATTCCCATTAAAACCAAATAGAAATTGTGTAGGTGCAAGAGTTGACTCTTAAAGGGTCAACCTTCAGTTATCCAGACCCTCTAGCCTGCCCCTCCTCGCACATACTGGCCAGAGGACCTCCTCAACCCTGTCCAGTGGCATTTCTGCATTTGCAAGGGCTTACTGCCCAACCCTGACCAATGGCCTTTGTGAAATGCTTTTCTTTTATTCTCACTTTCTTTTACACACACTTGGAAAGCTCTCGGCTCAGCCAGGCGTGCCGAGGAGGCTTGTAGTAGCAGGACTGATCGATGCCGGGAGCTCCTCGCGCTGCCAGAGCCGCAGTCCTTGGTGGGGGCGGCTGCAGGCTCTGCAGCATCAGCTCCTGTCCACCTCAGCTGCTGGCAGCCAGAGCTCCAGGCAGCTCCATGGCCCTCAGACCCCTCTGGCCCCTCGTCCCTGAGCCCAGGATCTGAGAGAGGCCTGCCTCTCTGGCAGGACCTTGCCCAGGACACACTCTGGAGGGTAAGTAAGGGGCTGCAGATGCCATGGGCCCACAGAAGCTGGGAAGGAGCCATGGCCCTGGGACTTCTAGAAAAACAAAACAGATAAGGCTTTTGGTATTAGGTCTGTTGAGACTAAAGGAGGAAATACTTGCGAGCTTGTTCCTGGTGATTCTGTGAATAGCAACAGGACTTGGCTTAGCCCATATGAGGTGGCCTAGAATTCCAGGGAAGGAAGGTTGTTGTTGGCATGTGCCCAGAGCAAGGTGGGTATAAGACTTCCCCAAAGGACCTAGCTTCTTCCCTCATTCTTTGCCAGATGTTTACTGAGGGCTTTGTACATGCCAGCTCCTGGTAAGTTTCCTAGAGGTTCAGGAGGGTAGAATAGGGCCTTTACCCAGAGGTGCCCCAAGTCTTGCCAGGGGGTGGTTAATTAAATAACTGTGGTGCCATGTGATGCGTGCTAAGAGAAGGTCTGCCCTGGGGAGGAAGTAGGCAACTGGAATTTAGCGTGCTATAAAAGGTTTTATAGGGGAGTGGTTGTTTGAGTTGGGTCTTGAAGGATAAGTAGGAGTTCTCCAGGGGGCAAAAGGCAGCCAGGATGTTATGAGTGACAGCAAAGTGGATTCGACATACAAAATGTAGTAGTGCATGGTGACAAGCTCAGCAGCCTAAGCAGAGGCTGCAGAAAGAGGTCAGGAAAGATTGATGGGGCCATATCACAGAGGCCGTCAAATGCTGGATGCAGGGGAGAGGCACTGAAAATGTTGAAGTAGGGGCATGATGTGGTTAGCATTCCTTCTTAGAATACTCAGTCTGGGTGTGAGGGGACAAAAGAAAGTGTAGGTAATAGTCCAAGACGTCCCTGCCAAGCTGGGAACCAGGGAGACGACAGAGACCAACCCCAAGACTATGCAGGATTTCACCTCGGTGGTCCAGACATTGTTGCAACAGATGTAAATTTCAGACCATGTCCAACCAGATCATTGGAAGAATTGATGACATGAGTAGTCACATTGATGACCTAGAGAAAAACATTGCAGCCTTCATGACCCAGGCTGGGGTGGGAAAACTGAAAGGTGAAAACAAGATCTTGGCCACACGAAAGAGCTGAAGTTTGCTAATAATTTATACTGACAGTTGGAGCACCGTTTTTATAAGCCAAGAGAAGACTGAATGGCTCTTTGCATCTAACTACTATGTGTAGAAAGGTTTTATATTATAAAGTGTGATTTTTTACTATAAATCATTTAAGAAAAAAAAAAAAAGAACACCCAATCTGATGATGTGTGGACAGGATGATGAGGTAAGCAGGGAAGCCCAGAGGAGAAATCTGTACTCTTGAACTCCTGGAGGTTGGGACCTCAGACCAAGGCAGTAGTGGATCAGGAGGTGGAGAGCAGGGGACAGTGCTGCTCTTTATTGAGTTTGCATGAGAAGCCTTGGTGGAGGGTCATCTGTGAGGGAAAAGGAGTCTGGGATGATTTTAAAATGGTCAGGGGGCCTAGATAGCCAATGTGACGACTCAATGAGAGTAGATAAGGGAGGATAAGCTGGTGAAGGGGTGTGTGTGTGTGGAGGATGGATAATAAGTTGGAATTTGACCATACTATGCTGAAGGGGCTAGTGAGACGTCACTAGCCCAGGCAGGACCCTCAACCCCTTATGCCGGCAGGCTCCATGGTAAACTCCTAGAGACACAGAGTCAATGCTAGATTTACCACATTCCTAGTATCTCCACAAGTGCTCACTGAACTAGCTAGTGGTGTCAGCCTTCAGTGACCAGGAAGATCTCACCCAGCACCAACTTCATGCTCTGGCAGATCCTCACTGCTTGGGAGTAAATAATACTGCATGTCCCCACTGCAGGAAGATTTTCAAACTGTTAAGTGAGAATGCTGTTGGGTATGTTGGTGGTGCAGAGCCTACCTTGCAGCTAAGCATTTCAGATGGCTTAATACCTTGACTAGCCACCAGGAGACCCTGGACAGGGTGGGAGTACAAAGGGAGGATGACTAACTGAGCATGAACTTGATCTACTACTGACCCTTCCTCAGGGAGTCAGAGGATCTGCCTGGCTTTGAAAGAGACCTTGAGGTTAGAAGAAATAGGTATATGAGGGGGACAGAGAGTTTCTAAGGTGAGATAGCCCAGGGCTAAAGGTCTGGGGGTGCCCAGCTCCATGTGGTATCCCCAGGTCAAAGTTGGCTGGGCCAACATGCATCCCTTTTCACATTCCTCCACTGTGCTGGGCTCCATGCTGGGCTCTCCCTTCTCCAAGCTTATCAAACCCTTACACAAGAGAACCCAGAGCTCAGGGTGGTGAAACAACTGGCTAGCATCAACGCAGCCACTGTGACCCTGGCTGGCGCAGGGGCAGGGACAGGGTTTCTCCTTGCCCTTCACCAACTGCCACACCAGGCAGCACCTCAGTCCCTCAGTCTCTGGATGAAGGTGAAAAAGAAATGTAAAGAACAGTATGAGATCCGTCCCTGAATTCCCAAATTAAGTGTTTAAAAAAAAAAAAAAATTATATATATATACACACACACATACATATATAAAATTTGATACTAGCAGAGGGAGATGTGTGCATATGTTTGTGTGTGTAAGAGCATGTGTGTACATGCCTGTGTGCCTGGGGATGTATGTGTGTAGCCTCTCATTAAACACATATTTATTGAGCACTTAGGCCCTAAGGATACAGCAGTGACTGAGACAGACATGGGCCCACCTCTCAAGGAGGGATAGCCTGCAGAATTACAAACACACACACATGAGTGTTGCCACCCTGAGTGGTCAGAATAGACACATTCAGCTCACACAGATACACATGAGCCCACCCTCCAATGCTCACGCATACACATGGGCATGCCCCATGCATGTGTACTCACCCACAAGACTCAGTCCAAAGACAAGAGTTAACGAAGGAAAGGAAACTGAACCTTCAGTCAACACAATGGCCAACTGGATTTGAAATGCAGCCCATCCTAGTTCACCATGAAGTCCAGCACAGAGAATTAATCTGAGCTCTTTTCTCCATTCTCATGATGGAGGGGGTAAGCTTCCAGTTAGTGTAGAACACAGCTTTGCCCAAGGACTCTACTGAGATTTGCAGCTATCATCTCTTAAACACCTGTGGGAAACTTATCATGGGATACTTACTTCATTTCTGCAGGTGGGTTCTGTTGTTATCCCATTCTGTTCTGTTTAGAGATGAAACTGAGGATCAGAGAGCTGCAGCATCTCACCTAGGATCTCACTCACCTCACAAATGGCAGGGCTGGATTTGAACCCTGACCTCTTGCAGTGGAACCAGCAGCCCAGGCCAGTGCTGTTCAGAGTATCTCTGATGTCTGGAGGTGTCTTGGATGGTGGAGTCTGCAAACCTTTTCATCACTTCCTGACAAGCTGAGGGCCTGCAGGACATGAAGTACCACTTTCCCAACACACCAGCCATTGTCCAGAGCTCTCCCAGCTAGACCCCTATGGAGAGTGACTGATCAGGTGGCAAGAAAGAAGAACTTTGAACCTAACAGAGGAGCAAGGAGGCCACTGATTGGGGTGGTGAACAGGCCAGCTTTGAGTCAGAACCTCCTCCATGGTGCCCGTCTCAGTCTCTTCATCTCTAAAATGAGAATAATAATAGTGGCTCCAACATTGGATTATATTGAGGGTTAAATGATGTGAAATGTGAAATGCTTAGCCCAGAGTCCAGATCATAGGCTATTGCTATTGCTGTTGTTGTTTTATTACTATTTCCATCTGCCCATCCATCATCAGTTATTTCCTGAGGGCCTATTGTGTGGGAGGGGTAAGTGAGCTATGCTCTAGGGATATAGAGCAAAGAAGACATAGTCACTACCCTCAGAAACTCACATCCTAGTGATGTATTAGTGAATAAGGCTGCTTTGGTGCAAGATACTGAGAAGGAGTCAGAATGAGGGTGCAGTATATTTTGTCACAATGCAATGGGAGTGTTGTAGTGGAGTTTTGTAAGAAGAGGGTATTTTCTTTTCAAGCAGGGTTAGAGAGAGCATTCCAAGGACAGGAACCAGCAGAGACCAATGCTCAGAACAAGAACAATTGGATGAATTCAGTTCTAGGATTATAGGGTGACTAAGGCCCATAGTCTTGGGAGTTCCACCAGTCCCTATCAGACTAGTAACCCTGGCTTTTTATTATTTCTGTTATTATTGTTTTGAGTTTCATTCCATATTTTTCTCCCACTTTGTCCAGGCCCTTCTATTGTGATCCCTTTTAGAGTGGTTAGCGCTGGTAGCCAGGCACCACCTTCCTTGTGGCTCAACTTTCAGCCAATGATAGATAGGCCTATGGAGTGAATAATAACACCAGGGAGGTATGTACTCCTTAGAACAATCAACTGCATGAGATCAAAAGGGCAGCATCTGCCCAGAGATAAGACTCAGAGGCAGGAAGGGATAGGAAACAAGGACAAAGGAAAATGGTAAACACAGGAAGAATGTGGGAAGAGTGTTGTTACATTGTGGGGACTGCATTGGATACTGGGGAAACCAAATGCAATATACCTGGAGACTGCCTATTTGCAGGCTCTGGTTTAGACCCTAACAGTGGAAGTGAAGCTGTGTGCCTACTGGACTGTTTGATGTCATGGTTGAGGCCAGGGTCTGATAAACAGGTGGTGCCCAATCGATGCTTGTTCTATAGATAAATTAGGGAGTTAGAGCTTGCCATAGTTATCTAATGCTGCCATAACAGAAATACCACAACTGAGTGGCTTTAAAGAACAGAAATTTATTTTGTCACAGTTTAAGAAGCTAGAAGTCCAAATTCGGGACATGGCTGTAGGGGAGATCCTTCTCTGTGTATTTCAGCTTCTAGTGGATACCAGCAATCCTTGGCATTCCTGGGTTAGTAAATTCATCTGTCTGTGTTGTCTATCTTCTTCTTCCCTCTATGTGCATCTCAGTGTCTCTTCTGCTGCTTCTATAACTCAGAAGTGATTAGGTGTAGGACCCACCCTACACTGATGTGAGCTCATTGACATAACAAAAGAAAACCCCTATTTATGGAGGCCCAGGACCATAGTCTTTGGGGACACTAAGGTCAATTGGCATAGCATAGTCCACAACATAGTCTACTTTGGAGAGTAGTGACTGGAATCTTAAAAGCTTGTGAGCAGCTATCTAAGGTGCAACTATTGGTCTCTCCCCATCCACAGCAAAGAAGAGTGAAAAAAATAAAAAATGCAAGAAAGCAGTTAGTCCAAAAGACTAATGGAGCACATGAACCCCAGCCTTTACCACCCTGAGACCAGAAGAGCGAGATGGTGTCTGGCTACCACTGCTGACCGCTCTGAAAGGGATCGCAACAGAAGGTCCTGGATAGAGTGGGGAGAAATGTGGAACAAGACGCAAAATCATAAAACAGACCAGGTTTACTGGTCTGATGAAAACTGGTGGAACCCTGAGACTATGACCCTTAGATATCCTTCAAGTCAGGAATTGAACATAACCCCTGTGATGCAACTTTCAGCCAGATGATAGACAGGGCTGTAAGGTAAACAGCAATACCAGGAGGATATGCACTCATTAGAACAATGAACCTTATATGATCCAGAGGACAGCATTTGCCCAGGGATAGAACTAGGCAGGTGAGAGGGAACAGGAAGGGTGGAAGAAGGGAAAGGATAGGTGCAGGGAGGAAGTGGGAAGAATGCTGTCACAGTGTGGGAATTGCAGTCATTGTCACAAAACGGGGAAAAAAAGAAAACCTATTTCCAAACAGGGTCATATTACAGGTATAGGAGGTAAGATTTCAACACTTATTTGGGGAGGGTGCCACAATTCAATCTATAGCAGGGCTTGATCTTAAGGGTTAGGGGAGACTGTGAGATTTGGGGCAGAGAGTGAAGTGATGGGAAATATGTGTTATGACCATCACTCCTCTTACCAGGTGGAGGAGGTGGCCTTGAGTGGGGGCATAGGAGGCAGGAAGGTGGGTCAGGATGGGTGGACTCCAGGCAGGAAGTAATGGTGATGTGGACTGTCGCTAAGATGTGTTGATAGGGAGAGAAGGGATTTGAGAGGAGTCAGATCTATGCAGACATCAACTTGGAAGTGTGCAAGAGAAGGGAGACCAGGGTGCCTACCAGCTCCCTGATATAGGTGCTTCTCACCAAGATGGAGACTCTGGGAAGAGGAGTAGGGGTGGAGTGGGAGGAGGGATGATGCAACTAAGTTGGGCCCTGTTAAGTTTAGATGTCCGTGGGACGCCCAAATGGAGAAGTGTCATTTGGCCAAGCATGCAGCCAGCTCTCAGGACAAGGAGAGCTGAAAACATGGAAGTACACCTCCACTTAGATCTCACCCTCTCCCCAGGGGCTCCAAAGATCTTTGTTCTCTTTGTGGTTTCTCTGTGGTCTGCAAGTTGAAAGGTTTATATCTTGGTTTTTTATTTGGGTTTTGTTCCTAGAAAGACTAATATTTGAATTGAAGAATGTGGATTGCTACTTAAGGCCAGAACAAAGATCTATGAACACCTCAGCTCAGATCACTTCTCCCCCAAGAGTCCTGCCCCATGATTTAGACAGCTAGGGGAGGGGAGAGGACAAAGAACATGTGGGTTACCCAGGCCCAGTGGTGGTGGTGGTTGTTGTTGTTGTTATGTGCCATCAGACCTGACTCATAGCAACCCCTCCTTGGGTTTCCGAGGCAGTATCACTACGGAAGTAGATTGCCCCATCTTCCTTCCAAGGAGTGGCTGGTGGGTTTGAACCGCCAGTCTTCTGGTTAGCAGTCAAGTGCCTTAGGCACTATGCTACCAGAACTCCTGGCCCAATGGTTAGCACCTTAATAAAGTCTCCTTCCCAGGAGCCAGTCCCTGAGTTCTGTTATCCTGAACTCTTGCCGAAAGGATTTTACCTGCACTTGAGAGAAGAAAAGGGTTCGCTAAACAGATTGATGGTTTAACAAGCCCACTTAGGAGAGCAGGCTTCTAGCAGCACCATTTGCATTTCAACAATGAGTGTACAAATTATAAATGACTTCTTATCTATTTTTAAAGCAGTTTTAAGACTCCTCATCGCTGTCAAGAGTGTCACTGAACATAGCAAGGACATTCACAGCAACGCTGCAATTCTTTTTAAAAGAAACTATTCTATTAGCGAGCTAACCTCTATTGAGCATCTCCCAGATACCAGGTGCCTGCTAGTCATTCTAGAGGCTTAGGCTCAGTCAGGACTCACAGTGGTCCCCAGGGGGGTGGAGTTAGTGTTTTCTTACAGAGACCATAGAAGGGGAGCTGCTGGCCCAGACTCACTCAACCTGGCAAGGACCCTGGTCAGGACTGGGGTCTAAGGGCTGGCTGTCAGCTCTATGTTCTTTCTCACAGTCCTTTCACTGACTCCTTACTCATCCAGGGTTCTGTTCCTTAGCCAGAGCAAGGATGGTCTAAACTGGAGCTTCATCAAATTTGGAGAGCCAAGGGGAAGAAAGAGAAGGTGGGAGGGAGGGAGGGAGGGAGCTAAGAAGTCAAGAGGAGGAGGCACAGCTGAGAGAGAAGAGAATGAAAACCTCTTGTATCCAGTCGATTCTGACTCATAGCAGCTCTGTAGGACACAGTAGAACTGCCCCTAGGGTTTCCAAGCTTAGAGATCTTTACAGAAGCAGACCGCCTCATCTTTCTCCCATGGAGTGGCTGGTGGGTTCGAACTGAGCACTTAATCGCTGCACCACCAGGGCTCCTCGATGAGAATGAAACAGCCTGGAAAATGGAGGAGTAGGGAGGCAGGGTAGGGTGGTGCCAGCTGTGCCCACCAGCTCACCTTAGTTTACTCATCTGCAAGGAAAAGAGTTTTTTTACTCAGTATCAGCTTTTCCCCTGCTTTGACCTTTTCTATCCCACTGTCACCATTCTCATTCCACCTGCACTTTACCCATTTATTCTTGCTTCAATCAGCTCACCATTTTACTTGACTACATTATTTTAAAAATAAACTTTATTATGCAACTTCAATGGAATATAATATCACTTGTCATATATAGAAGCTAGCCATGAAAATAAAGACAAAGAAATCAAAAACAATACTGTGATTAAATTCTCCCTAGAGGTTGTGGCATGAGGTTGGCTTTCTCTCTCTGTTATAAGGCAGGGAGTCCAGCAAGCGCCAGGGGGTGTTAGAGACACTTTAGCACCAAACTAGGTCTTTTCTCCTTAAGATAACTATTGTTGTAAGCTGCCAGGAAGTCAGCACTAACTCATGATGCCTCTGCACAATGGAACAAAACACTGCCTGGTCCTGTGCCGTCTCCGTGATCGGCCACAGATCAGACCAGCGAAGGATTTTCCTTCACTGATTTTTTGAAAGTAGATCACCAGGCCTTTCGTCCTAGTCTTAGTCTGGAAGCTCTGCTAAAACTTATTCAGCGTGCAAGCCTACACTGACAGATGGGTAGTGATTGAACATGAAGTATGTTGACCAGGAATCGAATTCACGTCTCCCCCATGGAAGACAAGAATTCTGCCACTAAATTATCAATACCTCTTAAGATAACTCCAAAAAACCTCACTGCCATCAAGTTGATTCTGAGTCATAGCAGCAATAAAAGACAAAAGGAACCTATGTTTCCATGCTGTGGTTCAGTGTCCTTTAGTTCTTCCTGAGATCACTTCTCTAAGTCCCCTGGTCAGAATCTGGAGAAAGCTGTATATAACCATTTGAGCACTACAATTCTGGGGGCTTGAGAAGGCTGCCAGAGGGGTCATGGGATTCCAGGACAGGCTCTCACATCCTGTGATCAAACCAAAGAGGAAGGGTGTGTCCACTGCTTTCTCCCTTGTGATGAGGGTAGGGAGGGGCAGAGGGGGCTTCCACTCAGCACTCCCTCTGACTCTGGGAGACTGTTCTAGCCTCCGTTTCCTCCTCTTCATGGTGAGAGGAAAGTAGTGGAGAGCACATCTCTGAGGCCGCCTTCACCACTTGCCCTCAAGTTGGCCCTGGGTCAGCTTTAGGTGGGGACAGCCTATAATGCCTTTAATCCCATATTAATGAATTATGTGCTGAAGAGCAGGTTTAGTTAGGGGTAAATGAAGAAAAACAAGCAAGTGTTTCTCACTCCCTGCAAGGATAAGGAGGAGGGCTGTGGCTGGATGGGGACTCGAGAGACTGAGATCGCTCCTAGTAGGGTCAGCTCTGGGTTCCTTGCAGATGGTGGGACCACAGAGCCCTGATGCATCCTTCATCAGCCTGGGCTCCTCAAGGGCTGGGCTTATGGGTCTCCCGCTGTGACTTTCAGCTCCCTGTGCCCAGTGTGTGAGCACTATGTGTATGTGCCTGCTCCTGTATGTCCCCTCCTTGCCTCTCTGCTTGGCACTTGTCAGTTTTCCAGTTGCTGTTGAGTAGACTCTGACTTATGACAACACTTTGTGTATCAGAGTAGAGCTTCATAAGATTTTCAATGTCTGGGTTTTTGGAAGTTGATCACCAGGTCTTTCTTCTGAGGCACCACTGGGTGAACTTGAATGTTTAAGCTATTGGTTAGCAGCCAGGCATGTTAACCATTTACACAACTCATAGACTCCTTGGCCACCTACTGGACCTCAATGAGACAATGTGGCATCAGGAAATGGGGAGAGATAGGGAGCCAGAGAATGTTGGGTTGAAAGGCTCTAGTTCATGTTACTCTGCAACAGAGGATGCAAGTCATGACCTCCACTTTATAGACAAGGAAGGTGGGGCCAAAGAGAGGATGGTCACACACCAGCCCAGGGCAGAACCAGGCCAGAACCTAGGCTTCTTAAGTCCCAACCAAGGCCTTTCTCCTCTGCATTATTCCTCCTCAAAGAAGGGCCTATGCTGCGATAATCCTTGACATCGGAGCCTGCCTCAGGAACTGGCCAGGGAAATGTCCCTGTCGGGTGAATGTCCCCATTATGACGAGCCTCAGACTTAGGGTTCAACTCAACTTGACTCACATCTGTGCCAACTCTGCATGTTCTGGGTGTGTCCTTGCAGAGAGTTGTGGCCTTTGGGGACATGTCACCCTTTTCTACCTAGGAATTGTGACCACTTCCCTGTCTTTGCCAAGCATGACACATGGCAAGCATTCAGAGATTCTTACAAGATCTCCCTAGTGAAGCCCACCCATTGTGCTTGGTACTAGATGGGTCTAGAGGTGACCCCTGCCCACTGGCATCCTGTGCGCTGGGTGCCTCTTCTTTCAGTCCAGCCAGCTTTCCCAGGCTCTGAGGTTTTCTAGGAGCTGGAAGCTGAAGGCATTGGTTTAATACAGGACATCACCACCACCAGTTGACGTCAAGTCGAACCCAACTCATGGCAACCTCATGTGTGTCAGAGTAGAAATGTGCTCCATAGGGTTTTCAGTGGCTGATTTTTTGGAAATAGATCACCAAGCTTTGCTGCTAAAGTGCCTGTGGGTGGATTCAAATGGCCAGTCTCTTGGTTAGCAGCCAACAGGGGTCTGTAACTGCTGGTGATGAGCCACAACTGCAGACCCTACCTCTGTCCCAGAACTTCTTTGTCATCTGATTATCTGCATCCCCTGGTCTGTTTCCACTGTCCTCCGTCACTCCTGGCTCATCCTCCCAAGTCCCTTCTTCTTGGTGCCCCTCTGCAGGGATGGCAAAGTAGACTTTCTGGTGAGTAGGCTGCCCCTGGGACAGTGAAACACAGGCCCCTTGCAGGACCTCTGTCCAGAGCAGGCCCATGCCAAGCCAGGAGCAGGAAGAAGGGGCAGATCCTGCTGATTGGGAACCAAAACTCCAGCCTCATCTGGAGTTGAAACTAGAGACTTGTGAGTAAATCTGAAGCTGACGCCTGAAAGGGGAGCCAACTCAAAGCCATGAAAGAGACTTTTGTTTTGCCCCCTGGTTCCTGAGAGAGCTGTGATTCCATTTTAATTAAATATGCTGCGGGGCTGGGACTGAGGCAGGGCAAAGTGGAGCAGGATGGGCACTCAAGCTGCTATCCAGTGCCCAGCAGGCCAGGTCCCAGAGCAGCAGTGGCTGTACCCCAACTCCAGCCAGAAAGTGGTGAGCAGGAGATGAGCAGAGCCAGGTGGGGGCAGGTAGCTCCACCTGAAGTCAGCAGCTGGTTAACGTTCAGTGTGGAGGAATTCATCCTGAAGGATGCCAGCTTTCCTTGGGTATCAGGTAAATGGCACCTTTGGGGACAGACTAGGGAAATTAAACTAGAGGTCAGGGGAAAGCTGATTTTACACCAGCTCATGGGGACGATGGTGGAGGGCTGTGCTGAGGGTGGCTTCTCCTCACCCCCCAGGAAGTCAGCCTGCAGATCTTGCTGACGAAAGCCCTTCTGCACTCTGTGCCATTTCCTGCACCTGCCACAGGCTGGTTTCTTGCACCAGAATGTTCCACTATTGAGCAAAGCCAACCAAACCCATTTGCTGTGAAGTTGACCTCAGCTCATGGCAACTGTGCTCCATGGAGTTTTCAATGGCTGATTTTTTGGAAGTGGATCAACAAGCTTTTCTTCCCAGGTGCCTCTGGATGGACTCAAACCTCCAATTTTTGGTTAGCAGCCAAGACATTAATTGTTTGCACCACCTAGGGACTCTGTTCAGCAAGGCAGAATTAAATCAAGAGGCCTGAGTTACCCACCCCATCTTCCTCTTGACTCTATATCATCTCTGCTAAAACATCTACTCTTCCAGGAAGCCCTCTGGAATCCTGAGTTACCTTGCTGTGCCCCACACTCTGTGTACTCTAACAGTATCACCTAAATGATATTCATTCTAAAATAATCTTGCTTGTTGTTTTGGGTACCTAGTGCCAGTCTGACAAGAATATACCATAAATGGGACGGCTTTAACAAACAGGAGTTTGTTCTTACAATTTGGAGGCTTTAAGTCCAAATTCAAAGTGCCAGGCTCTAGAGGCTGGGTGAAAGCCCCTCAACCGTGGACTTCAGCTCTGCCTCCTGCTCCCAGACCACTGAAGCTGAAGGCTTTTTTTCACTCAGACAGTTGCTGGCTACTGAGACTGACAAACCCAAGGTCGACAAGTGAAAAGGCACAGTCTTGATGTTACCAAATCACATGTCAGGCCATTAATTCAAGTCCACTAAAAGTCCAAAGATCAGCAGAGCATGGCAGGCTGCTGAACAATGACACAGCTACATGCAGGGTTCAAGCATGCCATAAGCAAAAGACCATTCCCCGAGGCTTCTCCTTATATACAGGAAGCAGACATCCCTAAAGCAGCTACTCAGCTGCTCACAATAGATTCCACCATAGAGTTGATTACCAGTCTCATCATGAGGAATACTATGTCCAGCTGCCCAGCCACTCAACCAGGCCCAGCCAAGCTGACACACAAACTTAACCACCACAATTTAGTATTTGACTTTGTGCAGCTATCTATCTACCCCCTGTAGAATGGAAGCTGCACAAGCCAGCCACTTTGTCTGTTTTATTCACTGATGCATCCCCAGCACTTGGCATTGATCATGTATTCCACAGTGGCTGAATGAATCAACATAGGTAAAACCTGGAGGCAAAGGCCCCACCTAAAATTGTGACATGATTTCAGTAGTGTGAAAGTTCATTGTGAACTCCATGATTTGGGGCTCATCCAATCAGCAAAGGTTCCCTGAGCCCCTGACTCCACTCCGTGTGGTCCACTGCAGGGTGCTGATGGGGGTGGGGGTGAGGAGGAGGCCAGTGCTGTGCCAGCCCTCAAGGGGCTCCCAATCCAGGGGGCGACAAACACAAAATCAGTGCAATGGGTAAGGCTGGGATGGAGGAACTGAAGGAGTACAGGCAGGGAAGGGGAGGCTTCCTGGAGGAAGGGAAAACCAAGGAGGATAATCAAGAGTCCACTTGAGAGAAAAGGAGTGTCTAGGAGGATGAAACCAGTCTTGGGAGCCAGTGGTGAGAAACAAGGAAGACTGGAGGTGGGAAGACACAGTGGTGAGTGTGTGAGGAGCTGTCTCTGTTAGCTGTGGTTAGCGGTCCTGGAGTCGGCGCTAAGATGACAACCTATGAGCAACAAAAAGTTACATTGCCTGATCTGGTGTCATCTGCATGATCATTGGTGCTTGGACCCATTGTTGTGGCCACTGCATATTTTGAGTGGCTTCCAACCTAGGGGGCTCATCTTTCAGCGCTATATCAGACAATATTCTGTTACAATCCATGGGGTTTTCATTGACTGATTTTCGGAAGTAGAACTCCAGGCATTTCTTCTAGTCTGTCTTAGTCTGAAAGCTCCACTGAAACCCATTTACCATGGGTGACTATGCTATTATTTGATTTGGGATAGTTTCCAGCAACACAGCAACATGCAAGCCATCATAGTCTAACACATTGACAGATGGGTAGTGGGAACCTATTTCTAAGGAGCCCTGAATACACACCAGGCTCCAGACTTGGTCATGAAGGCAGTAGGAGCACTGGGGGGTCATTCAGCAGGGACAAGGTACTGTCAGAGCTATGTTTTAGAAACAGTCCTCTGGCAGCAGGCTGCAGTGTGGACCAAGGCCCCACTGGGTCCAGTGCATGCTTCTCTCCCTTGGGGTTTGAATGCAATCCTTGGCTCCAGGCCCTTCTCTCAGAGGCACATAGCCCTGATGCAGGGTTGGTGGGATTGTTTACTTTCTGTAAGATATGCTTTCCCCTGAAGGGTATGAATATCTCATTGTATTAGTGACTTGAGAGGGCAGGCCCTGCATAAGCGCCTGTGACGCATCTTCCAGGCCCTGGACTTTGGGCCATTACCCTGCTTGGTTCATTCTAGGACTAGGGAGCCACCTGGGAAAGGCCACCTTCATGGTTAAATGCATGTTGTACAGTCAATCAACAATATATCAATATATTTATTGTAGATGCTGGTGTTTGTGTATTTATTTTATTCTGTCGATTCCCAGAGCATGGGCAGGTGGGGAAACTGCATGGGCAAAATCTCAGAGATAAGAATGAGTATGGAATAAGTTGGAGAGGATGTAAAATCCTAAACCAAACCCATTGCCACAGAGTTAATTCCAACTCATGGCAACCCTGTGTGTTATAGAATAGAACTGTGCTCCACAGGGTTTTCTTGGCTGTAATTTTTTTTTTTTTTTTTGGGTGGATAGGGTGTTGGATTTTACTAATTGTGCCAAAAGAAAACAAAAGGTTTCATTTGTTTTAATTTAGAGGTGAGCTACTCAATACACTTTCTTTATATACACACACACACACACACATACATAATATTAACCATATGAGACCAATATATATTATAAAACCAAAAAAAACCAAGCTCACTGCTGTCAAGTTGATTCAACTCATAGCTACCCTTCCTTGGGTTTCCAAGGTGGTATCTCTATGGAAGTAGATTGCCCAGTCTTCCTCCTGAGTCCTGAGGAGTGGCTGGTGTATTTGAACTGCCAGCCTTCTGGTCAGTAGTCAAATGCCTAGGCACTACACCACCAGAGCTCCCCATATATATTATACATGTATCAATATATATAGATATATCACAATAAAAAGTTAAATATATATGTATATATTTAACTTTTTATTGTGATTTAGGTGAAAGTTTCCAGAGCACAGTAGTTTTCCATTCAACAATTTGTACACATTTTGTTTCATGACATTGATTTCGATCCCCATAATGTAACAGCACTCTTCCCACTTCCTTGCTGGGTACCCAGTTTCTATTCTTCCTTCTTTCATGTCCTCTTTCTGAGCTTAGTCCCTGGGCAAAAGCTGCCCTTTTTGGTCTCATATGTTTGATTGTTCTAGGGAGTGTATACTTCCCTGCTGTTGTTGTTCACCTTAGAGGCTATTGTTTGGCTGAAAGTTGAGCCACAGGGGTGAATTTGGTTACAGGCTTGAAGGGTGTCTCAGGGCCATAGTCTTAGGGGCTCCACCAGTAAGCTTTGTATTTTTTATGATTTTGAATTTTATTCCACATTTTCCTTCCACTTTATCCTTGACCTTCTATTGTGATACCAATCAGAATGGTCAGTATGGTAGCCAGGCACTATCTAGTTCTTCTGGTGTAAAGGTCATGGAAGATGAGGTTCACATGGTCCATTAGTCCTTTGGACTAACTGTTTCCATGTGTCTTCAATTTTCTTTACTCTTCTTGCTTCAGATAGGGAGCGACCAATGTATCTTAGATGTCTGCTCACAAGCTTTAAAAAAAAAAAAAAAAAATTTAATTATGATTTGAGTGAAAGTTTGCAGACTAAATTCATTTTCTATAGAACAGTTCATACACATTTTGTTTCATGACACTGCTTACAATCCCTAACAGCCCTCTTCCCACTTTTTTCCCTGTGTTTTTCTTTCTCATCCATTCCTGTCCTTTGAGATATCTCCCTGTGCAAATACTGCCCTCTGATCCCCCATGGTCAATTGTTCTAAAGAGTGTATCCACCTGGTGTAAATGTCTACCCTTTATGCCTGTCTATTGTTTGACTAGAAGCCACAGAAGTGAGTTCAGTTCCAGGCCTGAAGGATGACTAAGGGACATAGTTTGGGGGTTTCATCAGTCATTATCAGACCAGAAGCCTGGTCGTTTTTATGATTTTGAGTTTTGTTCCACATTTTTTCCCCCCACTCTATCCAGGATCTCTTACATTGATTCCTTTTAAAGTGGTTGACAATGGTAGTCTGGCACCATCTAGTTCTTCTGATCTCAGGATCATGTAGGCTTTGGTTCCCATGGTCCACTAGTCCCTTGGAATAATTGTTTCCATGTGTCTTTGGTTTTCTTCATTCTTCTTTGCTCCAGACAAGGAGAGACCAATTGTTGCATAGCCGCTTGCAAGTTTTTAAGACCCCAGTCACTACTCACCAAAGTAGGATGTAGAACAATTGTTTTTGTGTAGTATGTTATGTCAATTGAGCTTGATGTCTTCTATGACCATGATCCCAAGCCCATGGGCCCAACAACTGCCCACAAGCTTTTTTAAGACCCCAGTCACTACTCACCAAAGTAGGATGTAGAACATTGTCTTTGTATTGTATGTTATTTGACTACAATCTTTAGGAGAGTAGATTGCCAGATTCTTTCTGGCACCATCAGGTGAGTTTGAACCACCAACCTTTTGATTAGTAACTGAGTATAAACCATTTGGCCTGACCAGGGACATGGGGAGGATCCTTTCTTTAAAATCCCTGTAGCATCAGTGTGGAGTTCTTTTTTTCTTAAAAGGGTAAACAGTTGGGAAGCAGAGAAATGGCATTTCTCTGTGTGCTCCATAATTTTTGTAATTTAAGAACATAAAGTTTGTAGCATTAGGCTAAGTGCTTTAGCTGTGTCATCTCTTCATCTTTATAACCACCCATGAAAGTTACCACTTAATTACCTCCATTTCACAGATGAGTAAACTGAAGCACAGGGAGGCATAGTCACTTATTCAAGGTCACACACTTCGGAAGCAAAGTAACAGAGAGTTGACCAATACAAATCCTGTTTTCAACCACTACCAAACCAAAACTCTTTGCCATCAAGTCGATTCTGACTCATAGCAACCCCCATTAGTTTCCAAGGCTGAAAATCTTTACAGAAGCAGACTGCCTCATCTTTTTCTCATGAAGCGGCTGGTGGGCTCAAACAACTGACCTTTTGGATGGCAACCAAATGCCTTAACAAACTACACCCCCAGGTATCGCTCACATGTCTCTGCAGCTAACTTAGTTCATCCCAAATTGTGCTCAATTCCCCTCTTCCAGAGCCCTTCTGTTATACATATCCCAGAGGATATTGTCCCTTCCCTGAACCCCAGGGGAGGGGGCTATGTATTCTGAGCGTCTTCTTTCCTGATTGTCTCATCACTTATCTTCCCCTATTATCTAGCTTTGAGCAGAAACTGTGTCACCTATCCTTTCCCTCAGTAGCCCAGACTAGACATTAATCCAGAGTCTTTCTAATTCCATACCCCTCAAAAGTGTGATGTTTGTTGTTTGCTGGTCCTTTCTCCTTTAATCTTCACCAGGCCTTTCTGACAGTTGGTGGCTTGAGGGTCATTTGACAGAGGAAGTAACCAAGACTCAAAGGCTTGAGGACAATGGTGGTAATAAAAATTGTAATAACTAAAATTTGTGTAGAGTCTGCTTGTATGCAGTAGTTACTATTATTGTTGTTCCTTTTAGTGGATAAGAAAGCTGAGGTAGAGAAATCGCGAGCCACTTATCCAAGGTCATAGCTAGCAAGAGACAGAACCAGGGTTCAAACCCAGGAAGTCTGGCTCCAGAACCCACAGTCTCACACACCATCCCACTCACTGCCACACAGCTGATGGGGTTTGGGGCACTTGGCAAATGTTGGAAATGACTTGATTGCACATTACTGACCATTCCTTTAGCTCTCTGAGTAACTACCTCTTTCCTTCTCAGCCCAGGGTTGCTGCCTAGCTGCCCTGCCACTCCTGAATCCTGTGTGCTGAAGGGGCTATTTGTAGGCTTGTAGGTGCTATGAGTTCCCTAAGATGATGTATGTGCCTGTAGTATGGTGTGATGTGTGTGTACTTATGTGTGAAATGTGAGGTGTGTGTATTGATGTGTTGTGATGTGCTCCGTGTGTATCAGTGTGCCTGTGCTGTGGTCTGTGTGTTTGAGCCTGCAATATGGTATGTGTGTGCTAGTATGCTGAGAAGTCTTTGCACAGAAGTGCCCTGGGGGAAGCCAAGTGCATGGGAGCCCTCTATGACTCACTGTGGCCTTCCTCATTTAGAACAAAGGCTTTCTTGGTTATGTGTTTCTCCCATCTCTTGGACCACTGCTGGCAGCAGACTGTAAAATTTTCATCTTAAGGGACAGAGAGAAGTGGTCCTTCAGAATGATTTGAGCCTCTCTTCAGGAAATTCTAGTTTTCTTTTGAAACAGAGCCAGAAAGGAGTGGCAGCCAAGGAATTCACAATTCTGTCTGGTACTAGTCTATTTGAAGAAATATGGGATCTTCTGATTACTACTATTGTAACTCGTAGCCTTTCTGAAGTGGCAGCCTCTTTCTCTACAATCCAGGGCCTGCTCATTTTAAAAAGTTAAGAACTTTGTTTGTTTTCAGAGCCTTGGCATCTCCCTTGAGGTATTCAGACATGCACTGGTCACCTGCAAAATCTAAATCTGTGGTCACTGCAGGGGCAGATGATGCTGTTCTTTCATTCAACAAACATTTATGGAACGTCAACATTATGGATGGAGTCCCTGAATCCTTAGCATTCCTAGTTGCTAACTAAAAGATTGGAAGTTCAAGTCCACCCAGAGACTCTTCAGAAGAAAGGCCTGATGATCTACTTCTGAAAAAACAGCCATTGAGAACCCTATGGAGTACAATTCTACTCTGAAACATATTGGGTCACCATTAGTCAGAGTCAACTCTATTTGGTAAAAACTGTGTATGATATTGGAGATAGAGTGATAGTCCTGCTCTCACAGAATACAGAGTCTACACAGGAGGGAAAGACAATGCACTAATAAGTTGATCATTTCAGACAATTGTAAGGGCCAAGAGGGATACAGAACAACATGATAGAGTGGCAAGAGATTCCTTAGCTTGGATAGTCAAAGAGGGTCTTTTGGAAGAGGGACCACAGAACTGAGAGCTCAGTGGCAAGCAGGCAGCTCTGGAAGGATCCGAGGTGAGAGCATCCCAGACACAAGGCACTGTCAATGCAGAGGTGCCAAATTGGGAATGAGCTTGGTGGGTTCAAGTGGTAGCAAGGAGGCAAAGGTGGCTGCAGTGTGGCACGTGAAGGGAACAACAGCAGGAGATGATGTCAGAGAGAGAGAGTTGGGTAGGGGCCAGGTCACACAGGACCTTGAAGGAAAGGAGTCTGTATTTTATTCTGTTAAACAGATTGTATTTCTGTATTTCTGTTGGTTAAGAAATAGTCATGGTTACTGTTTTTATTCTCAAAACAAAATTTTCAAGCATTCAAAAAAAAAAAAAAAAACCAAACTCATTGCCATTGAGTCAATTCCAACTCATAGTAACCCCCTTTGGGTTTCCAAGGCACTAAATCTTTATGGAAGTAGATTGCCCAGTCTTCCTTCCGTGGAGTGGCTGGTGGGTGTGAACCACCAACCTTCTGGTTACCAGTTAAATGCCTTGGGCAGTAATTTTGATGAACATGAAATCTTAAATTGAGGATTATAGGGTCTTTTTAAATAGGTCATAGCAACTTGAAGTGATGATAATCAGGCTCAGGTTTTAGTGCTGAGATCTCTAGCTGTATGGCCTTGGGCAGGCTGCCTAATAGTTCTGAGCCTCTGTTTCCTTAACTACGTGACTCACAGGGCTGCTGTGAAGATGTAAAGTGTCAATACCACACCAGAGGACTGTATAAACTGCCAAGTGGTATGCAGCAAGAAACATGTATTATTCCATTGAGAACTCTCTGCTAAGGCTAAGGCACACCTTACCAATTAGGACCTCATCATACCTAAGGGAGGAGATGCCCACTGGAGACCTTAAAAAAAGTTTTGAAAGTCCCTCAACCCTGGGTACCCCAGATGATGAGGATGAGGGTGCAGATATCTAAGAGGAGTATCAACACCTCGTGCCTGAGGGCCTTTGGCATCCTTTCTTCCCCCCAAGGGCCCCAGTCACCTTACAGGCCCTGTAACAACAACAACATAAATAAATAAATAAACTCACTGTCATTGAGTGGATTCCACTCATAGTGAGCCCTCCTTGGGTTTCCGAGGCGATATCACTACGGAAGTAGATTGCTCAATCTTCCTTCCTCCAAGTAGCTGGTGGTTTGAACCACCAGCCTTCGGTTAGCAGTCAAGTGCCTTAGGCACTACGCTACCAGAGCTCCTGTTGTTGTTATGTGCTGTCGAGTCGGACCCGACTCATAGCAACCCCTCCTTGGGTTTCCGAGGCCGTATTACTACGGAAGTGGATTGCCCAACCTTCCTTCCGAGGAGAGGCTGGTGGATTTGAGAGCCTTTGTTGTTGTTGTTGTTATGTGCCGTCGAGTCGGCCCCGACTCATAGCGACCCGTCCTTGGGTTTCCGAGGCAGTATCACTACGGAAGTAGATTGCCCCATCTTCCTTCTGAGGAGTGGCTGGTGGGTTTGAACCGCCAGCCTTCTGGTTAGCAGTCAAGTGCCTTAGCCACTATGCTACCAGAGCTCCCTTGAGAGCCTTAGGCACTCCTTATAGTGAAAGAGGCCAGCTCTGAAATGACTTCCGAGCTGGGTGGGAGGGACCTGTCTAGGACAAACCTATCAGAGCCTCAAAATGCGCTGAGGTCAGCATCCTGGAGCCAAGCAACACGGAGGCGCTTAGAGCTCTCCAGGGTCCTGACCAGCTGGGTTTGCCTTCAGTTTGTTCGGAGTTGATTGTGGTTACCACTTCTGGACCAAGAACGAGTCCTGGAAGGGGGGACAGGAATGGAAATAGGCAGACCTAGGTTAAAACTTCCAGCTGCCTGGCAACCTTAACTACTTAAACCTCTATTTTCGCACTGATAACATGGGAATGATGAAACCTATTTTTTTTATTGGCTGTCTGGATTAATGAGCTAGAAAACTGAAAAAACCTAATACAATGCCAGACAAATATGTATGCTCATTAAACATATATTTCTGTGCATTGAACTCCCAGAGAAAAGCAGAGTAGTGATTATATCGGGGGTCCCTCAGATCTAGTTCAAATTCTGTTTCGTCCTGGATGTGTGAGTGACTTAACCACCCTAAGTCTTGGTTTACTCTTCTATTACGTGTGATTAATGCTACATGCTTAGTAGGTCTAATTACTAGAATTTAGTAGGTGCCCAATAAGGACTTGTGAATTTGGATTAAATTTAAGGTGATCTTCCTTTCCTTTCCTTTTTAAGGTACAATTGAATTTGAAATCCATCTCTCACCCGACAGCAGGTTTATACTACTTTCCTCTGCGCCCCATTTAAAGGGTGCAGACAGTAAATTGAAGTAAATGTTCACGTTCCAGGGTGGCCGTGTGAAATTAATGAAAACTGACTTTTGTTTTAACTGAGCAGATAAAACCGCCATAGGAGCAAGTGGAGTCTAAGACATCATGTTCATTGGTGTTTCATGGTATTGACCTCATGAAAAAAAGATCTGGGGCAGGACATGCATGTTCTTAAAAGAGAAGAGGCCCTGGGAGTTTAAGGGAGAAGATGACTGTGAGGTTTGTTACCTCAGGTTTTCATTGTTGTTGTTGTTGTTTGCCGTCGAGTTGGCCTGACTCATAGCGACCCCTCCTTGGGTTTCCGAGGCAGTATCACTACGGAAGTAGGATTGCCCAACCTTCCTTCCGAGGAGTGGCTGGTGGGTTTGAACCGCCAGCCTTCTGGTTAGCAGTCAAGTGCCTTAGGCACTATGCTACCAGAGCTCCTATTCACAGGGAAATAAAAATAAAACTGTGGACTTATATGTCTGAAACTTTTCCTGTAGAAAGGCACACAGATGGGATGACAGCAGTCCCTGTGGGGCAGAGAGGAAAGGAAGAAGAAGATAAAGTCCCTGACAGTGGAGTCACCGAGGATTGACTTCAATACCTGTTCTACCACTTAGCTGGGTGGCTTTACTGATTTTTAACTTTTAATTATGGAGCATTTCAAACATTTTGAAAAATAGGACCATGTGATAAACCCATATCATGTACCCATTACCTATTGTTGTTGTAATGTGCTATCGAGTCGGACCTCACTCACAATGACCCCTCCTTGGGTTTCCAAGGCAGTATCACTATGGAAGTAGATTGCCCAACCTTCCTTTCAGGGAGTGGCTGGTGGGTTTGAACCACAAGCCTTCTGATTAGCAGTCAAATGCCTTAGGCACTATGCCACCAGAGCTCCTACCCATTACCTAGCTTCAGTAATTATCTATCATTGGCCAATTTTATTTCATCTCTCCCTCCATCCACTTCCCTCTCTCCCATATTGTAGTGAAACTTATCAGCTGGGTGGCATTAAGCATGACACATCACCTCTCTGAGTCTCAGTTTCTTAAGCTGTAAAGCAGAGCTAGTAGTAATAACAAAAGCACAGGGTGGCTGGAAAGATGAAAGGAAGTTGTTGTTGCTGTTTTTATGTGCTGTCGAGTCGGACCCTCCTTGGGTTTCCAAGGCAGTATCAACTACGGAAGTAGATTACCCAACCTTCCTTCCAAGGAGTGGGTGGTGGGTTTGAACCACCAGCTTTCTGGTTACCAGTCAAGTGCCTTATGCACTACACTGCCAGACAAGGATAAAATCCCTGACAGTGGTTATTCCCAGAATCTGTGAGTTCCTCTTCTTCCCATATTCCCACCTGGTTGAGCCCTGGTTCAATGCACCCATAGGCCTCAGGTCCCCTTCACCATTTTGGGGTTCTCTTTTCTGCCTAAGATTTGACTTCTGCATACAGACAACCTTCTGTAAGTTATTCCCCATTATTCTAGTTGTCTCTGACCTTTTAGTTTCTAGTCTCCAGCCCTCTGGTCTGTCTTAATCTATGGCTGATGAAAACATCATGGTTTTAAAGTCAAGAAACATGGGTTTCAACCACACTAGTTGCCTAAGGCACTTGACTGCTAACCAGAAGGCTAGTGGTTCAAACCTACCAGCCACTCCTTGGAAGGAAGAAGGGGCAATCTACTTCTGTAATGATACTGCCTTTGAAACCCAAGGAAGGGTCTCTATGAGTCGGGTCGGACTCGACGGCACATAACAACAACAACAGTTAACTAGCCTACATCAGTGCAGGCCTCAGCTTCCTCATCTGGAATAGCACCAACTTCATGTTTTGCACACTTTATGCTCTCAGGACTGTTAAAATGCCTGAAGTTCTGCTATTCATCCACTATGCCCCTATGGAGTAAGCATTATAGGAGCAGACAACAGAAAATGGAAAAAAATGGAGCAACAGGAGGAGCCTGAGGTCATGGAAGGGTGTGGTTTTGAGGTGAGAGAGAGCACTGCATGTTTGAAAGCTGATGAGAATTGCCCAGGAGAAAGGGAACAAACGGATGATTCAAGAGAGAGCAGAGCAAGAGTAGCCACTGAGGTGAGCCTTAACTACCAAAATGCCCTAGGACAGAGACCTTGGGAAGAAGCTGGGGCTTTTGAGCCTCTGAAGGGCTATCTACTTGCTTTTCTAAATATTTATAAGTGGTATCATATAATATTTGTCCTAAAATTAATTCTAATGATACATTTTACTTAACCAAATAGATCTAAAGTATTCAACCTATAACTGATACGTGGGGCAAAAAAAAAAGGATTTTACATTTTACATATCTATATCTATATCTATATCTATATACACTAAGGCTGAAATCAGTGTGTATTTTATACTTAAAGCACAATCAGTTCAGACTACTCACATGTCAAGTGTTCAGTAGTCATGCTTACCCTGTGGAGGATAACACCGCTTAAGAAGACTCGTTGAGATAGAATAAGCAAATGAGGTAGAGTGTCTGCTCCTGACTGAATCTCCAGGGTCTGGTATATAATAGGGGTTCAAATAAATATTCATGGAAAAAATGGTCTTCAGTGCTTCTGGGACATCCACTGGGGATGTTCATGCATGGTGGGAGATTACTTCAGCCATGGGAGGACACAGGATTGCCCAGATAAAGTGTATGTAGACCAGGAGTTGTAAACTCATATGCCAATGGGGACTGGGAAGTCACATAAATAAAGCAAGAGGGGTAGATATAGGACAATAGGGAGTGGTGGGGACTGTGGCAAAGTGGAGGCACATGCACCATCTAAAGAGCTCAGCCTAAGAAAGGCCTACTAAATACTGCCTTGCAGGTCCAGCATGGCCAGAATTTTGAAGAAGATCTAGAAGTCTGGATTTTTATGTGAACTCTCCCAATCTTTAAACCTATCCAAAAGAAATGTAATCCAAGCCATGTGTGAATTTTTTAATTTTCTAGTAAATGCATTTTAAAAAATAGAAACAGGATTTTTTTGTTTTTTTTTTTTTTTTTTTTTTTTACTTTTTT
>NW_006921731.1:810113-817715 GCF_000298275.1 Orycteropus afer afer
TCAAACCCACCAGCCACTCCTCGGAAGGAAGGTTGGGCAATCCTACTTCCGTAGTGATACTGCCTCGGAAACCCAAGGAGGTGTCGCTATGAGTCGGGGCCGACTCGACGGCACATAACAACAACAACAACAATATAAGTAACAAAACATTTATCATTTCAACAAATCTTCACATGTACAGTTCAGTGACATTAATTGTGTTCATCAGCTTGTTCAACTATCAGTATTAACCATGCCTGAATTTTTCCATTATCCTTAACAGAAACTCAGTGTCCCCATACATGTTGTGTCTTCTTTTCTCCCTCTCTCCCTTTCACCCCTTGTAACCACTAATAAACTTTGATCTCTGTACATTTGCTTATTCTAGATATTTATAAGTGGAGTCATACAATATTTGTCCTCAAATTAATTTTAATGATATATTTTATTTAAGCACATAGATCTAAAAGTATTATTATTTCAAAATGTAACCGATATGAAGGAAAAGATTTTTCATCTCTCTCTCTCTTTCTCTCTCTCTCTCTCTCTCTCTGTCTATATATATATATACACAGACACACTAAGTCTGAAATCTGGTATGTATTTTTATGCTTACAGCACATCTCAGTTCAGATTAGTTTCTTATAAGTACTCAATAGTCACATGTGGGTAATGGCTACCTTCTTGGTCAGCACAGCACTAAATTTGGGCTCTAATTGTTTTTTAAACAGCCATAAACTAGTTACCATCAAGTCAGCTTGACTCACAGTGACCCGTGTGTGTCAGAGTAGAACTGTACTCCGCAGGATTTCCAATGGCTGACATTTCAGTAGATCACCGGGCTTTCTTCCAAGGTGCCGCTGGGTAGACTGGAACAGCTAATCTTTAGGTTAGTAGCCAAATACATTAACCATTGCACTGCCTAGAGTCTCCTTTTTAAACATAGTATGGGGCAAACAGAAGATAGCCCCAGCCTGGCTCCCCTTGCCTGCACTGAGCCATCTTCCCAAGAGAGGATCTGAGGATAATGAGGTGCTTTTGAGCCTTCAACACAAAGTCTTTCTTGCCTGGTGTTACCACTCCACAACTCATGAAGTGTGGGGACAAAGGATAGAGGTGGGAGCATCCAGGAGCTAAGCCTTGCATGAGCAGACATGACCAGCTGATCTTTGAAGTATTGTACCTGGTCCTGAGTCCTTACAGCACATGCAGGGGTGCACAGGCATCATGCTCTCTTCCCTAAAGCCAGGCTTGAGAGCACAGCTGCCCCTTCCTCACCTTCAAGGATTTCCATTAGGGAAGAGGGGTGCTCCAGGGCTCTGTGCACAGAATCTCATTGTCTGGTGGCCTGGGGGTGGGCTGTGCTTCGTTCTGTTGCATGTAGCTTTGCTGTGAGTCAGAAATGACTGGGCAGCTGCTGAAGAAACTCCCATGCTAATGACCAGCAGAGTGCTGCCTCCTTCCCCACCTCAGGATGGAAAAGGTTGAGCAGCCAGGCAGGGGAGGGAGAGGTGAGGACCCACTAGCATTGGGCACCTCAGGGAGAAATGATTGGCTCAGGTGTGGTCCTGGAGCCTGAGGGAAGTCAAGGACATTTTTTTTCTTTTTATTAAGGTATAATTTTCATACTGTAAAACTCCACCCTGTTAGTGGACAGTTCTGTGAGTATGATAAATGCATACAGTTGTGTAACCAATACCATCAAGGTATAGAACAGTTCTCTCATGCCAAAAATTTTCCCCAAGACACTTTGTCATCAGTGCTTCCGCCTCACTCACCCCTAGAAGCCACTGATGTATATAGATTTGCCTTTTCCATAACATCGTAGAAGTGGAATCCTACAGTCCACAACTGGACCAGTAGGCAACGTAATGATTAAAGGAGAAAAGATTGACATTGTCAATGATTCATTTTAGTTGGATCCACAATCAACATCCATGGCAACTGTAGTCAAGAAACTAAATGATGAATTGCACTGGGCAAATCTGCTGCAAAAGACCTCTTTAAAGTGTTATAAAGCAAAGATGTCATTTTAAGGGCTAAGGTGCCCTTGACCAAAGTCATGGTATTTTCAATAGCCTCATATGCATGCAAAAGCTGGACAATGAATAAAGAAGACTGGAGAAGAATTGATGCCTTTTAATTATAGTGTTGATGAAGAATATTGAATATACCATGGACTGCCAGAAGAATAAATAAACCTGTCTTGGGAGAAGTACAGCCAGAATGCTCCTTAGAAGTGAGGGTGGCGGTATACTGTCTCACAGACCAGTCCCTGGAGAAGGACATCATGCTTGGTAAAGCAGAGGGTCAGCAAAAAACAGGAAGACCCTCAATGAATGAATTGGCACAGTGGCTACAACAGTGGCTCAAACATAGCAATGATTGTTTAGATGGCACAGGACCAGGCATTGTTTCACTCTGTTACACCTGAGGATGCTATGAGTCAGAACATACTCAACGGTACTTAACAGCAACAGTATGTAACGTTTGAGCCTGGCTTCTTTCACTTGGCATAATACATTTGAGATTCTCTTGCATGTATCAGTTCAATCTTTCCTATTGAATTATAGTACTCCACTGTACAGTTTATCTATTCATCTGTTGAAATACAATGAACATTGAAAGTTTTTGGTGATTATTAATAAAGCCACTTTATTTTTTGTGTAAACATAAGTTTGTATTTCTCCTGAGTAAATAATTAGTAGTGGGATTGCTGGGTTGTGTGGTAGGTGTAGGAGCCCCTAGGTAGTACAAATGGTTAATATGTTCAGCTGCGAACTGAAAGGTTAGAGTTCAAATCCAACCAGAGACACCTCAGAATTTACTTCTGAAAGTCAGCTATTTAAAACCCTATGGAGCACAGTTCTACTTTGACACATATAGGGTCACCATGAGTTGGAATGACTCCAGAGCAACTGGTTTTGTTATGGTAAAGGTATGTTTAACTTTATAAGAAACTGCTCAACTCTCTTCCATATTGGGCCTTCCATTTTACATTATCACCAGTATTGTATGACAGTTTCAGTTGTTCTACATTGTCACTAGTACTTAGTATTGTCATTGTCATTGTTGATATTTTATTGTAGTCCTTCTGATAGGTGTTAGGGTTCCAGTGGCACATGGTTAAAGCCATTTGCTGCTAACCAAAAGGTCAGCAGTTCAAACCCACCAGCCACTCCACAGAAGAAAGATGAAGCAGTTTGCTTCCATAAAGATTTAAAGCCTTGGAAACCCAATTGGGCAGTTCTATTCTGTCCTATAGGATCCCTATGGCTTAGAATCAATTTGATGACAGTGAGCTTAGTTTTTTTGGTTTTAAGTGCTAGGCCCTGGGCTAGGTGCTCCAGGCACATTGTCTCATCTAGTGATGTTGTTGTTGTTGTTATGTGCTGTGGAGTCGTCCCCGACTCATAGCAACCCCTCCTTGGGTTTCCGAGGCAGTATCACTATGGAAGTAGGATTGCCCAACCTTCCTTCCGAGGAGTGGCTGGTGGGTTTGAACCGCCAGTCGTCTGGTTAGCAGGCAAGTGTCTTAGCCACTATGCTACCAGAGCTCCCAGGGTGATAGACATTACTAAAGCATTTCGCAAATTTGGAAAATAAGCCCAGAGACGTCTCAAGGTCGCTCAGTATAAGGACAGACCCAAGATTTAGAAGCACAACTATCTGATCCAAAGCGGAGCATTTCCCACCACTGTGTTCTGAGAGTTTCTGCCTCAATGTGGGGATGCTATTAATGCCCATGCACAGACACGGGAGAACTGGGCTCAACAACAGCAGACCTTTCCCTCCACCTCAGCACATCACTCATTATAGTCATTGCTAATCTGTCTGCCTTCTTTGGTGGTCTGTAAGCCAAGATAGAGGCTGTGCTTTGTCATCTCTGTACCTCCTGTGGCAGGTTCCACAGAAGTTCATTAAAAGTCCAAGCCAGCAAGTGTGTATGTGCATGCTGAAAGGTGGACCCCATGGCTGGTCCCTGAGGGACTTCTAGCCTTCCCTGCATTCTGACAGCCTCACTGGGCCATTCCTATCATTTGCTAGAGAAGAAATTTCTGGGCAAATAGGGGGGTGGGAGTGACCAGAGGTGAGGAGACCAGACCAGGTGTGTATAGCTTGGTCAGCTGGGTCCCTGGCAGGGGTCCACCCTAACCCATCCCAGCCTTTTCCAGTCCGTTCCAAGGACTGAAGTGTCAGAGTTAGGCTCCCCAGCTCTGTGGGCTTTGTTCCCTCCTTACTGCTCCTGCTCATGCCCAGAGAAGAAGCCAGAACCTGGGAAAGTAGTTCCTTTCTCCAGATTCCTCCAAATACCTGATATACAGGCTCATGGGCATTGGGAATCCAGGTGGACTTCAGATGAAGAGGTTATTTCAATTTGGGTCTACTTTTGGTTCTTTTTTTTTTTTTTTTCCTTAATTTCCTTCCCTACACCTCCTCTAAAATGACAACAACTCATAATGCTTAATTGCTTAGGCCTTTGAGCAATTATCTGAGTTTAAGCATATCTGAATTAGAATCTTCACCACTCATCAGCTATGTGACCATGGACAAGTCAGTCAACCTCTCTGAACTTCACTCTCTTCATCTGTAAAATTAGGCATAAAATATGATTCTACCTCTTAATATTGTTGAGGCCAAACCAAACCAAACTCACTGCTGTCAGTCCAACTCATAATGACCTCTCCTTGGGTTTCCGAGGCAGTATCTCTAAGGAAGTAGATTGCCCAATCTTCCTTCTGAGGACTGGCCGGTGGGTTTGAACAGCCAGCATTCTGATTAGCAATCAAATGTCTTAGGCACTATGCCACTAGAGCTCCCATATTGTTGAGGAGGGTCCATGAAATCATGCCCATAAATCACTCAGGAACAGGCCCCCATAGGAAACGTTCAGGGTGTACTGGGTGAGGAGGGTTATCATGAAGTACCTTTCCCTGCCCTGTCTTCTTGGATTCTCACCATGGCCCTCAGAAAGTGGTACTAGAATCCCATTAGGACATGCAAGTCAAGTGATCACTGGCCTCACTTTCTCTCACCCACACTGTCTGCCTCAGTGAAATGGGAATGTTGAGCAAGACCGCCTCTACCAACTGCTTCTGCTCTAAGAATCTTCCCTCCAGGTTCCATTTGCCTTTTTTTTTTTTTTTTGGTAATGCAGTATATTAGTTTCCCAAGGCTGATGTAATAAAATATCACAAACTTGGAGGCTTATAAGAACAGGAATTTATTGTCTCACAGTTCTAGAAACCAGAAGTCCAAATTCAGGATGTCAGCCATGTTGTCTCCTTCTGAGGCTCTGAGGGAGTGTGTTCCATGCTTCTTTCCTAGCTTCTGATAACAGGTGGTGATCCTTGGCATTCCTTGGCTTGTACATTCATCATTTCAGTCTCTACCTCCTTGTTTATATGGTGGGCTTTCCTCTGTATCTCTGTCTGTATCTCTTCTTTTTCATAAGGATAGCACTCAGATTGGATTAGGACCCACCCTACTCCTAAGTGATCTCATGCATAAAACCAAAAACCAAACCCACTGCCATCAAGTCAGTTCCAACTCACAGTGACCCCCATTGGGTTTCCGAGGTGGTAAATCTTTACAGAACTGTATTGCCCCATGTTCCTTCCATGCAGTGGCTGGTGGACTTGAATGGCCAAACTTCTAGTTAGCAGTCAGATGACTTAGGCACTGCACCACCAGAGTTCCTTGATCTCATGCATATTTCATTGATAATATCATCAAAGACCCTATTTCCAAACAGAGTCACATTCACCAGTATAGGAGCCAGGATTTCAGCATATCTTTTGGCAGGGGGTGGTGCTCAATCCATAGCACACAGGGCATGAGCAAATGTAACGAGGGGGCTCAGGGAAAAGATTTAGGAGCTTAGCACTAATGTAGCCACAAGGTATGTGGCTTCCCTCCAGAAATCAGTCACAGTGCTAGTGGCAGTTGGGCTGGGGGAGGGTGGCTCAGCGTTACACAGTGGTGACTGCATGCTCTTTTTGGGTTTGCCTCTAACCCAGAGCCAGGTAAACAACCAAGTTTTGAGCACTAGGGACTGCAGGTATAGATCATGGAACAGGCAGCCATTAGAACTATGTCTGGGGACTCAGAAAGAGATGCAGAGATACTTGTTAGTTTAGGTACTAGCCACTCAATGAAATGTGCAGTGTGATCCTTTTTAAACACCCATCTCCTCCTCTAGACAGTAGGTCTCAATGAGGGTAATTTTTGTCCCACCTCCACCCCAGGGGACATTTGTTAATGTCTAGAACAGTTTTTGGTTGTCACAACTAGGGAAGTGCTATTGGCAGCTAGTGGGTTGAGGACAGCGATGCTGTTAAACATCCTCTAATACACGGGACAGTCCTCATAACATAAAATTCTCTGGCCCCAAATATCAATAGTGCCAAACCTGAGGAACCTCTGTTCTAGTCCAGAATATCAATAAGAGCCTAGTGATTAGCACAGCACCAGGAATTCAGTGAGCATGTGATAAGTAAATTTGGACTGAATGAATTCATAAAGAGATGCAGTTTTATCTATGTTGTTGTTGTTGTTATGTGCCATCGAGTCGGCCCTGACTCATAGTGACTCCTCCTTGGGTTTCTGAGGCAGTATCACTACAGAAATAGGATTGCCCAACCTTCCTTCCGAGGAGTGGCTGGTGGGTTTGAACCACCAGCCGTCTGGCTAGCAGGCAAGTGTCTTAGCCACTATGCTACCAGAGCTCCCAGTTTTATCTATGGGTGTATTAAATCCAAAAGAGAATACTCCTGGATTTATTATAGCATGAAAAAAATAAACAAACAGACAAACATAATTATCTGGTAGTGATAAGTGCTATCAGAAAAAATAATGCAGAGTTGAGGAATGTCTTATTAGCAGGGCTCCAAACTGGTTTGAACTGGTTCAGTCATGGCCAAAGCAGTGAAATCGGAACAGCCCTGAATTTGTAAAATGTGGGTGTACCAGAATGATAATTGGAACAAGAAAAATTTTGAGGCAAAGCCCGGAATGGGAAGCTTAGAAAAGATGTAGTAGCCCTTTTCCAGGGGCTTGATGTGGGAGATTAGATTATTGCCAAGACTGTGGAGAGCAACACACATTCAAAACCGTGTAATCAGCCACCATCTTTGAGCTGGACACCATTTTTTCCAACTCGCTGGTCAAGAGATTTTGTTGCTATGCAATGTACACACTGCTCTTGTTTTCTGAGAGGGAGATTAAGTTTCTAGCAGGGTGTTGACCCATTAATTTTTTCCATTCTGGTTATCATTTCAGTATACCCAATTTTGTAAATTGAGTCTATTCTGGTATCACTTCATTGGCCATGACTGAACTGGGAAGAACTGGTTCAGAGCCCACTTACTAGTGCTGCTGTAACACAAATATCACAAGTGAGTAGCTTTAAAGAACAGAAATTTATTTTCTCACAGTTTATCCACCATTGCCATCAAGTCAGTTCCAACTCAGAGGAATCCTATAGGAAGAGTAGAACTGATCCGTAGTTTCCAAGGCTGTAATCCTTTTTTTTTTTAAATTGTGATTTGGGTGAAGGTTTACGGAGCAAATTTACTTTCCATACAGGGTTCACATACACTTTGTCTCATGACATTGACCACA
>NW_006921731.1:818490-827721 GCF_000298275.1 Orycteropus afer afer
ACTCCTTTTCTCACAGTAAGAGGGTAGAAGTCTGAATTCAAAGCACTGGCTATAGGGGAAGGCTCTCTGTCTGTCACGTCTGGGAGAAGGTCCTTGTCTCCTTCAGCTTTTGTAGCCCTGCATTCCTCAGTTCCTTGGCAATCGCATGGCACCCATTTCCCCCTCTTCCCTAACCTTATGCTTGCTTGTCTCTCTGTCTGCACTGCTCCTGATAACTCAGAAGTGATTAGATTTAGGAACACCCTATACTGAAGTGGCCTACTTAACAAAACAAAGAAAACTCTATTTCCAAACAGGTTTACAGCCATGGGTATAAAGGTTAGGATTCCAGCACACACTTGTGGGAGACACAATTCAGTCCATAAGAGGGAAAGAACATGATGACAGGATGGGGGAGGAGCAATGTCACTGAGGAAATCAGAGAAGACCTCTGTGACGAGGTGACTGACATTCGAGTGGGGACCTGAGTGAACCCAGAGAGTGAGATGTGAGAAATGCATGCCATGTATGGTTAAAGCAAAGATTGCACTGCCCATCTCTGGAAGGTCTCTGTCAAGCTTGAGAAATGGCAGAAATTCTTATTTTGGAAATGCAATCCATCAAGATGCTGCTTCTGACAGGCTCTGAGAAGAGGCTGATGGTGCATTTCTACGCAGTGCCTCCCTCTGAGAAGGAGCACAGGCATTTAAGGATGGGGCCATCAAGATAGGAAAAGGGCCCCTTGAGGAACTTCAGAGGTTCTCTCCTTGGAGAGTCAACCTAGAGTTCAAATCCCACCACTTCCCAGTTGTGTGACCTTGGACAGTTGCTTAAACTCTCTGTGTCTCATTTTTCTTTCTTTTTTAAATTTTTGTTTTGATTTAGGTGAGAGTTTACAGAGAAAATTCATTTTCCATACAGGAGTTCACATACACTTTGTCTCATGACATTAACTACAATTTCCCACAATGCAACAGCTCCCCTCCCACTTCCTCCCCATAGTTATCTCTTCCCTGTGTCCTTCCGTCCCATGCACTCCTGCCCCCCAAGCTGTATCCCTGTGCATAGGACAGCCCTGCTATTCTCCCATGTTTGATCTCTCCAAGGAGTGTATCTACCTAATGTAAATGTTCAGCACATATGCCTGTCTTTTGTTTGTCTGGAAGCCACAAGAGTGGGCTCAAAGGCAGCTAGGAGCCATAGTCTTAGGGGTTCCATCAGGCTCTATCAAAACAGCAAACCTGGTCCCTTTTTTTTTATGATATTGAGTTTTGTTCCACATTATTTTCCCACTCTATCTAGGATGTCCTACATAGATTCCCCTCCAAGTGGTTAACAGTGGTAGCCAAGCACCATCTAGTTCTTTTCTCATAGTCCTATAGGCTGAGGATCACATTGTGTACTAGTTGCTTGAACTGATTGTTTCCATACATCTTTGGTTTTCTTCATTCTTCTTTGTTCTAGATGAGGAAAAACCCATCATTGCATCTAGGTGGCCACTTGCAAGCTTTTAAGATCCCAGTCTCTACTCGCCAAAGTAGGATGTGAAACAATGTTTTTGTGTAGTATGTTATGCCAGTTGAGCTTGATGTCCCCTGTGACCATGGTCCTGAGCCCACAGATTCAACTACTTGCTCCCTCTGGGTAGCTGGTTGTGGCCAAGAACTTGTCAGTTTACAAACACACTTGTAGAAACATTGTCTGCCAACCCTATATATGGTCATGGGCACACTCCCCACTGCATAGACATACCTGTGTGCCCATCTATCCACCCATTGATCAATGTTTGCCTTCACTGACAACACAGTACTGTATGTGAGAAAGGGTTCATATTTGTTGTCTGTACCTCCCATGCACCTCTCTGAGTCTTCCTCTTCCTCAGTGCCACTGTGTTGATCACTCACATTTGGTACATTGCCCATCTCTTCACCTAAATCAATACTTGTCTCTACCTATCTAACAGTGTTCCTTCCCCTCCCCTTCCACCCTGCTAACCAACAAAGAAAATTTCCTTCCATGTAGAAACCTTTCCCTGACTTTTTGCAATAATGGGCTAATACAATGTTTGTCCTTCTATGATTGACTTATTTCACTCAGTATAATGTCCTCCAAGTTCATCCACGTTATGCAGTGTTTTGCAGATTCTATATTATTCTTTAGGGTTGCACAGTATTCTGTTGTGTATATGTACCATAGTTTGGTTATCCATTCTTCTGTTGATGGACACCTAGGTTGTTTCCATCTTTTGGCTATTGTAAATAGTGCTGCGATGAACATGGGTGTGCATATATCTGTTCTTTTCCTGGCTCTCACCTCTGTAGGATCTATACCTAGTAATGGAATTGCTCAGTCAAATGGTATTTCTAATTCCAATTTTTTAAGGAATCATACTGCTTTCCACCATGATTGTATCATTTGGCAGTCTCAGTGCATAAGAGTCCCAATCTCTCCACAACCTCGCCAGCATTTGTTATTTTCTGTCTTGTTGAACTTAGCTACTAGTGCTGGGGCAAGATGGTATCTCGTTGTTTTGATTTGCATCTCTCTAACGGCTAATGATCGTGAACATTTCTTCATATGTTTGTTGTGTGCCTCATTTTTCTTATCTGCAAAATGGCACAATATCATCTGTCCCACTGGGATGATGGGGACTCAGATGAGATGATACAGAGAAAGCTCCTGACACATAACAAGACTAAAATGTGTCCTTCTTCATTCCTCTCCTCCGTTCCCACATCCTTTCTCATTCTTGCTGTGATCCAGGTGGTGACCAAGTAGGCAGGTAGATATTTGTGTCTGGAATTAGGTGGGAGTGCTGGGAGATAATGGAATGGAAAAGTTAGAGCCTCGTGATGGATGTAGAGCTAAGACAGGAAGGTTGGACTAAAGGCTCCTGGAAGGAGTTGTGAAGACGTGTGAAAGTCAGCCATGAGCAGAAGGCCTGCTGCTCTCAGGAGGGAGGGGAGTGTGTGTCTGCACAATGTTAGGGTGCTGTGATACAGGTGTCTCTAGCACATGCAGATGTTCACTGGATACAGAGGGGCCATGGGTATTAGAAAGTTCCTAAAGAGGTCCAGGATGTTGCTTACAGATTCCCACAAGACTGTGTTTCAACATCTGTGGGCTGCATCAGAACAAACAGAAACTTGTCCTGTGGCTGCTATAACAAAGCCCCCCAAACTGGGTGACTTAACCAAAAGAAAGTTAATATCTAATAATTTTGGAGGCTGTTGTTTTGTTGTTAGTTGCCATCAAGTTGATTCTGACTCACGGCAAGCCCATGTGTTACAGAGTAGAACTGCTCTGTAGGGTTTTCTTGGCTGTAATCTTTACAGAAGTAGATCACCAGACCTTTCTTCTGCAGCGCCACTAGGTGGTTTTGAATTGCCATCCTTTAGGTTAATCACCAAGCACAAACCATTTGTGCTACCCAGGGATTTAATTCCCTCACAGGAGGGATTAAATGAGATCAGGTTTGCAAAAGTGCCTAATGCTGTTCGTGAAACATTTAAATAGTTTATGTATATTCTATATACTGACGTATATTCTATATACTTATATCTCCTCAGAAGGAAGGTTGAGCAATCTATTTCCATAGTGATACTGCCTCAGAAACCCAAGGAGGGCTCACTATGAGTCAAAATCGACTCGACAGCAGTGAGTTTGGTTTTTTTGGTTTATATACTTACAGATTTTATCGGAAGCTCTGGTGGTGTAGTGCCTAAGGCATTTGACTGCTAACTAGAAGGCTGGCCATTCAAATCCACCAGCCACTCCTCAGAAAGAAGATTAGGCAGTCTACTTCTGTAAAGATACCACCTTGGAAACTCAAGGAGGGATCACTATGAGTTGAATCAACTCGACAGCAGTGAGTTTGGTTTTTTGGGGTTTTTTAATATATATTTTATCATGTATTTATGAAATATTTTATATGTTTTTATTTATATGTTTATATGTGTAGTCATCCACTTGAAATCATAAATACCTCATGAAACATAGGAATGAGGCAGAGGGCCTAAGGTCCCAGCACTCTCTCACTGTACCAAAATATGCTTAGGTTGGAAACAGTAGGGGTAGAGTCTTTCTTGTACATGGCCTAATTGGGTAAATTGTAGGAATAGGTTGAATACTCCACTGCTTTTTCTTTGTTCAATTGTGATTTGCGTGAAAGTTTACAGAGCAAATTCATTCTCCATACAACAGTTCATACACATTTTGTTTCATGGCATTGATTGCAGTCTCCACAATGTGACAACTCTCTTCCCACTTCCTCCCTGTGGTTACCTTTTCCCTGTGTACTTCTTTCCTATGCTTTCCTGCCATCTGAGCTTTCTCTCTGTACAAATGCTGACCCTCTAATCTCCCATGGTTGATTGTTCTAAGGAGTGTACCTACTTGGTGTAAATGTTCACCCTATACACCTGTCTATAGTTTGGCTGGAAGCCATGGGAATGAGTTTAATTCCAGGCCCAAAGGGCCACTAGGGGCCATAGTCTCAGGGGTTTCACCAGTCTCTTATCAGACCAGTAAGCCTGGGTTTTTTTATGATTTTGAGTTTCATTCTACATCTTTCTCCCACTCTATCCAAAGTCTCCTACACTGATCCCTTTCTGACTGGTTAACAGTACTAGCCAGGCACCATCTAGTTCTTCTGGTCTCAGCGTCATGTGGACTAGTTATTTCCATATGTCTTCAGTTTTCTTTATTCTTCTTTGCTCCAGATGAAGAGAAGACCAATTGTTGCATCTTAGATAGCTGCTTGAAAGCTTTTAAGACCCTAGTCACTACTTACCAAAGTAGGATGTAGAACAATGTTTTTGTGTAGTATGTTCTGCCAATTGAGCTTGATGTCCCCCACGACCATGATCCAGAACCCAACTCCACAGCATTTTATTGGCAGTTACTCAAAAAAAACAAACTTATTGCCATCGAGTTGATTCCAACTCCTAGCAACCCCTTATTGGTTTCCAAGGAGGTAAATCTTTTTTTTTTTTTAAGAGTATATTTTACATACAACATTATGTGTACATTTAGTTTCACTCCCTATTTACCATGCCCAACCCTAACCCAGTCTCTTCCCCGCCCTGCCAAGTAACCCTCCCCCTGTGCCCCTCATAGTATGCACTCCTGTTTGTCCTGCATTTCCTCCACGTGAATGTTGCCCCTCTGGTGCCCTGTGGTCTATTGCTCTAAGGGATGTATTACCATAGAGTATGTGGGTGCATCATCCTGGGTTTAGTGGTCTGCAAGGAGGTAAATCTTTATGGAAGTAGATTGCCCCATCTTCCTTCCACAGAAACGGCTGGTGGGTTTCAACTGCCAATCTTCTGGTAGCAGTCAAATGCCTTAGGCACTGCACCACTAAAAAGAAATAATTCCATCAATGGACGGAATTATTTGTTTCCTTAAATACTTGGACTCAACAACGTGTTGCTGCAACTCCAAGCATCGGTGGGCATGAAATCCTTCCTAACCATGGGACTTGAGTTGGGGGCTGAGATATCACAGCCTTCTTGCCAGAGTGGCAGGATGCTTCAAGGCCTAACCTGCACCAGGCCCCTTTGGCCCACTAGTCAGGCAAACTGAGATGGTGAGAAGTGTATGAGATCCCTCTGAAAGAAAGAACATGAAGGCAAGGCATGCTTGGTTTAAAAGCAGACAGATTTGCTATAGATTGAAGGCTTACTACAAACATGGAAGCGATGCTGATTTTTAGGAGTATGCATTAAACATTTGTTAAGCACCTACTCTATGCCAAGGAGCTCTGGTGGCATGGTGCCTAAGGCATTTGACTGCTAACCAGAAGGCTGGCAGTTCAAACTCACCAGCCACTCCTTGGAAGGAAGATTGGGCTATCTACTTCCATAGTGATACCACCTGGGAAACCCAAGGAGGGGTTGCTATGAGTCAGATCCAACTCGACCGACTGCAGTGGTTTTGGTTTCTTTGGTATATGCCAGACAAGGTGACAGGACAGTACTGCCAGACTTAAAAATCCAAGGGATGACATTTACATAAAATGCAGTGTGAATGGTGCCAGCTGGAGTTGCTTCCCTGAAACAACTCCCCACACCACTGTCCCCATCCCAGGCCACCAGCACCTCTCACCAGGGATCGGCTTTCAAATGAATTTCCACGTCTTGCGTGGTCTGGGTCCTACCTCTTTATCCCACTAAGTCTCAGCCACACTCCCCATAGCCATCTCGCTCCAGCTACCTGCTCTTCTGTTAGTGCTGATACCACAAGTTTCAGTTCCACCTCTGGGATTTTGCATATGCTGTTTTTCCTTCAGCTTCCCGTACTCTTCCCATATATGCTCCTCCCCCTTCCATTCTCAGCTCAAACATCACCTCCTCTGAGAAGCCCTCCCTGACCATCCTCTTCTCCCACCACACACATACAGAGTCCCTCTTTCACGTTTACCTATTTTCTCCAATTCATATTTGTTGTTGTTAACAGCCATAGAGTTGCCCCCAGACTCATGGCGACCCCATGGAGTACAGAACAAAATGCTGTCCTGTTCCCATGATCAGTTGCAGACAGAACCTTTGTGACCCATGGGATTTTCATCGGCTAATTTTCAAAAGTAAGTCACCAGGCCCTTCTTCCTAGTCTGAAAACTGTTCAACATCATAGCAACACAAAAACCTCCACTGACAGATGTAGCTGCTGTGCATGAGGTTCACGGCTGGGAATCAAATCCTGATCTACCACCTGGAAGGTAGGAATCCTACCACTGAACCACCACTGCCCCCAAAGTGCATATAAACTGACTGCCTTTGAGTTGATTCTGACTCATAGCAACCCCTGTTGGATTTCCAAGGCTGTAAATCTTTATAGAAGCAGACTGTCTCATCTTTCTTCCATGGAGCATCTGGTGGGTTTGAACCGCCAACCTTTTGGTTAGCAGCCAAATGTCTTAACCACTACACCACCAGAACTCTTTAAAGTGCATATAGTCTTTGGGAATTATTACATCTATTTATGTCTTCATCTCCATGTTAATTGTTTGTCTCCCACTGGACTGTCAGCTCTATGAGGACCTGTCACTGTTTCCACAGTGGTAGGCACATAGCAGGTGCTCCCTGGGGATTTGTTAGATGAAGGAAGACGCAGAATCTCTCCCTGATGGCCCCCAATCCAGAGAGAAGCAGGCAGACCAATGGCTGTCAATGACCTGCCAAGTCTCTTTCCATCACAGCATGAGCTCCTTCAGCAACATCAGCAGCACCTCTGGTTAATGCCTTGAGAGGCAAACTGCTTAGACACCAACCTTGAAACTCAGGATTTCTCCCTGGAGCTGGTTGCCACACAATGCTGCTTTGGAATGGGGGAGGTATTTTTAAATGTTCTTGGAAGTGCCAAAGGGTGTCTTGTTAAAAATAAGGTTTGTGTTCATTGAAATGCCGTTCAGGTTCACTGCTCTGCTGCAGTGTTTAAATTAACCACATTGTGCACCGAGCAAATTTTAAGCAGCTTGTGAATCATTCGGGGCGCAAAAGTTGGGAGCTGATATTTGCTGAAGTTGAATCTTATTTGTGTTCTGTATTTACCTAACAAATGCTTCTTCTGCAGCACTTACTCTGGGCCAGGCATCACTCCATGTGCTTTGCAAATATTGTCACCTTTAATCCTCATGCAAGCCCACGAGTTTCCCCATTTTACAGTTTGGTAAATAAAGTCACAAAGAGTTGAATTGCTCACCCAAGTTCATATAGCTTGTGACCTTGCGGGAGTTGGTGCCAACATTTTGGCCACAGGGAAAGTCTTGCTTACAACTCGCAGTGCCAACAGCTACCTGCTCTCACTTGTTTCCTTTTTAGGGAGTTAGAGATTCTTGCAGTTGCTTGGTGCAGAATTTACTGCAGCGTTTCTCTCCTGCTCCTGCCTGGGGACTTGGCAGCCTTTGGGGCTCTGCGGAGGAATCGCCCTCAAGCATCACTTTCAGATTGTCTTCCTGTGGTTCCCCATGGCAGGTTTTGGGACAGCCAGCCTTAGCTGGCTCATGCCCCTGCCTTGCCCCAGTTTTCTGGCCCACCCTTGTGGATTTCCTTCATGTGCTTTTCCAGATCTCCCATCACTACCTCCCCCACCCCCACCTCCTGGATCTGGCTAAACCTCCTCTCCCTGAATGACTCAGCTCGGAGTCCGCCTCTTCCAAGAGCCTTCTGGGGCTTCTCTGACCCCATTTCTCCTCATCTTCTGAACTTCTCTGTGCTTTTAGAATCTACTTGCATCCTGCAAGCGACTGCTGTGGTGTGTGTCTTGTGTTTGCAATTAGATTCTGTTCCTGGAATGTAGGGATGTGGCATTGGAGGATTCAGATCCACCAATGGATTCGAATGTTGCCTCCTGGTTGTATGATCTGGGCAAGTTTCTTCAGCTCTGAGCCTCAGTTTCCACATCCATAGAATGGGCTTATAGTAGTACCCAAGCTCCTATAGGGTTGTGAAGATGTAACAAAATAATACCTGTAAAATCGCATGGTCTTCGCTTACTTAGTTTATGGCAGAGGTCAGCAACCTTTTTCCATAAAGGGCCAGAAAGTCAATATGTTAGATTTTTTGGACTAGACAGTTTGTGTTGCAACTTCTCACCTCTGCTATTGTAGCACATAAGAAGCCCAAGTGGGGAGGGCACAGTGCAGTACAGTCAATTTTGATGTCAGAGTAGAACTGTACTCCCAGGGTTTCCAGTCATTCATTTTTGGAAGTAGGTCACCAGGCCTTTCTTCTGAGGCACCTCTGGGTGGACTTGAACCTGCAAACTTTCAGTCAGCAGCTGAACACTTAATCGTTTGCACAACCCAAGGATGATGAAAGCATCCATCAAAAAAAAAAAAACTCAAACTCACAGTTGTTGTCAATTGCAACCCATAGTGACTCCTCCTTGGGTTTTCAAGGCAGTACCTGTATGGAAGTAGATTGCCCAGTCTTTGTTCCAAGGAGTGGCTGGTGGGTTTGAACCACCAGCCTTCTGGTTAGCAGTCAAGTGCCTTAGGGACTATGCCACCAGAGCTCCCATAGACAATACATAAATGAATGAATGTGACTGTGTTCAATAAAATTTTATTTACAAAAACAAATGGCAGGAATCTTGGTATTCTCTTCACATAGGAGATGTTAAAAATATTTCTCCTATTAGTTTAAAATAAGAGGAAAGAGGAGAGGCGGGGCAAGATGGCGGACTAGGCAGAAGGATTGCACAGACCCTCTTCAACAAAGAAAAGGGAAACCAATTAACACAGACACA
>NW_006921731.1:834997-852431 GCF_000298275.1 Orycteropus afer afer
AAAAAAAAAAAAAATGGCAGACAGATTTGGCCCACAGGCCATGGTTTGCCAACACCTGGTCTATGGGAAGAGGCTTTATTATTATTATCTCTGAAATGCTACAGAAAATCAGAAAAGAGAAAGCTCACCCCTGTCTGTGGTGTGAAGATTTTCTGAAGAACAAGGCATCAGAACAGGGAGATGGGCAGAGGGAAGGCGGGAAGAGGTGCTGCAGCAGGGATTTGGAAAAAAAAAAAAACACCTCACTTCCATCAAGTCGATTATACTCATAGTGACAGTACCTCAGGTTTCTGAGGTGGTATCTCTACGGAAGTAGATTGCCCAACCTTCCTTCCTCTGAGTGGCTGGTGGGTTTGAACTGCCAGCCTTTTGGTTAGCAGTCAAGTGCCTTAGGTACTACACTACCAGAGCTCCTTTGTTACTAGTAGCCCCAGGCTTTCCTTGGCTTGTAGCTGCAGCATAACTCTATCATCACGTAATTGCCTTTCCTTTCTCTGTCTCTGTGTGTCCTATCCTCTTTTATAGTACACTACTCAGATGGTGTTCTATAAATTTACTACCTCAGAAACCTAAAGAGGGTCGCTATCAGTTGTAATCAACTCGATGGCAGTGAGTTTTTATTTTTTATTTTTTAATTTTTTTACTCCAGTAGAAGGAATTCTGGTGGCACAATGCCTAAGGCATTTGACCACTAACCAGAAAGTTGGTGGTTCAAACCCACCAGCCACTCCATGGAAGGAGGACAGAGCAATCTACTTCCGTAAAAGTTTACTGCCTCGGAAATCCAATGGGGACCGCTATTAGTCAGAATCAACTTGATGACAGTGGATTTACTCCAGTAGAGGGTAGCACAGTGGTTAACCACTCGGCTGTGAACTGAAAGATCGGTGGTTCAAACCACCAGCCACTCTGGGAGAAAGATGAGGCAGTCTGCTTCTGTAAAGATTTACAGCCTTGGAAACCCTATGGGGCAGTTCTACTCAAAGGGCTGCTATGAGTCAGAATCTACTCCACAGTAATGGGTTTGGTTTGGTTTGCTACTCCAGTGTGACCTCCTGTTAACTGATAATGTCTTTGAATACCCTATTTCTGAAGGAAGTCATGTTCACAAGTACCAGATTAGAACTTCAGCATAAATTTGTAGGGATGCCATTTAACCCATAACATCTCCCTTTGGCTTGTTATTTCCTTGGTCATTGTTACCGTAGCAAGGTAAGCACAGGATTTGGGGACCACATTGAACTTGACTTAAGTCTCACTCTCTCACCATACAGTTTGTGGCATACAGTTATGCCACGTTATCACTTCTATGGGCCTCAGTTTCCCTGGTTGTAATGGGGTCCATAATCTTTAGCCCCCTGCTGATATAGGATCACAGGGAGAATGGCCAGGAGAGGCCATGGAGTTGTCAGTGGTTGGGGCCTCAGCCCACTTTGCCTGTAAGAGCCCCTGGAATGTGGCACTATGAGTCCCTCAGAGCATATCTATGAGCAGGGTGCCCAGAACCCCTGCCAGCCAAGAGGGGTTAGTGACTAACTCACTGGCCCAAATGGAGTAACTTGTGTTTCGTTTAGGAAAGGGACAGGAAGGGTAGATTCTCTGGGTCTCCTTCTGGGGCCATCTCAGGAAGAAGGGCAGCAGCACAGGCACCCCTCTGCCACCTGCGGGCAGGCCCGTTCTAGGCAACATTATCTCAGGGGAGCCCCTCGTCATTCCTATTTTACAGAGCAACCGAGCAAGGCAGGCCCCAAGAGGAGAGGTACCTCCCCTACTAGACTGCACCTCATCACTAGCAATCATTACTGAGCATCCGCTGGGAGCAGTGCATTAACTTCTTTAATGCTATCCTGGCAGCAGCCCTGGGAGGCAGGACCATCCCATCTCGCTCATGCTCACTCAGTCTTTTTCTCACAATAAAATAAATAAATCTCAAGTGCACACCTTGATTAACTTTTACCTCTGCTTCTACCTGTGGAATCACCACTGAGATCTAGTTATAGCACATTTCCTGCTCCCCAGGAGTACTCAGGAGCAGTGGTGGTTCAGTGGTAGAATTCTCACCTTCCGGGCGGAAGACCCAGGTTCAATTCACAGCCAGTGCACCTCCTGTGCATCCGTGACCCATCTGTCAGTGGAGATTTATGTGTTGCTATGATGCTGAACAGGTTTCAGCAGAGCTTCCAGACTAAAATGGACTAAGAAGAAAGACCTGGTGATCTACTTCCAAAAAAATCAGCCAGTGAAAACCCTATGGCTCACAATCCATAACCAATCATGATAACGGCTCAAGACTGGGCAACATTTTGTTCCACTGTACATGGGGTCCCCATGAGATGGGGACCAACTCAAGGCTCAGTGATGCTAAGCCATTTGCCCCAAATCACACAGCTACTGGTGACAGAACAGAGACTGAAGGCTCTGTGAGATTCTGGGCTTTGGCACTGTGTCGCAGCCACAGTTAAAGCCACGGAGTCCAAAACAGAATCAGAATACAAGAGACACTTGCAAACGTTTTCTGAACATTGAGTTCATGGTGAAACCAGATCACTTGTCAGTGACGGTGATGGACTAGGCTCTCGGTCCATGGACTCCAACCTGGTGCTATCCCCCTGTGGCACAGTGCCTTGAGTCCTCGCCAGCATCCCAGGAGAGCCTGGGTTCCCTGGTAACCCTGTCTTTCCCAGCCACACTGCTGGGAATGCGTCCCCATGAGTTTGCCAGGAAAGACTGTTCTTTTGTGAGCTGGCAGGACACTGTCTAGATCCTGCAGCCCAGGGCCCTCTCCCTATCCCTGTCCCAGGGGCTCTGCTATCCCCAGAGGAACTGTTTGTTCCTCTCTGACAATCCATTCTGGGGTCAGGAGATTAATGAGGATGATGGGGTTGCCGGAGACTCCCACCACTCTGGCCAGGCCTCAGGTTTTTAGAGCTAGGTTCCCTGGCTTGTTTTCTTGGGGAATAAGGCTGGGACACATGGTTCAGAAGGGACCTGGCATCAAAATCCCATGACCCTAAGCCAATTCTGTGACAATCCTGCTGGGTGACATCAGGACAGTTGCCTTCTCTCTCTTTTAGCCCTTGTCAGTATCCATCAAATGCAGAAATTGTATAAGGAGTCGAGTAGGCTGAGCTGGTACCTGGAGCTAATGGGCCTCTCTCAGGATTTCCTGTGGCAACATTGTGGTTTTGCCACATCTGCAGACCACCCAGCTCAGGCTTATCAAGTTAGCTCATCACTAATTCTCCTGGGATATTGCTAAATGCAGGCTCTGACCTAGTAGCTTTGAGATGGGGTCTGAGATCCTGGATTCCTGTCAAGTTCCTAGGGGATGATGATGATGCTGTTCCACAGACCACACTGAGTAGCAAGAACCTAGATCCCTTGCTCCATATATATATATTTTTCTTTTTTAAAATTTTTATTATGATTTAGGTGTAAGTTTACAGAGCAAATTCATTTTCCATACAGCAATTCACATATACTTTGTCTCATGACATTGACTGCAATTTCCCACAATGCAATAGCTCTCTTCCCACTTCCTCCCCATAGTTATCACTTCCCTGTGTCCTACCATCCCATGCACGCATGCCCCACTCCAGCTGTCTCCCTGTGCATACACAGCCCTTCTATTCTCCCATGATTATTCCCTCCAAGGAGTGTATCTACCTAATATAAAATGTTCAGCTCATATGCCTATCTTTTGTTTGGCTGAAAGCCACAGGAGTGGGTTCAGTTCTAGACCTGAAGGGCAACTAGGGGCCATAGTCTCACTCATAGTTTCACCAGGATCTATCAGACCAGCACACCTGGTCCCTTTATTTATTTATTTATTTATTTATTTGGTATGATTTTGAGTTTTGTTCCACATTGTTCTCCTACTCTCTCCAGGATCCCTTACATAGATCCCCCTCCAAGTGGTTGACAGTGGTAACTGGGCACCATCTAGTTCTTCTGGTCTCATAGTCATGTAGGCTGAGGATCTCATGGTTTACCAGTTCCTTGGACTAATTGTTTCCATGTGTGTTTGGTTTTCTTCATTCTTCTTTGCTCTGGATGCTCCATGTATCTTTTTAAATAACCCTTTTCTTACAAAAAAAAAAAAATAAAGATAAAGATTTAGGCTTATTCTAACCAGTAACATAGATGAGACAGTGGTGGTTCAGTGATAGAATTCTCACCTTCCCTGTGGGAGACCTAGGTTTGGTTCCCAGCCAGTGCATCTCATGTACAGTCATCAGCCATCTCTAAGTGGAGGTTTGCATGTTGCTGTGAGGCTGAGCAGGTTTTAGTGGAGCTTCCAGACTTGGCTTCCAAAAATCAGCCAAGGAAAACCTTAATTGCAACAAATCATGGGGATGGTGCAGCACGTTCCATTGCATATGGGGTGCCATGAGTCAGAGGCGCACTTGACAGGGCTAACAAGAACAGTGTAGAGGAACTGCTGGTTTGCAGTGCCAGGTATATTTTCCAACCATACAATAAAATAAATATGTAAGTACTGACATAAAAATGGTGGCCCACATTATACCAAGCTGCTCTCAATGGCCAGCTCTTTGAATAGACTTTGGCTCTTTAAATAATCCTTGTGGCTAAACTGAGTGTTAACCCCACACTCTGCCCCAGAAGCCTGGGTAATAAGGCGAACACTCACAGATTCCAGAGGCTGCCATGAGGAGCACATCCATGTCTATGCAGAGCCCATTCCACTTGCTAGGCAGAGTCCTCTTTGGACACTGCCTCCTTTTTTCCATTTCCAGGTCTATCCATTCAAGAAAGTCAACACAGAGTCTTAAGCCTCTGAAGCCTGGACACAAGTCAAGAGACCAGGGTATGAAGCATTCCTTTGCCACGAACTGGCTGTAAGACCTGGGCAAAGCTTCAGTTTCCTTATTTATAAACTAAGCACATTATCAGCATGCACAGTACAGAGATGTTGTGCAAAGTAAATTAGGCCATCTATGTGAATGCTTCTTAAGTTGTAATGCATGCCTTGTGTATAAGGGATATTTTTTTAATTTTCCTACTTTGTTTGGAACCTAACACATTTGGTCTGTGAGGTCCAGACTTGGAGCTGTTTCCAGAAGTCAGATTCTTCCTCAAGTAATCAGCCCTGCTCCATTATCCTAGAAGTCTGTAGATATGGGGGAAACTTCCAAACATGGCCCTGCATAAAGCCATAACCTCCCTTCTCCCTCACCATCCCCTCCACCACCACCACCACCAGAGAAGGGAGGAGAATCACAGCTCAGCCAGCCAAGGAACCCAGGGGAAATTCTCTTCCCCAAGTTATGGTGTTAAGAACAAGGACCTATTGTGTGCCTATCCCATCTGCCCTATCCCAGACACAATCTGACCAGCAAGGACTGCCAGCTACACCTTCCTGAGACAGAGTCTGCATATAACCCCTTTGCTCAAGAACCTTCCATAAAGGAAGTGGGAATAGTATTGTTACATTGTGGAGATTGCAACCAATGTCACTAAACAAAATGTGTATAAATTGTTGAATGGAAAATTTATTTGCTCTGTAAACTTTTACCCAAGCCACAATAAAAAGTTTAAAAAAGGAAGACAGACCTTCCATAATCCCCACCACATCAGAGATCCTGTTCAGAGTCTTCATTGCATAAGCAAAGTCCCAACATGACTTTCTAGGCTCCCTGCTTCCTCTACAGACCTATCGCATTCTAATCAAACTGAGAAACTTGCTCTTTTCAGAACATTCCATGGGCTTGCGCACCTCCAGGCTCCTGTCCCTGCTGCCCTCCTTCCCCCAGTTGGAGTGCCCCTTCCCTAGAATTGTCATCATTTGGAAGGCCTGTCTCTACCATCCTCATCCCCTTCCATTTCTGATGGTATCCCACATGGTGTTTTCTTCCGCCTCTGAGCTGTTACAGACCTTTACACATGCACTATACACTGTCTTCAGTTCTGATCCACACTCATCACTTGATACTAAGGAAACTAATCCTGTGTGTGTATGTGTATGTGTATTTGTGAATGTGTATTTTTATGTGTGTGTGGAGGGGGTGGGAGCTCTGGTGGTGTAATGCCTAAGGCATTTGACCGCTAACCAGAAGGCTGGAGGTTCAAACCCACCAGCCACTCCTCAGAAGGAAGATTGGGCAGTCTATTTCCATAGAGGTACTGCCTCAGAAACCCAAGGAAGGGTCGATACGAGTCAAATGGACTCAACAGCAGTGAATTTGGTTTTGGTTTGGTGGAGGGATTGGTTCCAGCTCCTGCCAACCATAAAGCTAGTCCTACCTGGCATCAGAACCACACTGAAATTATTTTCCAGCAACATCTTATCATCATTATCTCATTTGAGCCACATTTGCCTCAGATGTGCAGGGCCTAAGGCTCATCCCTCTCCAACCGTCCCTCAGCTATATCTGCTCTGTCCAACAATTCCAGATGGCTTGTTCTGGTGATGGAGCCTGAGTGGGGCAGGGGAGGTAGGGAGACTGCACCCCCACTCCAGCCCCTTCCTTCAGGTTTCTTCCCAGAGTGGAAAGGTCTGTTTTGTGAGCCCAGCCACTGAACAGGAGTGGGAGACTTCACCAAGGATTCAGAAATGCTGGGACTTAGTTGTTGACATGGAGAGGCCTGGCAGTGTCCCACTGTGCATACCCTGAGAGACAGACCCTGGAGACAAGTGAGTTAGCTCCTGTAAAGAAGCAGCAAGGGCAGTTCCCAGGAGAGCCCCTGCCCTCCCTGAAAGTCTCCTACCCACATTCCCACCCTCCCCTATGTCTCCCACTCCACACCCTCCTCCCTCCCCCATGTCTCCCACCCCACATCCCTCACCCTCTCTCATGTCTCCCACACTCCACCCTCACATTTTCTGCCCTCCTTTCCTCACCGTGCTGAGACCTGTTTTTTTTTTTTTAATTAATAGTATAGGCTCTGCTAATTTTCTTACACTCATGATCTATTTTAATCTTAAAAACATCATGCAAAGTAGATAGTATTATTTTAAAGTATCTTTTCTCTTCTTTAAACAAGTCACATATGTGTAGAGAGATATAAAGAATAGTAGACATTAGAGGTAAGGAAAAATAAGAAAATGATAATCACCCAAAATATCACACCCATTTCTTAAACATGGAACTGAGGCTCAGACACACAGAATGAATCTGGGATTTAGATTCATGTCTGTCTGATTATTTTCAGTGATCCCACACTGCCTAAATTTTAAATACTTCTCTAAAAGATAAGATAAAATTAATAACTCAACATTACAGAAAGTTTTTAAAACAGAAAGAAGAAAATATTTCTATTATCATTTTTTGCCTTCTCCTCTAGCTTTTGGAGCTCTGGTGGTATAGTGCCTAAAGCATTTGACTGCTAACCAGAGGATTGGTGATTCAAACCCACCAGCCACTCCATGGAAGAAAGATGGGGCAATCTACTTCCTTAAAGATTTACTGCCTTGGAAACTCACTGGGAGTCACTATGAGTTGGAATTGACTCAATGGCAGTGGGTTTTTTTTTTTTTTTTTTTTCAGGGGGTGGTGGTTCTGGCTTTAAAAAAAGTTCACTCTATTTTTATACAGATACAATTGTGAAGTACAGTCAATTTTATTTTTGTACTTTGAGTTATTTCTCAGTGATCTCATCTGCAAAATGGGGAAGATATTGCTGCCCACTTCACAGGGCTGGGTGAGACATAGGACCCAGCACCTAATATATGCTCCATCAGAGAAATGCTATGTTGCTATAAACTTTCTAACTATTGCTTTAAATAGCCATGTCCTATAACATAGACTTGACGTACACAGTTCACTGAACCATGCCTGTGTTGCTGAGCAATGAGGTGATTCTTAAAGTTACAAATAACATTATGATGAGCTGGATGTGGCCTCACATCTGCTTACATGGTAGCTTCCAGCTCAGCAGAGTGGTCTAGTTCTCACACCTTCTGAAGGGTGTGCTGTGGGTGATGCCTACAATTAGACCTGCCCATGTTTGGGCCTGAGGGAGGCTGGGAAGGGACCAGCCTTGCAAGTGTTGTTCCACTGTTTAGCTTAAAGAAGTTTAAATTGTCCTAGAAATACCCTTCCTCCATTGCAAAATCAGTGACACATTTGAAACCCTCTAGAATTTTGTCATGGGTGGCCTCTCTCCCTCGCTGTCCTCCACCCCTGACAGTAATTCACTGAAGGTTTGGTGTGCATTTCAGGCCTTATGTGTCTGCATCTTTCCCATGACTACATGCAAAGCTCCTCAAGGACGTAGACAAGCCCATCAGTTATACTCATTCATTCTTCTTCCAAAGTGTACACATGAGGACTCTGTACACCTAGGTTGAAGGCAAGAGGGGTGAACACTTAATGAGCACCAACTGTGTACACAGTTCTAGTCCAGATACAGTTATATTTGTCTCCTTTAATTCTCACAGGTTTGTGAGAATTAATACTGCCATTTTACAAGTGAGGGAAAAGTGAGGCTTGGGTCAGGAAAAATAATCACAATGAAAGTAAATTGCTTTCTATTAATTGTTGTTGTTGTTGTTATGTGCCGTCGAGTCGGCCCCGACTCATAGCGACCCCTCCTTGGGTTTCCGAGGCAGTATCACTACGGAAGTAGGAATGCCCAACCTTCCTTCCGAGGAGTGGCTGGTGGGTTTGAACCGCCAGCCTTCTGGTTAGCAGCATTAATTAGGACTCTTAATTAACATGGAATCATTTTTCTCAATATTGCACTTTTAAAAGAAAGAAAGTAGAAAAAAGGGAAAAAACAAAACTATAAAGCTTTTAAAAGAAAACGGACTCCACAGGTCCTACAGCATCTGTTTGGGAATAAATTCAGGAGTAGCTCAACCTCTTCGCCTTCTTTCCCAGGCCCTGGCTGGTAAGGACTCAGAGGGCTGGGGAGGGAGCTTGGTTCTGAGCATTGAAGAGTTCAAGGAAGACAGAATTCCTGTGCCACCTCTGGCATCATTGAGACACTGTGAGTGTGAGACTGGTATGCCAGAACCAGGTAGTCATTCCCCTGTGCACCCCTTTGCTGTGCAACCTTGGAGAAGCCCCTTTGCCTCTCTGGGCCTTGGTTTCCTCATCTGCTCAGTGATCCTAAAGCGTGTTTTCAGCTCTGACATTTGGTGAAGTTTGTAATGATTCATTGAAACAAAGAAATGAAAGACAATGTTTTAGTTTTTTCTTGAAGTTCTCAGTTAATAAAAAAAAAAAAAAATAGAAGAGAGCGTTGGGGAGAGGACAATGAACTTTCATTTGAATTCCATGTACTTATGTATTCTGGGATGTGTTTATATACTGTATTACTTTCCTAGGGCTGCTATAACAAAATACCACAATCTGGGTGGTTTATAAAATCAGAAATATAGTGTCTCACAGTTCTGAAGGTTAGGAGTCTCAATTCATGTGTGAGGAGGACAATGTTCTTTCCTAAGGTTCTAGCAGAAGAACCTTTTCTGTCTCTGCCAGCTTCTGGTAGACTCAGGCATTCCTTGCCTGGTAGATTTGGAATAATTCTATCCTCACATGGCCATCTTCCCTCTGTCTGTCCATCTGTCTGTATCTCTTCTCTTTTATAAGAACATCACTAATATAGGATTAAGACTCACCTTACTCCTGTATGATCTCATATTAACCTAATGGACAACATCTTCAAAGACTATTTCCAAACAGGATCTGCCAAAGTGGTAAGGAGGCAGCGTCTTCTGACCCCCCTAACTACACAATAGTTACACCCTCTAACTACACTACTATCAGTTGTTCAAGGCCTGTTCTTATGAGGCCAGACATGCCGCCACCCTCCAACCCTCTTACTAACCTTGTCACCAACCATTCCTCCCATGGCACCCACCACGTCTCTGCTGGGTTCAGTAATTCACTACAGTAGTCACACAGAACTCACAGATTATGGTGTTTATTAGGAAGCAACAGGCTACAATTCAAATTCAGGAATGCGCTCAGTCTCTCAGCCAGCCATCTCTCCCAGCAGACTGTCTCTCCCAGCCAGCCATCTCTCTTAGTCTCTCTCTCAGTGGCATGTCTCTCTTTCTTTCAGCAGCAGATCTCTCTCTCTGCAGCAGGTCTGGTCTCTCTCACACCTCTCTCTCAGCAAATGTATCTCTCTCAGCAGTGCATCTCTCAGCCAGCAGTGAGAGATATCCCTTCTGCCTCTAGAAGAGCTCTTTTTGAACCTGGCAGAGTGATAAAACCAACCATTCCCAACATCAGAATTCTACACACTTGAGAGAGAGAGAGCGAACTTCCTAAAAGATTGCTTCCTGCTGCTCCAACAGAAATACACCAGGTGGATAACTTTAACAATCAGCTACTCAGTTGCTCATGGCAAAGTGAGAGTTAAAAGACTCTGGCTAGAAAAACCATACCATGTAATTTACTACACCGCAGGGTCACATTCACAGGTACCAGGGGTTAAGACAACATAATTTTTGTTGTTGTTGTTGTTGTTAGATGCTATTGAGTTGTCTCTGACTCATAGTGACCTTATGTACAACAGAACAAAACACTGCCTCATCCTGTGTCAGCCACATAACATAAATTTTTAGGGGCTCAAAATTCAATACATAAAATATACTAAAAAAATAAAAATAAAAAAAAAAATACAGCTAAAAAAAGGAAGGGGTTTTGGCCCTGTGCAGTGCTTCTGACATTCATCCTGAGCTCCCCATGATCTTGGTGGCCTTGTGTTCTCTCCTCCTTCATCTCTAAAGATAAAAATAGCAGAATTCCTCTGTTCCTGTGCCCATCCTGGCTATACCTACCTACCTCCCACACCATAAAACTCCTTTTCTACTTAAAGAACAGTTTAAATCAGGAATCTGTTCAACTTCAAGTCAGAAAAATAATAATAGCCAAACAAGAAGAGTTAATGTTTACTAAAGAGTCTGTGGTTGGTGTAAATAGTTAATTTGCTCAGCTGCTAACTGAAAGGTTGGTGGTTTGAATTCACTCAGAGGTGCCTTCGAAGAGAAGCTTGATGATCTACTTCCAAAAAGTCAGCCATTAAAATGCTTATGGAACATACTTCTACTCTGACACACTTGGGCTCACCATGAGTCAGAGTCAACTTGATAGAAACTAGTTTACTGCTAGCATTTACTGAGCACATGTTCTGTGTCACGTGTGGTGCTAAACTGTGCACACATTACTTCATCTCACCCTTCCATTGAGGTAGGTTCTGGATAATCCTTCCCCTCACCACTTTTGACAAGGAGAAGACTAGGTTCAGAAAGGCTACTACACTTGGAAGGATTAACAACACTTCTAGGTGCCCAGTGAATCAGGAAGGCTGCCCAGAAAAGCAGCACTGGAATTGAATACTTAGGGGTGCCCACCAAGGCAAGGAGGGAAAGGCAAGTGATGCCAAGGTGGCTGGAGCTCAGAGAGCAGGCAGTGGTCTGATGTTGCTGGGTGGGAAATATGTTGAAGGCACAGCTCAGGAAAGGGTGAGCAGCCATGTGAAAAGAGAGGATCAAATGAAAGTCAATTTGAAAAAAAAGTTAGTGTAGGGAACGCCCCATGCCTCCTTTGCTCTGAGAATGCCCACAACCAAGCATATCCCCCAGCCAGAGGTCTGGCCAATTCTGCTCTAGGGAAACTCATCAGCTCAAGAAACACCCATGGACACAGACATGTGGACACATGGGGACCTCCAGGTGCACTGCCACCTCCACCATCTTCAGTGAAGCCCACCGTCCAATGGTCACACACACCCCACAGCACTGCCAACCAGTTGTTTAGTGCTTCTTCTTTCAATTAAAGATCGCTGTCCAGATTCACCAGACATCTGAGGGAAGCAGAGACCAAAACACAAGAAAAAGGAACTCAGAGAAAACAGACACAATACAAGAAGTAGAAGATAACTTCCCAAAGGCACTGTAATTAGCATCTCAGAGAGGTTAAGATACTGCATCCATGAGACAGAGACAGTGAAAGGACCACTGGGAAAACAAAAAAACTCTTAGGAATATATATATTTTTTTTAGTAGTAGTAGTAGAAATGAACATTTCAGTGGGATTCATAAAGTGGAGGTTGGTGGAAGGTGGAGAGGCAGAATCTTATGAATGCATGTTTGAGGAAAGGCTGTGAGAAAGTAAAAGTTTGTGGGTTTGAGCAAGTAGGGCTCAGCAGATCCCACATTTGCCTCGATGACAACTCATAGAGGAAAAGCAGGTTGAGGGGAGCCAACAATGGATTTGTTTTAGATATGTTGGACTGGAAGGAAGGGCAACAGAACTGTTTGGAATTGACATCCACCAGCAAAGAAAGAATGAGTTGAAACCCAACAAGGAAGAGTTTGAAGCCTGGCATCTCCTAGGGTGTCCCTACTCAGCCAGCTCTTTCCAAATAGGTCCTCAACCAAGCCCCTGAGATTTTGGGTAACAGTATAAATTCCAAGCCTGCTAGATCAAACCCTAAGAGCGTGGTGTGGCAATGGAATATACAGCTCAGCAAGCTCCCCTGGGAGTCTGACATGGATCAAAGTTGGAGACCCACTGGTTTCAGGCACAGTCGGTAGACAAGGATACAGGAAGGACAAGAAGCTGAGGGAGCAGTCAGGGATGGAGGTGAACAGAAATAGAGGTGGGTTTACATCCTTGGGGATATTCTCATATGGTAAACTCTGCCATGCTGGTGCAGTGAAATATTACTAATTTCAAAATAGCAATTGCTGTTCTGTATTCAGTAGCAAAATCACTGATTCAAGAAGCAATTAACATAGACATTTAATCAATTATTCATTGCATTACTAATGGGTAGCAGTAATCAAATTGGCCTTTTAATGTGTATTTTTTTTCTTTTAATTAACCAGTCCAAAACTAGAGTAAAGATCCCATGAAGAAATGTATTTGGCTTAATTAAAAAAATGAAGTTGGGAAAAAAAATACAAAAAACAATTTTATTTCATTATGACCATGTCAAAGAAAGCTGCAGGCAGGAATTGCTTTGTGTGTTGGTTGATGTCTTGCTCAAGTGGGTTGAAAGACACCAGGAATCCTCAAATGCCATCTGCAAGTGCTTGAAATTCCACCATATAGTGATTGATGAGATGAAGCCTGACCATATTCCTGTCTGCAGTAGAACAGAAAGAACACTGGACTAGGGGTCAGGAGACCCAGCTTCCCATTCTATCTCTGCCACCAAGTCACTGGGTAAATTTGAGGTTGCCTCTCTGAGCTTTAGTTTCCTCCACTAAGAGGTGAAGTAGATACAGCTGAGAAGCCTTTGAGCTCTGACATTATTCTTATCGTGTTATCACTGCAATTACCATCAGCCCATTTATATGAATGAGTTTACGCCTCTTCCTGTAGAAAATGAACAGAGAGGTCAAGCAGGACTACTCCAGAATTACTCACCTGTGGGACTCAATTTATCACTTCTTATAATGTGTTTGGGATACATAGATAGTTCCACCCCACACATCCTCCTGCAATGGTTGGCGCTCAACTTCTAATCTCAAGGTTGGCAGTTTAAACCCACCCAGTTGAACCAAGGAAGAAAGTCCTAATGATCTGCTTCTGTAAAGATAAAAGACCAAAAATCCAAACCCATTGCCATCAAGTTGATTCCAACTCATAATGACCCCCATTGGGTTTTCAAGGTGATAAATCCTTACAGAAAGAAGTAGATTGCCCCATCTTCCACAGAGTGGTTGGTAGGTTTGAACAACCAACTTTCTGTCAAATGCTTTAGGCACTATGCCACTAAAAAAACCCTATGGGGCTTAATTCTACTGTAACACAAGGGGTTGCCATGAGTTTAGAATCAACTCCACAGCAACAGACTTGGGTTTTTTGGTTTGATCCAGTACTTATGTGCCAGGTGCCATCTAAAAGTTGTATGCGGATTGTTTTCATTTATTCCTCAACACAACTCTACAAGGCAGGGTCTGTTACAGCCTCTGTGTGTCAGTTAACCATGGCCATAACTATTCTGTGTAATAAACAACCACAGACCTCAGCCACATTTACCTCAGGAGTCTACTGATTGGCTGGGACTTAGCTGATCCAGATTGGCTAGGCTGGGGTGACTGTGCTCTGCCCGGGGCTATCAGCTGGTTAGGGGCTGTTCCTTTCATGACAATGTCAAAGGCACAAGGGGACAATGGAAACCCACAATGCTTCTTGAGATTTAGGCTTTTTTTGTTGACCAAAGCATATCACCAACCAAACTGAAAGCCAAGGAGCAGGGGAGTTTATTCCGCTCCTTGAGTGGGAGTAATTGCAAAGTCATATGGCAAGAGGCCTGAAATCAGGCAAAGCTAAAGAACTGGGGCCATGGCTCCATTTTACAGATTAATAATCCCAATCTCTGAGAATTGTTAAATGGGTCAGATGAGATGCCATCAGAAGTCACGCAGGATGCTGCAGGGTGCCAGTCAGAGCCCAACAATGCTCACTTGCTTTAGGGAAGAATATATCCAGGGTTCATTTAAAGAAAGGAGCCCCCCACCACAGTAATTTCAGCTTTCCTTAACAGTTTACAACCCATCCAAAATTTATAACTTGGCATTCAAGGTCTCTGAGAGCTTGGCTTGAGCTTATCTGGGCCTGCTCCCTGTCTAGGCTTCCAGCTCCTGCTAGGACACTTGTCCTACACCCTACCTGTGCCTTTGCTCTGGTGGCACTCTTCCTTGTGGAAAACTGCCAGGTTTCTGCATCTAGCTCAGGGTCCCCTCCTCCAGGCAGTCTGCCACTAGAGATTACAAGCCCAATGTGGCTCTCCTGGCCTTGTGTGACCAATTAGCTCTCACAGCCCATGGAACCCAAGGCCACAGGTCACCAACCCCACCCCCTGGCATCTCTGCTGAAGGCTCTGTCCCTGGCATCACTCGGCAGTGCTCCTGCCCCCTAGACAAGAGCCTTCCTCAGCTCTGCTAATCCTAGAGTGGGAGGCACTAGAAATCCCCATGGTGATAACACCAACCTTGTGGGCACCACGTCAGATGTAGGGATATTCTCCTCCTGTTCGCTTGGAGTAACCAGCAGAATGAGGAAACTTCCAGAACACTTCTTCACCCCTAAGGTTCAGACTGGACTCTTGGAGCAACTAACATGCAGAGAAATTTCTCTTTTCATTTGGGTTAGAGGAAAAGAATGAAATTGGCCTGCTCACTGACCCAGAATGCTATATTTAGAGTGGGCTTTCCATATGTGCCTCAGTAATGACAGCAAGAATTTATCTTCATTAAGGATCTGGGAACAGGGTCCTCAGATGGGCAAAGTGGGCTTCTCTGCACATGGCAGCAGGTAGGGGCTCTTGAGCCTTGGTTGCAATGATGGGATGTTGTGAGGGGTGAGAAGTCATGGGGAAAGTGGGTCTGTTGGAAGGGCAGGAAGTCCTGGCTCTGAGCCAGTGGAGCCTTGGGCTGGGCTCCAACAGGGACTGGTTTGTGCCAGTTCATTGCTCAACACACCAGGGGGTTTCCATGCTCTCCATCAAGAAGCCAGTCTTTGTTTTCAGATATTTTTGGCTGGAGAAAGTGAAGAATCTGCCTTCTTACCCTTGCCTTAATTATGGGGGAAAATCAGTAGGGATATTTGACAACTTATTTCATTGTTTCTAATGTGAGAAGTAGGACGCAATTTGGTTCCAAACTTTGGGATACCAGCCCAGCCCACTGGAAGGACATTAAATTTCTTGAAATCACACACAATGGACCAGGCTGACCTCATGGTGACACAGAGTGGGTGGTCGTCTTAGTGATAGGACTTGAGGGGTGTCAAGAAGCTCCCCTTGCAGAAAGTCCCTCCTGCTCACCAAATTGCTGCTGCCTTCAGTTCCACAAAACAACAACAATCAGTTCCACTATTAGCACTTTAGTCATCAAATCGTAAAATGTCAGGTTGTAATTAGCCTGGGAACCTGTCTAGTTCAATGTCCTGGCTTGAAGAGCTCTTGGAGAACACCTAACAGCCCCCCACCCCCCATTTTCGAGTGAATTATTGGCAAAGCCAGATTATGATGAGATTCTCAGTCCAGCACTGATTCCTCAACACCAGTGGATCCCAAACTTTACTGTGTATCTGAATCACCCGATCTTGTTAAAATGCACATTCTGAGTCAGTAGGTATGGGGTGGGGCCTGAAATTCTACATTCCTAGCAAACTCCAAGAGGCAAAGTCTTTCATTCAATTCTCACAACAGTCCTTGGAGGGACATTGTTGTTATCATTGTTAGTTGCCATTGAATCAGTTCAACTCATAGGACGCTATGTGCAACAGAATGAAGCACAACCCAGTCCTGTGCCATCCTGACAACTGTTGCCATGCTTGACCCCAGCATTGCAACCACTGTGTCAATCCTTGCTGAGGGTCTTCCCCTTTTTCACTGATTCTCCACTTTACCAAGCATGACCTCCTTCTCCAGGTATTAACAACATGAGCAAAATAGGTGAGACAAAGTCTGGTCATTCTCACTTCTAAGGAAGATTTTGGCTGTATTTCCTCCAAGACAGATTTGTTCATTCTTCTGACAGTCCAGGGCACATTAAACATTTTTCGCCAACACCGTAATTCAAAGGCATCAATTCTTTGCTCTTCCTTGTCGTTGTCCAGTTCTCACATGCATATGAGACTATTGAAAAGACAGTGGCTTGGGTCAGGTCCACTTTAGTCTTCAAAGTGACATCTTTGCTCTTTAACACTTTAAAGAGATCTTTTGCAGCAGATTTGCCCAATGTAATATGTTGCTTGATTTCTTGACTGCCGCTTCCATAGCTGTGGATTGGGAATCCAAGTAAAACAAAATCCTTAACAACTTTGATATTTTCTCAATTTATCTTATGTTGTTTATTGGTCCAATTGTGAGGATTTCTGTTTTCTTTATGTTGAGGTGTAACCGATACTGACGGCTATAGTCTTTAATCATAGTAAGTGCATCAAGACATCTTTACCTTCAACAAGCAAGATTGTGTCATTTGCATATCTCACATTGTTAATGAGTCTTCCTCTAATCCTGATGCCACGTTCTTCTTCATATAGGCCAGCTTCTCAGATGATTTGCTCAGCATACAAATTGAATAAGTATGGACAACGGATACGATACAACCCTGATGCACACCCTTCCTGATTTCAAACCCATGCAGTATCCCCTTGTTCTGCCCAAATGACTGCCTCTTGGTCTAGTACAGGTTCCTCATGAGTGTGTTCTGGAATTCCCATTTTTCATAATATTATCCATAATTTGTTATGCTCTAGATAGTCAAATGCCTTTGTGTAGTCAATAAAACTTCTGGGAGGTTCGGTGGCGTTGAGCCTAAGGCATTTGATTGCTAACCAGAAGGCTAGCAGTTCAAACCCACCAGGTACTCCTCAGAAGAAAGATTGAGCAATCTACTTCCATAGAGATATTGCCTTGGAAACCCAAGGAGGGGTCGCTATGAGTCGGGATTGACTTGACGACAGTGATTTTGGTAAACATCTTTTTTTTTTTTTTT